>NC_091443.1:100172793-100508950 GCF_964237555.1 Oryctolagus cuniculus
CTTCCTGCCTGAGCTTCACCCCCAGTGGGGCTCATGGGGGCCGAGTCCAGTGTGTGATCGCCCCATGGACACCCCCCCCGGGACATCCCCCCACAGGACACTTCCAGCAGGGACACCTGTCCCTCTCTTTCCCTCTCATTTCACTGGGCTAACGTCAGAGAGTGTGAAAGTGAAACTTTCCCCTGGACACGGAGAGAGCTGGAACTAGCGGCATCCTCATGGTGTCCCCGGTGCCACCCACGGCACACCCTCCCCCCAGGGGGTGTTCACTGCTGTGTCCTTCCTGGCCTTCCTGCACACAGTGATAAATGAGCAGACTTCAACAAGTTCATGGAAAAATGGAAATAAAAGATAAGGCTGGGGCAGGTGTTTGGTCAAGTGGTTAAGATAATGCCTGGTAATCCTGCCTCACATACTGGACTCCTGGCTCCGCTCCCAATACCGACTTCCTGCCAGCGTGCACCCTGGGAGGCAGCAGATGATGGCGTAAGTACTTGGGTCCCTGTCACCCATGGGAGAGGCCTGCATGGAGCTCCCAGCTCCTGGCTTGGGCCTGGCCCAGCCCTGGCTGTTGCAGGCATTTGGGGAATGATCCAGCAGTTGGATAATCTCCCAATCTTTCTGTCTTTCAAATAATTCCATTAATCTATTTTTAGCTTTATGCAAAAACATTTTGGAATCCGCACAGATTGGGGGGAGGTCTTCAGAAAGATTACACATCATGAAAAACTACGTGGGTTTCAAAGTTCTTGTGCACCCAGGGCCAGCGCTGTGGCTCAGCGGGTTAACGCCCTGGCCTGAAACACTGGCATCCCATGTGGGCACTGGTTCTAGTCCTAGCTGCTCCTCCTCTGATCCAGTTCTCTGCTATGGCCTGGGATAGCAGTGGAGGATGGCCCAAGTCCTTGGGCCCCTGCACCTGCGTGGGAGACCTGGAGGAGGCTCCTGGCACCTGGCTTCGGATCGGCACAGCTCCTGCCGTTGTGGCCATCTGGGGAGTGAACCAGTGGATGAAAGACCTCTCTCTCTGTCTCTACCTCTCTGTAACTCTGTCTTTCAAATAAATAAAATAAATCTATAAAAAAAAAAGTTCTTGTGCACCCAAATAAAGCTATCATGTGTTTGCATTTTCCATGAAGCTTTTAAAGAGAACTATTTTTCTTTAGATTCATTTACTTACTTACTTACTTACTTACTTGAAAGGCAGAGTTACAGAGAAAGAAAAAGAGACAGAGAGGCTTTCCATCTGCCGGGTCACTCTCTAAAGGGCAGCAATAGCTGGTTGCTGGGCCAGGCCAAAGCCAAGAGCCAGAAGCTTCTTCCAGGTCTCTCACTTGGGTGCAAGGGCCCAAGCATTCGGGCATCTTCCACTGCTTTCCCAGGCACATTAGCAGGGAGCTGGATTGGAAATGGAGCAGCTGGGACTCGAACCAGTGCCCATTTGGGATGCCGGAGACACAGGTGGCTGCTTTACCCAATATGCCACAGCGCCGGCCCCCAATGGCCACAATAGCCAGAGCCAGGCCTGACTGAAGCCGGGAGCCTGGAACTCCATCCAGATCTCCCACATGTGCGGCAGGGGCCCAGGCATTTGTGCCATCACTGCTGCTTCCCAGGGGCCCGGACAGGGAGCTGGATCAGAAGCACGGAATGCTGGACTGCCCTAGGCGCTCCGCGATGGGATGCGGGCATCCTAAGCAGCGGCTGAACTCACTGGGCTGCAATGCCCGCCCCAGTCATTTTATAAAAATTTTAGAATAGAATGCAGGTTTGCTTGTCAGATCTAGGTTTGAATCCCAAAGAGATTGTTCACCAGCTGTGACCCCTTAGACAAGCTCCTGGATCTTGCCAGGACGCCTGTTCCTGCTTCCTGGGTGCAGGTGGGGATTGAAGGTGACGTCATAAACAAGGCCCTGGATACCCAGCAGCTTAGTGGAAAGCGTTACCATGGTAACAGCTGATGCGAGTGCCTGGAAGCCAGGCGCGCAGAGGAACGAGAACCAAGAAAAGCCCTTTCCTTCCTTGGATGAGCCTTCCTGGACAGTCTCTGCTCCAGCTTCTGTATCCCGCAGCCCCGGATGCCTCCCGAGACCTGAAGTGTGAGAGAGGGATGTCTTAATGGCGGGTCTTATCTTTTCTTTTTTTTAAGATTTATTTTTTTATTTGAAAGAGTTACAGAGAGAGAGAGAGAGAGAGAGAGAGAGAGAGAGGTCTTCCATCCTTTGGTTCACTCCTCAGATGGCTGCAATAGCCAGAGCTGTGCTGATCCAAAGCCAGGAGTCAGTAGCTTCTTCTGGTCTCCCACGTGGGTGCAGGGGCCCAAGGACTTGGGCCATCTTCTACTGCTTTCCTAGGCCACAGCAGAGAGCTAGATCAGAAGTGGAGCAGCTGGGACTCGAACCGGCACCCATATGGGATGCTGGCACTGCAAGTGGAAGCTTTACCCACTATGCCACAGCACTGGCCCCCTTTTTTTTTTTCTTTTTGAGATGTATTTACTTATTTGAAAGTCAGAGTTACAAAGAGAAAGGAAAGAGAGAGAGAGACAGAGAACGTCCATCCCCTGGTTCACTCCCCAAATGGCTGCAACAGCTAGAGCTGGGCCAGGCCAAAGCCAGGAGCCAGGAACTTCTTCTAGGTCTCCCACATGGGTGCAGGGCACAAGCACTTGGGCCATCTTCAATGGCTTTCCCAGGCCATCAGCAGGGAGCTGGATCAGAAGTGGAGCAGCTGGGACTTGAACTGTTGTCCATATGGGATGCCATCACTGCAGATGACAGTTTAACCCATTGTGTCATAGTGCCAGCCCCTCTTTTTTCTTAAAGATTTATTTACTTCTTCAAAATTCAGAGTTACAGAGAGAGAGAGGGAGAAACTGAGAGAGAGAGAGAGAGAGATATCTTCCATCCACTGGTTCACTCTTCAAATGCAGAGTCCCAGCTGCTCCACTATTTTTTTTTTTTCAAAAAAAAATTTATTTATTTATTTGAGAAGTAGAGTTACAGACAGTGAGAGGGAGAGACAGAGAATGGTCTTCTGTCCATTGGTTCACTCCCCAAATGGCCCCAAAGGCTGGAGCTGCGCTGATCTGAAGCCAGGAGCCAAGTGCTTCTTCCGGGTCTCCCTTGTGGGTACAGGGGCCCAAGGACTTGGGCCATCTTCTACTGCTTTCCCAGGCCACAGCAGAGAGCTGGATCAGAAGTGGAGCAGGCCGGCGCTGCGGCTCACTAGGCTAATCCTCCGCCTGCGGTGCCGGCACACCGGGTTCTAGTCCCGGTCAGGGCATCGGTTGCTCCTCTTCCTGTCCAGCTCTCTGCTGTGGCCCGGGAGTGCAGTGGAGGATGGCCCAAGTGCTTGTGCCCTGCACCCGCATGGGAGACCAGGAGAAGCACCTGGCTCCTGGCTTCGGATCAGCGCGGTGCGCCAGCTGCAGCGGCCATTTGCAGGGTGAACCAACGGAAAAGGAAGATCTTTGTCTCTCTGTCTCTCACTGTCCACTCTGCCTGTCCAAAAAAAAAAAAAAAAAAAAGAAGAAGAAGAAGTGGAGCAGCTGGGACTAGAACCAGCGCCCATATGGGATGCTGGCACTTCAGGCCAGGGGTTCAACTCGCTGCACCACAGCGCCGGCCCCAACACCTGTATCTTGTTTTCCAACTTCCAGTTCCTGCTGGAGAGAGCATAGCGCTCTGGCTACTTAAACATGGACATCAGACCAGATCATACAATTTATATTAGTAATATGAGTGACAAAAATTAAAAAAGAAGAACCGAAGAGATCCCTATACTCCCCGCGTTCTCAGTTTGGCCACGTGGTAGACACTGCGGCTGCCAAGACCATGAAGGGGAGGGGCAGGCCTCGGTTATCTCGCAGATGCTCTGCACACTCACAAGGACTTCCACTGCGAGTCCAGTTTGCAAAAACAGATTCTGATATAATATCTAAAATACGTGGCACTTGGCTGGCAAAGAGAAAAGCGAAAATCGCATCACAAAGAGAAAGCCTGAGCAACAACACCCAACTCAGCCAATAACCACGGGAGTTCAGCACCAGGCCCTCAGGTCCCTAATTACCCTGCTAACGGAATTTCAGTCTTCAGGAACTTATGGGAAGGGACTAAGGAGATGACCCTGCCCTTGCTGTTTAATCAGCACCCTGGTTTCAAGGAAGCACATTTAGTACCTGGCAGACCAGGCTTGTGTAGAATTTGAAAATGTTGGGGCTGGTGCTGTGGCATAGCAAGGTAAGGCTGCTGCCTGCAGTGCCGGCATCCCATTTGGGCACCGGTTTGAGTCCCGGCTGCTCCACTTCTGATCCAGCTCTCTGCTATGGCCTAGGAAAGCAGTGGAACATGGCCCAAATCCTTGGGCCCCTGCACCTGCGTGGGAGACCTGGAAGAAGCTCCTGGCTCCTGGCTTCAGATCGGCCCAGCTCCAGCCTTTGGGGCCATTTGGGGAGTGAACCAGCTGATAGAAGATTCCTCTCTCTCTACCTCTGCCTCTCTCTAACTCTGCCATGTGGGCGCAGGGCCCCAGTGCTTGGGCCATCCTCCACTGCTCTCCCAGGCACATTAACAGGGAGCTGGATCAGAAGTGGAGCAGCCGGGATTTGAACTAGCACCTATATGGGAAGTCTGCCTTGCAGGCCGTGGCTTTACCTGATAAACCACAGCACAGGCCCTGATACCTGAGTCTCCCATCAGAGTACTTGTGTTCAGTGTCTGGCTCCTGCTCCTAGCTTCAGCTTCCTGCTAGTGAAATAGCAATGATGGCTCCAGTAGTTCGACTCCCTACACCCACTTGGGAGGCCTGAATTGAGTTCTCCCCCGGGGTGGGTATTTGCACAGTGAACTAGGATATGACAGTTCTGTCTCTCTCTGAAAACAGTTATTTAAAAACTGTACATCGACAATGGAATTAGAAAGTAAATTTCTTTTGGTGCAAAAACAGTTTGAAACCCATGCACAGGAAAAGGTCTTCAAATGTTGCATGGAGAATATATATTTAAATAAACAGCTTAGCCTGGGTTTTTCTGCAACAGAATAAACGGAACTTTTACTGGTATTTTCCACAAAGGCTCTGCGGTTCCCTGGTCATGTCCTGTTTGTCCCCGGGGGCAGGGGGACTCAGTGGGACTGAGCCCAGGCCGGGGTGGGGGTGGGGTGCACGGGGCGGGCAGCCAGCCAGGTGCCCGCGGGACCGGGCCAGAGCTGCCCACGAGGGCTGGCTGCGTGCCGGGAACTCGCTGTCTTTCCATTTAAGCAGACACAGGCCGTCTGTTGAGACGCTGGAAACATCTGACCTTTCACAGAGCATCTCAAGAGTGGGGGCGGGGAGCCGAGGGAAGCGCTTGGCTTTCCGTAAATGGTTAACCCTTTCCACGCAAGGCTATCTGGCTCGGGAGGTGGCTACGGGGCCGCGCAGAGCCCTCCCGCGGAGGGGCGGCGGCGGGGTGCGGGGCGCTGGGAGCAGACCTGCGCGGGCAGCTGCACCTGCAGGGCCCAGGGCCGGCCACGCGGGGAGCAGGGACCGCCCCCCGACTCCTCCAGGCCACCCGGGGCAGCACCGCGGGCTGTAAACCCTGCACACCCGGGCGAGCCTGCGTGCCTTGGGACAGCACGGACCGCGGTTACGCAATCGCAAGCGCTAGGCTCAAAAACGGGGTGTGGGGGAGCAAGATGGCTTCCCTCCACCTTTCCAGATGGCTGTGAAATAAACCCACAAGAAGAAGATTCGCGGGGGAAACCCAGGCGTAATCTTGAGCATGCGCACTGGAGAGCCACGGAGGCGAGGGAAGGGGTGGTCCCTGAGCTGCAGAGGAGTGCGGGGGTGGTCGCAAGAAGCGACCATCGATTAATTTCCCTGCGTGGCCCCAGCAGCCCCAGCTGGGCAGGGGGTGGCCTGCCTGGGCGCCCTGGCTGGGGTCCCGGGACAATGACTGGGGACTGTTGGCTCCCTTTGGGAGGCTGTGCGGGCAGATGGGGGAGCTCAGAGAGCGCCTCTGTCACCCGAGCAGCCTGTTTTGGGGTGCAGTTCCTGACTTTCCACAGGGGTTCAGATCTGGGGCCAGCTCTGTGGACCAGTGGTTGAGCCTCTACCTGCGAGGCCAGCATCCCTTATCTGCCCCGGTTGGAGCCCCAGCTGCTCCACTTCCAATCCAGCTCCCTGCTAATGGCCTGGGGGAAACAGCAGAAGATGGCCCAAGTGGGAGACCCAGAAGAAGCCCCTGGCTCCTGGCTAGGGCCTGGTCCAGCTCCAGCTGTCAGGTAGGAAGTCAGATATGAGCTTATGTGTGTGTGTGTGACAAAGGCCTAAGGAGACATTCGGGTCCAGCATATGCATCTCAAAGTCATCCTGATAACGTTTCAGGGCAGCCCAGTATCTGCATCCTGCCCTGCCCCTTCTACCCTACAACCTGCCAGGTGGGGGTCCCCACCAGCCCCTTCTGCCTGATAACTGCATTTCAAATATCCTGCTCAGATCCTGATCCCCCAGGGGGTCCTGCCCATCCTTCCTCTAACCTGGTAACCCAGCCAGGCTTCCCCCTGTCTGATAACTTCAGGGGGAAAACTCAGATAGGAATTCTTCTATTTACATCCAAGAAGTCCTTTGTTCCAAGAGGAGCAGAGGTGGGGAGGCAAGACCCATCCCCTTAAAAACCCCCGGCCTCAACCGGACTGCACGCTCAGCCCTCTGCCTCTCCGCTGAGCCGCCCACCCTCTCTCCACTCAACCATGTAACCTCGCTCTCCCCCAGTCCGAGCGACTGCGCACTCTCTGTCAGGTCCTGTGGAGAGGTGCCCATCCATCTGTACGGATGTCCCTGCCCTAATAAACCTGCTATTTTACTTTCACTACTCTCTGTCTCACACCTGAATTCTTTCTTGCATGAAGACAAGGACCCTGCAATTCCCTGGTAGCACAGCCATTGCAGCCATTTGGGGAGTGAACCAGAGGATAGAAGATTCTCTCTCTCTCTCTCTCTCTCTCTCTCTCTCTCTCTGACTCTGTCTTTTAAATAAATAGATAAATGATGCCGGCATCCCATATTGGAGTGCCTGGGTTCCAGTCCCCTGCTCCACTCCCGTCCAGATTCCTGCTAATGCACACCCTGAGTTGTGCCGCTGCCACCCACATAGAAGACCCAGGTAGAGTTTCTGGCTCCCAGGTTTGGCTTGGCCCAGCCCTAGCCAATGCAGGCATTTGGTAAGTGAGCCAGTAGATGAGTACTCTGTCTCTGTCTCTGTCTTTCTCTCTCTCTCTCTCTCTCTCTCAAATAAATATATAAAACAGTTTTTTAATGTGGGAAAGTGTTGATGTTGTTTAAAGACTGTTAGGGCTAAATTGGAGGAGTGGGAGAGAATGGGAGATAAAGTACTACAGAGGCATGGGAAGTGGGGGGGCTCTGCCGTGCTGCAGGCTGGGGCACCTGCCGGGGACTCCCCGATTGACTGAAGAGTCTGTAGCAGCAGATCTCTGGGGCGGGGGTGGGGGAGATGGGGAGAGGGATGGTTTGCTAGTGGATGAACCTGTCAGCTGCGTCTCTGTTTTGGAAAAAAAAAAAACAAAACAGTGTAGGAGAAGTGGCTGCCAAAGGCAGTACTAATTACAGCGCCAGGAATTTTTCAAGAAATGTGAACATCCAAAGAAACATTCCAGGGGGAGATAAGAACATCAGACAAGAGCCACAGCTTATCTCAGCTGCTTTGTTTCCCCTGTCCTGGGACTGGGGATGACCTCCAGAGTCGCCTACAAGGCAAGCAGGCAGTCACGACCAAGATGGTGGCTACATCGCACACGGCCACGGTCCCCTCGAGCTGGATCCTGGCAGTGCCCATTCAGAAAGGGCCCCACAGGCTGGCGCCGTGAGCAGCCAAGCAGGCCGCTGCCTGAGACACAGCACCCCACATCCAAGCACCAGCTCCAGTCCCAGTAGCAGTTGATGGCCCAAGTCCTTGGGCCTCTGCACCCCCATGGGAGACCCAGAAGAAGCTCCTGGCTCCTGGCTCCTGGCTTTGGCCTGGCCCATCCCTGACTGTTAGGGCCAGTGGGGAGTGAACCAGCAGATAGAAGATCTCTCCCTCTCTCTTTCTTTCTCTCTCTCCCCTACCCGCCCCCCCCCCCACCCCCGGCCTTTCAAATAAACAACTAGATCTTTTAAAACAAGGAAGGAGGGACCAGATGTCCCCTTGGGATATGTAGGACAAAGAGGATCTTCCTCTACCCTCTGAAGTTCCAATCAGTTGAATTTCTGCACCAAGCTGACATAAGACAGATCAACGGGGGGAAAGATTTCCAAATGTGTTACGTGCACAGGGATGCCTCCTGACACAGTGAGTGCCCAACAACCCGTGACCTTTAGGAGTCACTGTCTGTCTTCCCCAGGGGAGAGAGGGGCAGGCGGGCAGCTTTGGGAAGGGTGGGTGACGCTGGGGAGGGAGGAGTGGGGCTGGAGAGCAGGTGACGGCCTGGGACAGAGTCCGTCTACACGTGGTGCTCGCCTGCAGACCTCTCTCCCCACGACGGAGTCCAGTGCTCTCTGGACAATCTGGTCCCAGGGCAGGTGAGGGATATGCAGAGAGAGCCTTTAGAACCAGGAACGAGAGACAGGCGGGCAGGAGGAGGTCACAGAGGCCTGGACAGCCCTTTGGTGAACGGCACTCAGCGCGCCCAAGCGCCATGCTTTGGGGTTTCATTTTCTGAGTCCCAACCGATGTTATTGCAAAATACATCTGTCCCCGTCACCACTGTATTGGTGCAGGCCAATGATAAAAATGCACCAACCGGTTCTGTGTGTGGACATGTAAAATTTGTCTCACCTGCTCTCCAGCCAGCCAGCGCAAGACCTCCACCCTTTCCAAGACCACGGCCTGGTATCCTCCCTGCAACTTGGAAAACCATAGGGAGAGCCCCCTTCTGATGACTGCTGCTTGGGGTGAGATGGAAGTGGATGCTATTGGGAGAAGACTTAAGAGTGTCAGTGCGAGACAGTACAGAGAGGTGACTTAGGGGCCTGGGGGACACAGTGAAGACCCCTGCCACACATCTGGGAGACCTGAATGGAGCTCCAGGCTCCTGGCTTCATCCCAGCCCAACCCCAACCACTGTGGCCATTTGGAGAGTGAACCAGTGAACAGAAGATGGATCTCTCTCTCTCTCTCTCTCTGCCTTTCAAATAAACAAACAAACAATAAATAAGTCTTTAAAAAAGAACATCCATTAACTTCAAAGAATAATATAACCTGCTCTCTAGCCATCCATCTATTCCAAGAACATCACCTACTTCACGGAAGAGTATTATTATTATTATTATTATTATTATTTTAATATTTATTTTTATTTGAAAGGCAGAGTTACAGAGAGAGAGAAAGAGACGTCTTCCATCCTCTGGTTCACTCCCCAAATGGCTGCAATGGCTGGAGTTGATCCGACTGAAGCCAGGAGCCAGGAGCTTCTTCCAGGTCTCCCATGTGGGTGCAGGGGCCCAGGCACTCAGGCCATCTTCCACTGCTTTCCCAGGCCATAGCAGAGAGCTGGATTGGAAGTGGCACAGCCAGGACTCAAACGGGTGCCCATATGGGATGCCAGCACTGCAGGCAGCAGCTTTACCTACCACACCACAGTGCTAGCCCTGCAGTATTAATCTATAATCACAAAAAAATGAAGATTATCTCTGTGTTCTCAAGACACAGGAGATAGATTCAAAGAAAATTTCAAAAACACAAACTATAAGGAAAGAAATCTGTCAATTTAATTCATCAGAATTAGAGATCTGTGCCCCAGGATGACGACAGAGAAATGACACCAATTGGGAGGATGTATTTGTGACCTCAAAAGACAACGAGAAACCACTATCCAGATCCAGAATCTACCAAAGGAGAAAAAAGACAGGGCTCAAATGGGGGAAAGGAACAAAGACTAAGAATAGGCAATTTGCAGAAGGGAAATTTGTTTCTGTGTGTGTGCATGCTTGCTTACAGAGACAGACACACAGCGACACAAAACCACTCTCTGTTGAATCCCTCCCCAAATACCTGCAATAGCCGTGACTGGGGCAGGCCCAAGACAAACAATCCAGGTCTCCCCGGTGGGTGGCAGGTGCATGAGCAGGAAGCTGGAATCAGGAGGCAGAGCTGGGACTTGAACCCTGGCTCTGTGATGGAGCTGTGGGCGTCTAAAACACCACCTTACCTGCCAGCCCAAAGGCCCACCCCAGAATGAGGATATTTTAAAGTTCAGAAATAGGGAAGTTAAACTGTATTAGGTAGCAGAGAAATGCAAACAGATAGAAAAGAAAAGCAATAGATAGCAGTTTTAGATATAGTAGCCTCAGACTCCCCAAACTAGAAGTAAATGAAACAAATTGATATTCACACAATAAATACTTCTTCAAGATATATATATATATAAAAGGGAATGAGCTGTTTATACTCTCAACTCTCCACACCTCCCTGCACAGTGAAAGAAGCCCAACACACACAGTTTAATGCTGTGATAGCATTCTGGAACAGGAAGACCTAATTTACAGCGGTGGGAGTCAAATGAGGGGCTGGCATTGCGGCACAGCGGGTTAAGCTGCTGCCTGCACCACCAACATCCCATGTGAACACCAGTTCGAGTCCTGGCGGCTCCACTTCTTATCCACCTCCTGTTACTGTGCTCAGGAAGGCAATGGTAGATGACCCCAAGTGCTTGGGTCCCTGCCACCTACACGGGAGACCCAGATGGAGTTCCTGGCTCCCAGCTTTAGCCTAGCCCAGCCCTGGTCATTTGGGCAGTGAACCATTAGATGGAAGATCTCTCTCTCTGTAACTCTGCCTTTCAAATAAATCTTAACAACAACAACAAAAAAGTGAAATGAATGGTTTCTTTTTTGGGGGGGGGCAAGGAGAAAAGATACGTGGGAAAGCACACAGGGAACTTTTGGGGTGATAGAAATGATTCATAGCTGGGTCAGGACTGTATTCACAGTTGTGTACGTTATCAAAACAAACCAAAATGTGCACATAAAACGTATGTTACCAAAATGTACACATAAAATGCGTTTATATTACTATATAGAAATTATATCTTAATAAAGTTGATTAAAATAATTTGCTATCACTCTATATCATTCACATTGGAAATTTAGCTGGATAGTTCCAGGAGTCGGCAAGGTGCAGGCTGGGGCTCTGTGTACACGCAGCCTGTGACCCAGCATTCATCTTGTGAATGACCTCAAAGACATTCTTGGGGCCGGCGTGGTGGCACAGTAAGTTAAGCTGCTGCTTGTGACACCAGCATCCCATATTGGAATGTGGGTTCGGAGGCCTGGCTGCTCCACTTTTGATCCAGCTTCCTGCTAATGTGCCTGGGAAGGCTACAGAAGACAACCCAAGTACTTGAGCCCCTGCTACCCATGTGGGAGACAAGGATGGAGTTCCTGGCTCCTGGCTTTGGTCTGGTGCAGCCCTGGCTGTCGTGGCCATTTATGAAGTGAACTACAAAAAAGAAAGAAATATATATATATGTAATATATATTAAGATTTATTTATTTATTTGAGAGGCAGAGTTACAGAGAGAGAGAGACCTTCCATCTGCTGGTTCACTCCCCCAAGTGGCCACAGCTGCTGGAGCTGGGCCAATCTGATACCAGGAACCAAGAGTTTCTTCAGGGTCCCCCACGTGGGTGCAGAGGCCCAAGCACTTGAGCCATCTTCTTCTGCTTTTCCAGGCGCATTAGTGGGGAGCTGGATTGGAAATGGAGCAGCCAGGACATGAGCCAGCACTTATATGGGATGCTGTGGCCTCGGCCCACAGCACTGGCCCCTGAAAGAAATCTTTTAAAAAGTAAATTTTTTTAAATAAATACATTCTCCCTTGGGTGCAGTTATTTATGGCGTTGAGGGTTGAAGGCAGTTTGGGTTCTTGGGGTCACAAACAGATGAACTGTGGGAGGTGCACCTCTGGGAGGACCCTGAGCAGCAAAGAGGGATGTATCCTTAGATGTGCTCCAAGCAGCAGGCACAGGCCTGTGGAATAAAAAACTAGGCAACAAAGCAAAGCATGCAACAAAATGCCATTTATGTAACTTGAGAATGCAAAGCAAACAATCCAATTAGAAAATGGGCCAAAGCCATGAACAGGAAACAGGACAGAAGTAGCACTGAAAATCAAGCCCATCAGGACCTGACCCAAGTCCACCTCCCACCATCTCTGGCCCTGGGCCGCTCACCCAGCTCCAGGCCAAGCAGAGAAGATGAATACCAACACTCTAGCCACAAAAGACCCCCTGCTGCTTGGACGCATGCCTGGAGTAGCCCAATGGGGCCAATAGGTGATCTTGGTGGGGTGGCTTTGGAGTGAGTCTTGTGCAAGAATAAAAAACAAAGGCACCTTTGCAGAACGCAAGGCTAGGAATGGATCCAGGCGCTGGGAGCTGAGGGGCGCCGGTCCACCTCCCGTCCATCAGACAGCCCTGCCCAGCTCCCCTTCTTGAGCCGGTGGTACCGGGGCGGCTCTACCCGCAGAGTCTCCCTTGCGTTCCAGCATAAATACGCCCCCAGAAACCCTTGTCTGAAGCCAAAGAGCCTTGGGTCTTATCAGACACCTGCCCAAGAGGAGGGATGTAGGGGGAACAGCCCTGGAAACGATGCCGAACGAACATGATTAGCCACCAGGGAGCTGAAATTAAAGTCACAAAATCGCTGTCTACCTATGAGGACGGCCAGCAGTCACGGGAAGTGCTGGTGAGCCTGCGGAGACGCTGCTCTCTCCCGCATTCCTGGTGCAAAATTCCGTGGAAAACACTGTGCAACTGCTTATAAAGCGAAACGCACGCGCACCGTGGCAGCCTTGGCAGTTACACTCTAGGGGCAAATATCGCAGAGAAGTGAAAACTCACACGCACATAAAACCTGCACACCGACGTTACTAGTGGCTCTCTTCGTAATAGCCCCAGATTGGAAACTTCCCAAGTATCCGTCAGCTCAATGAGTGAGCAGAGGGCAGCTCTGGGAGTCCGCATGGAATACTACTGAGCAAACAGAACTAAAAACCTGATGAACACAATGACTTGGGTGTGTCTCAAGGGCATGAGGATTAGCAAAAAAAAAAAAAAAAAAAAAAAAAAAAAAAAAAAAAAAGTCTCAAGAAGTTATTCACTGGCTGATTCTCTTTACACAACATCACTCAAAATTAGAAAACTGAGGTTGACGCTGTGGCGTAGCAGGTAAAACCCAGTCTGCAGTGCAGGCATCCCACACGGGCGCTGGTTTGAGTCCCGGCTGCTCCTCTTCCGATCCAGCTCTCTGCTATGGCCTGGGAAAGTAGTTGAAGATGGCCCAAGCCCTTGGACCCCTGCACCCACATGGGACAACCCAGAAGAAGCTCCAGGCTGCCGGCTTTGAATTGGCCCAGATCCAGTCGTCGTGGCCATTTGAGAATTGAACCAGCGGTTGGAAGACCTCTCTCTCTCTCTCTCTCTCTCTCTCTCTCTCTCCCTCTCTCTATAACTCTCTTTCAAGTAAATAAATCTTTTTTTAAAAAATTAGGAAACTAGGGGCTGGCGCTGTGGTGCAGCGGGTTAACACCCTGGCCTGAAGCCCCAGCATCCCATATGGGTGCTAGTTCTAGTCCCAGCTGCTCCTCTTTCTATCCAGCTCTGCTATGGCCTGGGAAAGCAGTAGAAGATGACCCAAGTCCTTGGGCCCCTGCACCCACATGGGAGACCTGGAAGAAGCTCCTGGCTCCTGGCTTCAGATTGGCAAAGCTACAGCCGTTGCGGCTAAGTGGGGAGTGAACCAGCGGATGGAAGACCTCTCCCTCTCTCTGCCTCTTTTCTCTCTGTGTAACTCTCTGACTTTTGAATAAATAAAATCTTAAAAAAAAAAGAGTCAATAAGCCACTCAGAAAGAAAGAAAGAAAGAAAGAAAGAAAGAAAGAAAGAAAGAAAGAAAAGAAGTTAAAAACAATTAGGAAACTTTAGAGACAGGGAAGAGATGACAGCTGTCAGGGGACAGGGACAGGAGTGTGACTGTAAAGGCATACCACAAAGTAGTCCCTTGTGGTGCTGGTGGGAGAGTCTGTCATTTAAAACAAATTTTGTTATTTGGCCGGCGCCGTGGCTCAACAGGCTCAACAGGCACACTGGGTTCTAGCCCTGGTTGGGGCGCCGGATTCTGTCCTGGTTGCCCCTCTTCCAGGCCAGCTCTCTGCTGTGGCCAGGGAGTGCAGTGGAGGATGGCCCAAGTGCTTGGGCCCTGCACACCATGGGAGACCAGGAGAAGCACCTGGCTCCTGCCTTTGGATCAGCGCGGTGCGCCCGCCACAGCGTGCAGGCCGCGGCGGCCATTGGAGGGTGAACCAATGGTAAAAGGAAGACCTTTCTCTCTGTCTCTCTCTCTCACTGTCCACTCTGACTGTTAAAAAAAATTTTTTTTTGTTATTTATTTATTTGAAAGGCAGAGTTTACAGAGAGAGAATGAGAGGGGACACACACATTGGTTTACTCTCCAAATGGCTGCAATGGTTGGAGTTGGGCTCTGAAGCCAGGAGCTTCTTCTGGGTCTCCCATGCGGGTGCAGGGGCCCAAGGACTTGGGCCATCTTCTACTGCTTTCCCAGCCCATAGCAGAGAGCTGGATTGGAAGTGGAGCAGCCAGGACTCGAACCAGTGCCCACATGGGATGCTGGCAGCAAGCAGCAGCTTTATCTACTTTGCCACAACGCTGGCCCTTGTATTTTTTTTTTTTAAGATTTACTTATCTATTTGAAAGTTAGAGTTACAGAGCAGGAGAGGGAGAGGGAGAGAAGAAGAGAAGGAGAAAGAGGAGAGGAGAGAAGAGAGATCTTGTATCTGCTGGTTCACTCCCCAAATGGCCTCAACAATACAGGCTGAGGCTGAAGCCAGGACCCTGGAACTCTATCTGGGTCTTGGGACCCAAGTAGTTGGCCCGTCATTCGCTGCTTTCTCAGGTGCATTAGCAGGGAGCTGGGTCAGAAGTGGAGCAGCCAGGACTTCAACCAGCGCTCCAAAATGGGATGCCAGTATGGCAGGTGGCAGTTTAATCTCTGCACCACAATGCCGCCCCCCAGTTTTGTATTATTAATTTACTTAGCAGACAGACGGACACACACAGAGCTGCCATCTGCTGGGTCACTGCCCAAATGCCAGCATTGGTCAAGGCTGGGCCCAGCTTCTGGGAGCTGGGAACTCAACCCAGGTCTCCCATGTGGGTGGCAGGAACCCAGGCCCTTGAGCCACCGCTGCTGCCTCCCAGGGTCTGCGGTAGCAGGAAGCTGGAGTCAGGAGCCAGAGCTGAGTATCAAACCCAGGCCCTCTGATGCGGGATGTGGGTGTCTTAACTGCCATTTAACCATTCAGGCCAAAGGCTTGCCCTGCACACAAACCTATTCATGGCGTCGAATTGCACAGCACTGTGTACACACATAGACAAACACAGGTAAAAACAAACAAAAAAACACACAAAAAAACAAAAAACCAGAATGATAAAAAAACAGCCTGTTTTTAACTGGCTGTTCCAGTTTCTGGTTTTCCTGGGTTTTTAAAAAAATGTTATTATTTACTTATTTGAGAAGCAGGGTTACAAAGAGAGGGGAGAGGCAGAGAGAACGGTCTGTCCATCTACTCATTCACTCCTCTAATGGCTGAAGCTGAACTGCTCCAAATCCAGGCGCCTCTTCTGGGTCTCCCACGTGTGTAGCATGGGCCCAATCCCTTGGGCCATGTTCCACTACTTTCCCAGGCCATAAGCAGAGCTGGACCGGCAGAAGTGCAGCCAGGACTCGAACCAGCGCCCATATGGGATGCCTGCACTGCAGGCAGAGGCTTAGCCTGCTACGCCATAGCACTGGCCCCTGGTTTTGCTGTTTTAACCACAGTTGTATAACTTCACCATGGAGGAAGCTGGACGGGGGTCCACAGGACAATGGCTACTGTCTGTGCAACTTCTCCTGAGTTGATTATTTCAACATTGAAAAGTCAAAAAAGTAAAACCACGTGTGGAGTTGTACAAGGCACATTTTCCAAGAACAACCGCACACGTATGGAACACTTCAGAAAAGGAGCACATGGGGGGGTGGGGCGTGGGAGGGGAATGAGGATGAAAGAAAACAGACAGCCCCATTAATCAGGAGCCCCTGGGTGATGTGAGCGGAGTGATGAAACCCCCTGCACCTGGGGTCCAGCAGCGAGGGAAGGGGGCGGGGCAGGATCAAGGCCATTAACCAGGGGGCCTCTTGTCAGCAACATTGAAGATCTTTCCCTTTGTTCTGGAGAAGGCTGGGGGGAGCATGGAGGAGGAGGAGAAAAGCGGGGTGGGCAGGCAGAAAGAAGGCTAGGGGGCTGCAGAGTGCATTCCTCTTCCCAGGGCTCTGGGCTGCTCTAGGGCCACACGGAGGGCAGAAGCCAAGCCCCCCGCCCCCTGCCCCCTGAGTGCCACAAGGAAGCCACGACTCCAGGTGCTTTGCAGAGCAGCCGGGGCTCCCAGGGCACTGGGCATTTTCTGGGTGCCTCCTGCACCATGGCCTCCAGGGGCTTGGGTGACCCAAGGCGGGACCCCCTAATGTGGCCACCTTCTGTGTCCTCAGCAAGCTGGGTCTCCTCAGCTCGCAGACGGATGGCACAATTTTGGAAGCTGTGGGTGCACGCGCGCCACCTGAGCTATACCCGCTGTGTGTTTTCCTAATGGGGTGTGTATGAGGATGAAGGAAAAACACAAGGAGCAAAAGTCATTGAGGAAGTGTGTGAGAGGGGATTGACAGGGCTAATCACCCTGATGAGACTTAGGACAAAGAACAGGGAGTGGCCATTTGGGGAGTGAACCAGCAGTCGGAGGCGCTCTCTCTCTCTCTCTCTCTCTCCCTCTCTCTGCCTCTCTCTGCCTCTCTGTAACTCTGCCTTTCAAATAAAAAAAGGATGCATGAGAAATGAAGCCGGCCTTGTGGCACAGGGGGTTAAGCCACCGCCTGCAGCGCTTGCATTGCACGCGGGAGCACGGGTTTGAGTCCCGGCTGCCCTGCTTCTGATCCAACTCCTTGTTCACCCACCTGCCCATCCACGTAGGAGATCTGGGTGGAGCTCCAGCCTCCTGGCTTGGGACGGGCCCAGCCCTGAACACTGAGGCCATTTGGGGAGTGCACCGGCAGATGGAAGATCTCTCTCTCTCGATCTCTCTCTCTCTCTCTCTCCCTCCCTTTCTCTGTCACTCTGCCTTTTAAGTAAATAAATTTTTAGAAAAGCAATACAAATGAACATGTACAAGGATTTTTAATGCTATGGGAAAATGTGACATTTGACTGTCCTAGGGAAAAATGACACAGATATCTATTGGATAATCCTTTTTCTAAGAAATATAAATGTCCAATTATGCATAGAAAAGAGAGTATTCACCAAAATAGCAGCACCAGTAAGACTTACTAAGATTTGTGCACTTTACTGCACATAAGTCATATCTCAGTTTTTTAGAAGATATTAACATTGGCAGTCCCCGGGGAAGGTGAACTTATGGGGAATTGTATTTTTCATTGCGTTTTACAACTTTTCGGCAGTAAACACCGCTAACTTTAAAATGCTTGTGGGAACACTGAATGAAGAGAGAAGTTTATTTTGTCCCAAAACAATGCTGAAATCCGCAAGTAGTTTTGACACACAAGGCATTTTCCATGAACTCCCTGAAGATCCCACGTGGACAGATTTCAAAATGTGTTTGCACCAAAACAAGCTGATCTCAACTCAGTTTGTGCACGCAGCTCTCGCAGCCCGCAGGCCAAATAACTACCTTTTGCTTTCGCTGGAGGCGCTGCCCCACCCTCTCCCGGGTCGGGCAGCTCCGCCCAGGGTGATGGCAGAGGGACAGCTGTGCACCAGGGCGCAGCGTGGCCCAGGAAGAGGCTGGCATTTGGCTCTGGGTCCCGGGATCAGCCGGCTCTGGCCAGCTGGGCCACTTACAGGCCGGGAACTGGCTGTTTCAGGAACCGCCCTGAAAGTTCTGTCACTTTCCTGGAAGACACAGAAGAAGCAGGCCTCAAGCACGCAGTGGCCAAGGTCACTCGATAAACGCGTGGTCCCTCACCCCTCCCACCGGCCTTTCCTGTCCCTTCCGCTGGCCCCGTGCAGGTGAAGGGCCAACCGGGAGCCCAAGGTCGGGGGACGTGGGTGGCTCTGGCCATTATCCAGGGCACACCCTGCGCCAGGTGTGTGCCTCCAACGCAGCCCCGGGGGGGTCCCTACGCGTGCGGCGCCCACTTTGCGGACTCATAGAGCCCGAGGAGCTCGGCCCCAGGACACACAGCCAGTTGGTGGAGTCCAGCTCCAGAGAGGCCGGGGTCGGGGAGGCCGGCCCGAGGGCAGCCTGGGGTCCGCCTGGGGTCCGCCAGGGCCCGGGCCCGCGGGCAACGGGAGCCCAGGAGGGCGCCTCGGGACAGTTCCCGTAAACACGCGCGGGGCGGGGCGAGGGGGCGGAGCTTGGCCGCGGCCCAGCATTTCCGGGGAGGCCGCGCGGACCCACAGCGCTCGCCGGACACCGCGGGTCCTCGGGGACGGCGTGGGGGCTGTGTGGCGGCGGGACCGACGCTTGGGTACCTCAGGACCACGCGGTCGCGACCCGCGCCAGGTAGGCTTGGGGACGGCTGGCTGGGGGTCGCGGTCCAGGGTGCCCCGACCAGGCCGAGGCCGCCCAGCAGCCAGTCCCTCATCCAGGAGGGCGCCACCTGCACGCTCTGATGGGCACCGGCGCCCGCCACTGGGGGCGCCTGTTGCCATGGCAGCCGGGAGGTGGGGCCCGCGTTGCTATGGCCACCGGGGGCTTACGCCGACTCTCTCGCGCCCAGCCCGGCTCCTAAACCTGCGACGCTCGTCCCGGCCCGGGGGCGGCGGGAGGCGGTCGGATTTCTGAGAAGGCCTGGCCGTGGGCATAACCCCCGTGTCACCGCGGACCCAGGGCCCTGGAATGGGGCTGTGGGGCAGCCTCTGCCGAGCCACGGTGCTCTGGGGAGCCCTGGGTCACCTGCAGTCGGTGGCCAGACCTTACCTGCAATGGGAGGTTGCCAACTGCGTGAAGATTCGCGGGATTCTTGGAAGGGCCCCATGCCACTAAGGCCTGAAATGAGTACAATGAAAAGACAGAAAAGCTGTTTTCCCCATGGATCCATAGATACGGGGCACCCCCTCCCCTCCAGCACACAGATCTAGGGTTCTGGGTTTAATGTGGTATCTGACAAGATTGCCCAAAATCAGCCCCCAAGAGCCAGGCTTCTGGCCTCCGAAACCCTGTCTCTTAGCCAGAGAGCTGCTGGGACTGGAGCTGAATGAGCAACCAAACGTTTTGGGTGGGTGAAGCAGGGAGGTGGGCCCTGTGTCTCCCCACCCAGGTGGGGTCTCTAATGTTGCACAGGACAGGAGGATGGAGGGGGAAAGGGATCCAGGAAGTACCACGTGAAGGAATCATTAAGAGGTGATTTGAGACTGTGTTCACGTTGTAAACCTTTACTGGATGCCTGCTTTTTGCAGGATCTGCCCTGGGGCAGGAGTTAGGCAGGCCCGGCCCCCTGCGGTCAGGGAGCTGGGGTGCACAGGAGTGAGGGGCATGTTTTGCTGCAACCTAAGGAGTGTCTGAATGGAAATCGGAGCCTCTGTGGAGGGACCCCAGAGGAGCCCCCTCCCCCCCAAGAAGCCAGCAGGGAACAGATTCTCGGCCCCACAGCCTGGGAGCGCTGCCGGGCTGACCCAGGGTTGGGGACAAAGGGCTGAGTGGTGAAGGCATCTGAAGAAATGTGGACCAGGGCAGGTGTCCCTGGGAAAGAGGCGCTGAAGGGATGCTGACGGCCTGTGAGCGCTGCAGAGGCAGCAGCCGCGTCTCTCCCTTTGGATTTCAGCAGCACTTAGCGGGCAGCAAGCACAGGAGAAGGTTTGTTGAGTGACTGACAGCAGGAAGGAAGGGAGGAGGGAGGGAGGGGCGACTGAAATTACTGGAAGGGGAGAACAGGTGGGGCCGGAGACCAGCCCTGGTTGCGTTTGTGACCACAAGGGGATTGCCTGTGTGGGCAGGTGGAGAGCTGGTCCTGGTCCTGATTTGGCCCTGCAGGGACAGTGGCAAGTCTCTGAACCTCTGTGTGTGTGCAGTGGGACCCTAGCTGCAGTCCCTGTTGTGAGAATTATATAAACCAGGTCGGCACCGTGGCTCAATAGGCTAATCCTTCTCCTGCAGCGCCGGCACCCCGGGTTCTAGTCCCAGTCGGGGCGCCGGAGTCTGTCCCGGTTGTCCCTCTTCCAGGCCAGCTCTCTGCTGTGGCCCGGGAGTGCAGTGGAGGATGGCCCAAGTGCTTGGGCCCTGCACCCACATGGGAGACCAGGAGAAGCACCTGGCTCCTGCCTTCGGATCAGCACGGTGCGCTGGCCGCGGCGGCCATTGGAGGGTGAACCAACGGCAAAGGAAGACCTTTCTCTCTGTCTCTCTCTCTCACTGTCCACTCTGCCTGTCAAAAATAAAAAAAAAAAAAAAAAAAAAAGTTCAGCGCCCTGCTGCCCTTAGGGTAAACGCCCGATTAATATTCGCCGTACAGTGTTGGCTATTTCCTGTCGAGTTGTTCTCTATTCTAAAAGGAGCTATGGTTTCCTTTAGAACGGAGGAAGGCAAATGTGGAAAGCCCCCTCCGTCTGCAGCCTGCACACACCTGAAAGCATGGTGCTTCCCCTTTTCTGTTGGGGGTGGATCTGGTGAGGGCTGCGGGTCCGCGCTCTCCGGGTCATTCTTGGGGCTTACAGCTCCCTGAAGCCCACCTGTGGCCGGAGTGGAAGGGGCCCTGGGAGGAGCAGGCTCAGGCTGTCCTTTCTAGGGGCCGGTGGAGACCACAGCTGGGAAACTGGAGGTAAGGCATGCGGCTGGGTGGGCCAGCCCCCTGAGAGGCCAGGCTGCTTGTTCGCAGGCCTGGGTACCTGGTGTGCGAGATCCCTGTGTAGGGCATGGGTTTCTGGAGCCACCCTCACATGAGTATTTTGCAAGTTTTATCTCCTGGTGCCATGCTCTAGTGTGGCAAGTGGGCACACCTCCCTAGGCGGGGCAGTCCTCGGAGTCTCCACCCTGGCCAGCAGGGAGATAATGTAATCTTGGGAGCCACAGGAGCCCACCTGTCCCTCGTGGGAAGGGAGGGGCCCAGGGGAGAGCCTCCGGCCTCTGGGCAGAAAAGAAGACCCTCTGAGGTCTTCTTTCTCTTCACAGGGAAGTGGCCAGTGGTCTGGGATTTGTGGGAGGAGGCAGACCCACTTCTTGGCATCTCAGGAACCAGGTTTTAGAGCCAAGGCCCTCTCCTCGCCCCTCACCCTTCTTGCTTGCTGTCCTCACCTGGCCTACAGCACCTGCCTCCCACCTGGGCACGACAGCAGCTGTGGTTTGAGAGCAGGCAAACAGGTCGATGAGCAGCCCATGTGCCTGTCCAGGGTGATGGGCACCAAGCATCAGCCAGGCTCTCCAGGGCCCAGGTGAGCGGGCCTGGAGGCCCAAGCAGACCGCACCTCCTGAACTCCCAGCTGGGGGGTAGGGGAGTGACAGTGGCAACTTCATGTTCTACCCTGTTGGGGCAGGGACAGGTTGAGCCTTGCTGGTTGCACCACAGCCCCTGTGGGGCGGAGGGGATCCCCTCCCAGGGAGTGGCCAGCTCAAGCCCCGACAGGCCCCGTGGGGGCGGTGCTGGGCGGCAGGCTCCTCACCACAGCTGGTGCACCGCAGCTGGGGCTGGGCCGGCCGGTTCCCTCTCCCTGGGATTGCAGCATCAGCAGCAGGTTTGCTGGAGGCAGCGGAGCCTGTGGGGAGAGCCCAGGAGGGGGTCTCGGGATGAGCATCTCAGATGGCTAACGGCTCTTGCGGCCCGGTGGGGGCCACTTCCAGATGGGAGAACCAGTGACAGCGCCTGTGTGGCTTTGTCCACCAGTGCTGCCGCATTTCTCCTCTGCACTGGTCCCAGATGGGGAAGCTGAGGGTCAGAGGGACCGTGGGGCTGGCTGGAGGGGCCCCCGCTGGCAGGCAGTGCTGCCCTGTGCTCCTGGTAGGTGAATGCATAGGGTCAACCCAGGGAACCCACCAAGTGCAGCCAGAAGAATAAGCACCCCGAGGTGGAGGGAGTAGAGTCTGGGGGACAGGGACAGGGCCACTTATTTGTGTGGATTGCAAAGCCTGGCTTAAAGCTGCCTGGGAGACTGGAAGGCAGGATTCGTGCAGACCCTGGGTATAGATGCCCTCAGCTGTAAAGGGCACCGCCCCCAAGGCAGCGCCCAGCCCCCAGGACCTGGCAGCCATTGGCTGATCTGAAAGCATAGGCAGGGTGTGCCAGCTGGTGTCGCTTCCTCATCAAAACGCATTGATGCTGCAGCTGAGCTGCCGCCCAGCCCCTGGGGAGGACACAGCAGCAGTGGCCCAGGCAGGGCAGGGCTTGGGGCTACGAGGGGGTGGTGGCAGGGGGCCAGGACCTGGGGAGCTGGGCCACGGCCAGTGTGTGTCTGCGAGGCCTTGCAGGGCAGTCAGCCAGCAGCACCCGGGAATGAGGAGGAGCTCCAGTGCCACCCCGGGAGGGGCGGGGGGATCTTTGAGCTCGGGCTCCGCTGGGCTTGGCAAGGAGACCCCTCCCCCGTGAGCAGCAGACAAAAGCAGCAGACAAAAGTGGGTTGCCCTCGGTGGGAATCAGAGCAGGCAGGCCTGGCTCAGGCGCCTCCGTCCGTGCCCAAGGCCGTGGCCTGGCTACCCTGGGCACAGGCTGGACCTTGGGGTGATTGACGAGTATTGCTCGCTGGATCGGCGGTTCCGCTGCACACCTGGCCCTTTGTAAGATCGAGGGGCAGGCGGGAGTGCCGGTGCTCCTACCCTCACTGTCTTCCTCTACTTCCTCCTCCTTGCCGGGCCCTTCTTATTTTTTTTTTTAACCTCCTCTCACGTGCTGCTCCAGGTGTGTTTTTTCTTCCTTCTGTGTTTTTCCATGATAACAGGTATAAGCTTAAGTACTGTGAAACACACAGCTCTTTAGTGTAGGTCCCCGTGTAGTTTAACGTTTGGATGCACTCGGAAAACCAACACCAAGGTCAAGATCCAGGATATCGCCCCCGCCCCGGAAGTGTCCCCCAGCCCACACGTGTGTGCACTGGACAGGCGTCGCGCCACGCTCCACGGAGCAGCTTGGTTGTGTTCCTGTGCACACGGGGCCTCTCATTCTGGTGCTTTTGTCCCTCTCCGTGTCTGTCCTGTGCGCGACAGAGACCCCCAGAGAGAGAGGAGGGCGAGGAAGGGGCTGAAGGGCAGGGGCAGGAGAGTGGCTGCAGAGGGGGGGCAGGGCCCCGGGAAGCATCGCTTTGCCTCTCCTTTCTGTACCCCCTTTCCAAGCTGCCCGCCAAACTCTGGGGAAAGCCCAACTGCTCTGGCCAGGAAAGGCTCGGCTACGTCCAAGAGTGGCTGCAGGGAGCAGGCGACACGCCGCTGACTTGGGAACCTCTCTACCCACAGGAAGCTGGCTCCCATGAGATTTTTCTCTGTCGGTGCTGTCCTGCATGTTCCAGGCTGGAGGGCACGTTAGCCTCCCCTCCCACCCCCCGCAAAAACAGTGCCACTGCCACAGCACTAGGCTGCTCAGTGGGGCACGGCTTGGCGGGCTCCCCATGCCACTGCTGGGGACCCTCTTTGTGTCAGCCGTGTGGCAGTCCCCCCCCCCGGAAGGCAGACAGAGGACCTGTCACTGCCCTCTGGGGCCTTGCTGCCCACGTGGCACAGGACGGACTGGGGAGGCTCCCTAGCAGCCGTGAGCAGGATGTAATTAACCCTGGCGCGAGCACAGCAGTCAGCAAGCCAGGTGTTGCCACAACACTCGGGCCAGGCAGGCTCGCCGCGGCTCCAGGAGGCATCGGAGACAAAGATTTGGGCCCTCAACAAACAGTAATTGAGCACGTGGCCACCTACCAGGTGCCATCCTCACTAAGCACAGGAGGTGGAAGGCAACGCTGCTGCCAGTGGCTTGCTTGCAGCTTTTCCCAGAATAATCTTGGGGATCATCGGATGGAGAAACGGACGGAACAGCACTGGGTGGGCACACAGCTCGCTGCTCAGCTACACGGGATGCTGGGCAGAGTTACCGAGGTCTCTGGTGCATGCCATTGTTTGGCTCTGCCTCCTCTCCCCTTTTCTCCCAGCTCGAGAACCCAAAGATTTTTTTTTTTTTTTTTTTTGACAGGCAGAGTGGACAGTGAGAGAGAGAGACAGAGAGAAAGGTCTTCCTTTGCCGTTGGTTCACCCTCCAATGGCCGCCGCGGCCGGCGCGCTGCGGCCAGCGCACCGCGCTGATCCGGTGGCAGGAGCCAGGAGCCAGGTGTTTTTTTCCTGGTCTCCCATGGGGTGCAGGGACCAAGCACCTGGGCCATCCTCCACTGCACTCCCTGGCCACAGCAGAGAGCTGGCCTGGAAGAGGGGCAACCGGGACAGAATCCGGCGCCCCGACCGGGACTAGAACCCGGTGTGCCGGCGCCGCTAGGCGGAGGATTAGCCTAGTGAGCCGCGGCGCCGGCCGAGAACCCAAAGATTTGTATAGAAACACTGTATAGAAACACACACACACACACACACACACACACACACATTCTTGCTGAGTCCTAAAAAGTAACCAGCAGACAACCTGACACTTCGCCTGTCAATGCCAGCAGGTGTCTCTGGGAGATAAGGACTTTGTCATACCTAAGAAATGCCATTATGATACCCAAGAAAAGGAGCGATCCAGCCCTAACGTCATCCAGTGCACAAACCCTATGAAAACGTTCCCGGCTGCTCTGGAGCTACTCCCTCCCAGCCTGCACGCACACATGCACATACACACGCACACGCACACGCATGCACGCACACACATACACACGCCAGTCAGGCTTCACACACCGCATTTGGCTTTGTGCCTCTTTAGTCTCCTAGGCTGAAACAGTGCCCCCGTCACTGCTGCCTTTCATCAGGCTGAGCTCTGCTGAAGCGCCCAGGCCGCCCGTGGGGAGGGCACCTGATACATCCTTGTTATTGGACACGGGTTGAACACTGCGGGCAAGAATGCAGCAAGGACCGGTGTGTGTCCTTCCTCCTCCATCGCATCCGGAGGTGGATTACGTCCGGCAGCGCCGTTACAGGCGGCCGCCACGTGCCCCAGCAGAGCCACATTGCCCGTTGGCTCATTAGCGAGTCACCTGCCAACAGATTCAGTTAGTAGTTTCCCACCAGTCTTCCACCGGTGGTCTGGTGTCCGTTGATGACCCTTGCTTGCATCAGTTTTCTAACCGTGTCATTTCCTCTACATTTCTCCTTTACGTTTGTTTTCTGTAAAGGCAAGTTTGCCTTCAGTTCCGCTGGGGACAAATGGACTGTCATTTAATTTGATGCATTTGAATCCATTACTTCATTATGCCTTTGATGCTTGGACTGGTCATCCAGCTGGCTCCTGGGCCCATTAGTCTTTGGTCAAAATTCTTTGCATTCTCGTCTAGCAAGATGTCCTGGGTTTACTTTATACTTTCCCTTTCATTCTCCAAGGAATTCTGGTTCCTTTTGTTGGCAAAACCTCTAACTCGGTACTCATCTGCCCACCCGGTATGTTTTTTAAGATTTATTTATTTTTTTCAAAGATATATTTATTTATTTGAGAGAGTTACACAAAGAGAGAAGGAGAGGCAGAGAGAGAGAGAGAGAGGTCTTCCATTGGCTGGTTCACTTCCCAGTTGGCCACAATGGCCCGAGCTGCGCCAATCGAAAGCCAGGAGCCAGGAGCTTCTTCCAGGTCTCCCACATGGGTGCAGGGGCCCAAGGACTTGGGCTGTCTTCCACTGCTTTCCCAGGCCATAGCAGAGAGCTGGGTAAAAGTGGAGCACTCAGGACTCAAACCAGTGCCCATGTGGGATGCTGGCACCCACTGCGCTGCAGCGCCGGCCCCAGAACCCAGTGTTTCTATCAGCAGCCTGAATAAGGGTATGCAGGATGCTTCCCGTGCACAGATTGTGCGTCATCTGACAAAACCGAGCAGGGGATGGAGGGCAACCATCAGCACTCAAAGTGCTCTCAGTAGGATGAAATCTGGGCCAGAACCAATCGATTTTTAGAGATCATTGTGCTTGGTTGAAAAAGTCAGTTGCAGCGTTTCAGGTCTGGGGGAGCTCTGGCTGTAAAGTGTCCGAGCCAGCAGCATCCTGTGACTCCGGCACCTTCATTCATTCATTCATTCACTTCTTCAGCAGGTACTGACTGAGGCTCTGCCCACCCCTGGCCGTCCTGGAGGCTTGGGACAGGTTCACAAAGCAAACTAGCCAACCCCCTGCCCACATTTGAGGAGGAAGGTTGGGGGCGGGCCCAGACAACAAGGAAGCACTGCCGTAAACAAAACCTGCTGTGTGTTTGCTTTGGGGGGGGGGGGGGAGACAAGATCCCTGGCCAGGGGACCCCGGGAGCAAAGATCTGAAGGAAGCCCCGGACTCAGTTTCTTGGCTGTCCGGTGGAAGAATGCTCTAAGCAGGGCCTCCGCACAAGAGCTCCTACTGTGTGCAAGCCCACCTGGATCCAGTCTGTAGTGGGAACCCTTGGTCTTAGCCTGGGCAGCCAGTGGTGGAGGGTGCGAGGGGGCCAGGGCCGGGGGGAGGATGATGGATGGGAGCCTTGCAGATGTGGCCAGTGAGGTCTGGGCCTTCCAGCTGGGTCACATGGGGACCTACCCGGGAGCTCTGAGCAGTCACCGCGGCTGCTGCCTTGAGCTGTGGGGGCCGGGCAGGAAGGGCTGCCCCCAGCCAGAAGGCCAGTTGGAGGTCCTCAGGGTGGCGCCAGCCCTGGCCAGGGGGTCAGAGTCAAGGCTGCTGGTGGGCCGAATGTGAGGAATGAGAGAAGACGGAACGGGCAAGGGGTTCAGCCGTAGTAACGGGATTCTCATCAAAGACAGGAGCACACCTCTGGGGAGGAGTTAGTTTGGGGCATGTCCAGTTCGGGATGCCTGTGGGACAGCCAGGTGGAAACGCTGAGGCCTTCTGGAGGTCAGGACAGAGGTGTGGGGGCCCGGGAGTCGCATCCGAGACCTGGGCAAGGTAGGACCTGGCGCTTGGCGTTGCCAGCCTGCACCATGGACACAACATAGGTGCAGGGGCACCTGGGCCCATGTGTGTGCAGACCCCCGGGGTGGCTCTGCGCAGGGCGAAGGGGGCTTTCCCTGCACTCGCACGAGTTCCTGCAGGGCGGCCCCCACGGCCACGGAGAGGACTGGCGGGGCGTTCACACTCCTTTTGACCATTTGCTGTCGCCCTGTGCACATTTTGGAAAAATGGAAACAGGTTTCCCAGAACGTACTCCTCTCCCTGTAGCCAGTACCCTTTGATGTTCTCTACCTTCTACTTCGGGGTCTTCCCCACCCCTCAGGGCAACAGGGAGTCACCGAATTGACTTCAGAACCCACCCGGATCCAGTCTGTAGTGGGAACCCTCGGTCTTAACTTAGCCAAGCTCCTGGGGGGGGTGCCCATCGGATTTTGTGGCCGCCTTTAAGGGGTCTTTCCCCCTGCTGGATCACGTGCACGTGTAGGGACAGTCTCTCTTCGGCTGTACCTTAAACCTCATGATTCCACTTAAGCTAAGCTCGCCCTCCTTCCTTCTCCGGGGGGCTTCGCGTGGGCAGAATGCCAAGCGCGGACAGAGGAGCCCGCCCCGGCTGGGTGGACTGACTCCCCCCACCTCCATCCTCTACCAGCGAGCCCCAGCCGGGTTCAAGCGTTCGCAGACAAGTGGGTTCCGGGAGCAAGGGGGCAGGGGACGTGCTAAGGGAGGGGCCGGGGTCTTCTCCTCCGGAAGCGTCCAGGAGAGAGGTGCACGCGGGTTCCCAAACCAGCGCCCCCACCCCCGCCCCCACAGAGATCTTCAGGCACCAGAAGGGCCCGAGCGGCGGTGGAGGGTTTGAGAGGTGGGCGAGGGACCGAGGGCCGGCTCGCTTGCGTCCCGGCGCCCCAGCGGCTGCGGAGGCCCTGGCTTCCCGGGCCTGGGCTCCTGTGGGCGCGCTGCGACCCAGAAGCAACCACCCGGCTCCCCTCCTGCTTCTAGCCCGGGAAGGGAGAAAGGCGGGCGAGCCGGGAGAGGCAGGCCTACCCGCCCCACTTCCTCCCCGGGACGCCCCCAGCAGCGAGGAGACCGAGGCTACGCGGCGGGGCGCAGCCGGGCTGGCTGGGGCCGGGGCCCCGGGGGGCGGGGCCTGGGCGGGCCCTGGTGCCCGGCTGGCCACGTGACGCGTTTCCCCCGCCCCCCGCCAGGTCTGGAGCGTAGGCCAGCGGAGCGACTCGGGGGCCGGTCCACGGGGCGGGGCAGCTCCTGGCGAGTCCACCGGAGCAACCTGAGCCGCGACCCGAGGACGCCGGCGCGCCGCCATGGGCCGAGGGATTCGGGCCGCCACCCCGCGGGACGCGCTGCTGGCCGGGCCGCTGCTGCTGCTCGTGCTACCGCTGCTGCTGCTGCTGCTGCTGCTGCCCCCGACGCGCGCGCTCAGCGCCCGGATCAGCCTGCCACTGGGTGAGTGCCGGGGGGCCGCGGGGGGCGTCGTGCGGCGGCGGCCGTGACAAAGGAGAGAGCCCGAGAGGGCGCGAGTGAGAGACGGGGGCTCCGGGCCCCTTCCTTGTGTTTTCTGTCTGGACTAGGAGGGGGCGTCACCGGCTCTGTCACCCCCCACCCTTCGGGGAGTGCGCTGTCGGTGGTGGCAGGGGCCCCCTGCTGTCCACCCGCCCATCTGCCTGTCCGTGATGCTGACCAGAGCTGGCCGCGGTGCCTCGCATCCCCCCCCCCCTCCCAGGGGCTTTGACTGCTGGGGTTCTGCCATTCCCAGCAAGCGTATCCCTGGCTGGCTAGTGCAACCGCTGACCCCCAAGGCCCTAGGAGCCTTGGGCATGGGGGGGCACCTCTGGGCTGCCCTAGGAGCAGTCCCTCCTGAGAGGTCCCTGGTGCGGACCTCCGCGGCCACTTCCTCCTCCAGCCCTCCCCACGTGCCCTTCTCCATCCCCTCTTGGGGCTCTCTGGCGCTGGATCCCAAGCCCTTGCCATCTGCTCCCCCACCGATCTTCCTCCCCTGCACAATGGGCACAGGCCGTCTCCGGAACGGCGTGGGACCAGGTGTAGACACAGACATAAGGCACATGGGTGCCCACGCTCTTTAACTTGTTGATTGTGTGAATTAAAGGAAAGCATTGTAAATTCGGGTTCCCTTCCCTGCAGCATGCCCACCCCTAAAAGCACCCTATACACACAAGGAAATAATAGAACCAGCACTTCAATGAAGGCAGAGCCCTAGTGGCCCTCTCTGAACCCTAGCAGGCGGCCTGGGTTCAAATCCTGCCTCGGCCGATTGGTTACCGTGTGACCTTGAGCAGGCAGCTTAACCTCTGTGGCCTTGATTTTCTCATCTGTACAATAGGGATAATAATAGGATTAATCGGTTCTCCTTTGGAAAGTCCTCAGGACAAGGCTTGGTCCTGAAACTGCTCAGTAGGTGTCAGCCAGCACTGTTGTTATGCATTGAGGTCTGACCGCTCCTGCTGGGGGAGGGGGGCAGGTGGGTTCAGGCCTGCTGCCTGCCACCTCTGACTCCCATTGCTCCTCGGCCCTCAGCTTTGGGAGAAGGGGAAAGGAGCTGGGACCAGACGCTGCGGGGCTAGCTCATACAGCCGTGGCCGATGCTGGGGCGCTGGAGCCGGAAGAGGCCCTGCGCGGGGTGGCCAGCAGGCAGACCCGAGGAACTGGAAGTGGCCAGGGCGCCTGGGTTCTGCTAACTCACGCAGCTGCACTTCCACAAACTTGTGACCGTTCTGGTCTCCGGGCTCGCTGGGCACGGCTGCCACAGACGGCTGTGCGTTCTGTGAACTGTACAAAGGTGCCCAGGGGAGGGTTTCAGGGTACCTGTCCGTATCCTGCTCTCCAAGCTGAGCATCCAAAGAAAACGACCCCTTCTGCTGTGTTCTTCGGGCTCAGTCTGTCCAGAGGGACCCCTTTTTCCAGCCCCCCAGCCCTGGGATGACTCAGCAGTGCCGGGACACACTTGGCTGAGCTGCCCCTACACCCTGGAGTGACACCCCCCCCCCACAGGCAGGCCCTTGCTAGCCTGGAGCCCCAGAGGGGAATGCCCTGGTGACTGCTGGGCAGGCCGTCCCTCTGAGCGACGCCTGTGGTGGCTTCCTGTGTCCTCCCTGGGGGCTCGTTAGATGTCCCTGGCAGTGGGCCCCAGGATGGTGACCATGGGATCCAGCCCCGGGCCCCAAGGCCCTTCCCTTACGTGCTTCCCAAGGCCTCAGGCCCAGAACTGAAGACTACACCTCTGTTTCCCACCACCCGGCCACCCCTGCTGAATCCCCACCTATGCCTCCTCCCACCCCAGGCCCCCACTTGCCTTGGGACAATGAGCTGTGTCTGCTTTAAAACAAAATCCCTTGGGGCAGGTGCTGTGCTGCAGTGGGATGAGCCGCTGCACAGGATGCCCACAGTTCGAGTCCCGGCTGCTCCACTTCACATCCAGCTCCCTGCTAATGCGCCTAGGAGGCAGCAGGCGATGGCCCGAGTACTTGGGTTCCTGCCACCCACATGAGAGACCCTGATGTAGTTCCTGGCTCCTGGCTCCATCATGGCCCAGCCCCAGGTGTTGCGGCCATCTGGGAAGTGAAGCAGTGGATGTTTTCTCTCTGCCTTTCAAATAAATAAAAATTTCTTAAAAAATAAAATTTCCTGAAGGGGAGCATGGAGTCGGCTCTGCATCTGGGGTCCTTCGTCCGAGACCCTCAATGCTTGTTGAGCAGCACGCTGCTGGGGCCCTGGGGGGCGGCACCTGTGGTCTCACCCAGTGGCAGGAGGGAGAGGAGTGGGGCCAGTGCTGGGGGCTCCAAGGTCAGCTGGCAGTCTCTGGAAAGAGAATCCTTCAGAGAGCATGTGAACTCGGGTTCTTTTGCCCTGCAGCCTGCGGTGGGGAGAGTCCCAGGAGCAGGGGGGAGGCTGAGCGGAGGCAGTGGCCCGGCGTGGGGGCCATGTGGGGAGAAACAAAACAAACCTGCTCCCCTGGCTCCCCGGAGTCTTCCCGGGGTCCCCTTATTTGGGCAATTACAGCGAGTCACTAATTTCCCCTGCCCTAGAAGTGCCTGGCTGGGCAGCTGTGCACACAGGATTTCTGAACCAGATTGGATAGAAATTCGTAGGCCTGCAAATTGCAGGCAACAAAACCCCATTGAGCAGAGAGAACGGGGCAGTTGGCAGGAACGGGCTGTTTGTCCTCTGACCCCGGAGCAGGCCCCAGGGGTCAAGGCTGCGCTGAGAGGGCCTCTGATGCTGGGCCTGCGCCTGCGAGTCTTTCCCTCCCTCGTTCCTGGCCTCCCACTCATGCAGTCCTTTGTTTTCAGCTCTGCCTTGTGGGCACACATCTCCCTCCCAGAGCCCGGGGGGGAGAGAGCGCTGGCTGCGGCAGCTCACTCAGCGGCCGCACGGCCTGTGGCAGGCGGGTTTTCACGGGCAGTAGCAGCACCTGTCTCCCCAGGTTCTGGGAGCACTGCAGGAAGTAATGTATGTAAAGTGTCTGGCACAGGGCCTGGCGCGTGCTGCGTCCCCGGCACAAGGCAGCAGCCTCTAGCCGCCTTGCTCAGCAGGGTTGTCTGCATCCCTTTGGCGTCCGAGGTCTGAGCACCGGCTGGATGCAGCTCCCTGCCAGGCCAGGGTTGCACCATGCACAGGGCCTGCAGGAATGCAGACCTCACCGTCTGCCCTGGTGTGGACAGCAGAGCAGGGGCCCTGGGCCCAGCTGACGGTCATCCCCAGGGGTTCTGCTTAACGGAGCCCACTTGCCAGGTGCACCCAGTCTGACCCTGTCCAAGTCCCCCTCTGCCCCAAGAACCTCTGCATGGGGTTGGCCTACAGCCTCCTTTCCTGGCCCTGGTTCTGCTTTGCCCACCTGAGCTGGTGAGAGCCAGAAAGCTCTCCGCAGTCCAGCTGTGGGCCACGTCTGGATATTCCCACATAGTCACCATCCTGGTCAGGGAGACAGAGGGCGACGCAGGGCCAGTGGAAGGCCGGAGCCAGTCAGGTTGTCACTTGCTGCTCCCTTTCCCCTTCTAAGGGCCACCCCTCCTCCAGGGCTGGTTCCGGGCTAGAGATGCCTTTGCTGTGGCTTTCCCTTGGGGTCGGGGGTGGGGGTGGGGGGACAGCAGAACGTAAGGCTGCATGGTCCGGGCCTGCCCTCGCACAGGTCAGCTCTGTGGGCAGCCTGCTCCCGTGGGCTTGTTCCAGCTGCACCTCCCCGACCCCGGAGTGCTGCCTGTGTCAGGGAAGGGGGTAGTCCGTAACAGACCCCCGCACCTGCTCTCCCCACGGCCACACCCCTTGCCCCTGTTCCTAGCTCTGGAGGGTCCCCCTGGTCACTCTTTTATTTTAAAGATTTATCTATTTATTTGAAAGAGTTACAGAAAGAGAGAGAGGCTTCCATCTGCTAGTTTACTCCCCAGATGGCTGCAGCAGCTGGCTGCACCGCGTGGGAGACCCTGGCCCAGCCCTGACTGCGGTAGACATCTGGGGCCTGAACCAGCGGATGGGACATCTCTGTCTTTCCAATAGTGAAAGCACGCCTACCGCATGCAGCCACCAGCGTGCTGTGGAGGGGTGCCGTTGCCGGGACCCTGCCACTCAGCAGCTCCGTGTGTGGGCGAGGAGAGTCGGCACCAGCCCTCAGGCTGTGGCCTCTAACTCAGGAACTGCGTCCTTGCCGCGTGAACAGCTGCCTCTCGCCTCGCGGGCAAACCTTGCCACCGCAGCAGGGTGGCAGCTCAGCCCTCGGATAGTGATGGGTTACGCGTTTCCCTCTGCTGCAGGAGCCCATTGAGGTCACTTCCCGGACAGGGCACAGCTTCCAGCTGAGGCCCCCCCTTACGGTGGCAGAGCCAGAGCACCTGGGGCTCTGGCCAGAGTCAGCCTGGAGGGAGGTTTTGTTTGGTCTCTGCGTGTTTTGAATGACTTGCTGCTATTTAAAATTTAGGAAATTTTATGTAAAAATGCGAGGCGTCCAGCTTTCCTGAGCCCCTGGCCAGCCTGGGCCCCCATCCCATAGAGCAGCCAGTGGCTGGGGCTGTTCAGTGGCCGCCCTTTGGCGTGGCTGCTCCCTCCCCTGCCCATGGCCCAGGCTGCTGCGTGTTGACCCCGGGGTGACGTGTTGACTCCAGAGGGCGTGTGTGCAAGGTCAAGAGCAGGATGGGGCGGAGGGCCGGCGAGGGCAGGGCCGGTCTGGAGTGTTGGCACCACACGCTGCCTTCCTCTGACCCTCAATCCCAGCAGTCCCCAAGGCCGGCTCTCAGGAGGCAGGGCCGGAGTCACACATCTGGTCAGGGTGAAGTCAGGATTCACACCCAGGTCTTGGGAACACCTGTGGCTTGCCCCATGTCTCCTATGGCCCTTGCAACTGTCACACTGTGTCTGTGGACTCTGGGAGTGCAGGGCTGAGTGACCAGTGCTTTGCGGGGTGGGGGTGGGGTAGTCAGAGCTCAGACATACGTGAACATGGTGCTTTGGACACCTGCACTGTCCCCTTTGCCTCATTTATTTTCATCTACTTGAAAGGCAGAGAGAGAGCAAGCTATCAGCCACCCGCTGGTTCACTCCCCAAATGCCCACAACAGATAGGGCTGGGAAAGCTGGGAGCCCAGCCATGCAGGTCTCGCAGGGGGTGGCAGAGAACCGAGCACTTGGGCCATCAGTATGCTACCTCCCAGGGTGCACGTTAGGAAACTGGATAGGGAGCGAAGCCATGGGGACTGCAGCTGGGACTCCGACGTGGAGCCCGGGCATCCCCGGCAGAGGCTTCCCCGCGGCACCCACACCGCGCTGTCCCCCCTGAAGCTGGGCCCTTCCCTGGAGCAGAGCACTTTCGTTCATTCAGTCAACAAACGTTTGCTAAACAGCTTGGACCTCCCCTGACCAGGTGATGCAGATACGTGGTCCTGGACTTGATAGAAGAGGCAGGCACAGGAAGCCCATCCTGTCGCTCCCCCTCTTCGTGGAGGAACGACACAGGACCCTGCGCTGTTCTTTCGTCTGCTCGGCCCTCCCCGGGTTTGCTGCTGGTTCTTCCCGGGTTGGCTACCGACCCTTCCACCTCCGTGGAAGGGCGGTTCCCCCTGGCCACTTTCCCCACTTCCGCGGGGGAGCGGCACACCGCCGGCCAGCTCTCTTGGGGGCTGCACAGGTGTTCCTTCAGATAGATGTTCCCCTTAGATGTTCCTGGTGCATGTTGTCTATCTCCTCCTTTATAGTCCTTCTGCCAATCCCAACTCTGCTACCCACACGCCGAGTACGCTGCTCTCCTCCAATCAGGAGCAGGTCCTACAGTTTATTGGTTGAACTGGAGGCAGCTGTGTAGAAGCTGTTTGCTCCTCTCCCAGCGCCATATTGTGGGAGAGCAGATGTATAGAATAAGTCTTAATTCCAGTAACAGTATAGTCCGAGTTGCTCCCAGTTGCTCCCCACACATCCTTGTCACCAGACCGGCTCACCAGTGCCCTGCAGGGGGTGTGAGCAGGAAGCAAGGGTCCCAGAGAAGGACCCTTGCCCAGTTGGCCATTCTGGAAGGCCTCCTGGGGGAGGCGGGACTGAGCTGGGGCTCCCAGGATACGTGTGAGTCAGCCGAGAGGAAGGGTCTTGCGGGCAGTGCGACTGTCCCAGCCAAGACTGGAGGTGCGCAGTGGGCCCTGAGGTGCGGGGATGTTGGGGTGAGGGTTTTGTACTGGACCAACACAGTTCCTAAGAGCCACTGGCCACAGCTGATGGAGCCCTGCTGGCAGCTGCTACAGCGACCTGGCTACTCAGGGCTGTGCTCGCGGGGCAGCGAGGGCAAGGATCTGAAGACCACCGCAGAGGGAAACGGGCAGGAGCTGCTGGTAGATGTGGGGGGGGTCCCTGGGTGAGGGGGAGGGTGGGAGACCAGAGTGACGCCCAGGCGAGTAGTGCCACGGAGATACCAGGCCCCAGACCCCGGAAGGCCCTGCCGGAGGTGGTGGTGAGAGATGCCGCCAAGGGGATTGGAGTGTGATGTGCTGGAGGAAGAGCTGAGCTTGGCCGCAGACATTGAAGCTGCCCACACCCGTGTCCCCGTGCTCCTGGGCCTGGATGTGTGGCCGGGGGGCATGGGCCAGGGCCAGAGACGATCCCAGAGAGCAAGAACCCCCAACAGCAGAGGCTGCGGGGCTGGGACGCCGCAGGTCTCAGAAGGAGCCCCGGGAGGGGATGCGATGTGACCTCTAAGACACAGACACCAGGGCCAGGCAGGGAGGTGGACCCTGCCGTCTCACTGCCCTGAGGGCTGGGCGGGGCGGGGCAGAGAGGGCTCGGGCAGCTGCTGGGTTCAGGAGTTGGTCCAGAGTGGACAGTGGAGAAGGTGCTTCTGGGAGAGCTGGTGACATGGGATATGGCCTCCGAGGAGCCCGGGCTGGGGGGGGGGGGGGTCTGTGTTATTTGTGCCTGGGAGCCCCAGTGTCCTCAGAATGTGGACACATCCTTGAGGGGAGGAGGCAGACCCCAGGGCAGAGGCCACAGGAGAGGGGGCAGACCTGTGGGACGGGCAGGCAGGCGGCCCGGCTCGTTTGGTGCAGGTCCCACCGTAGGGCTGGCCACTTGGGCCTTCGAAGGCCAGGGCTCCGGGCCTGCTCTCTCGAGGCCCTGGCAGTGGGCAGTCGGGGGCGGCACCGACCCTGTGAGGCTGGGCCCCCTGCCCTTCTTGCCTTGTTTGCAGCCTCCGCCTCCTGGAGGGTTTTTGCCGGCCCGCCCTGGCCTTGGTGAGGGCAGAGAGTGGCCAGGTGCAGGAAGGAAGGGTGGCCAGGCTGCCCAGTCAGCAGTACTGCCCCTGCTGCCACAGGCGGGTCCAAGGGTCTGGTGACTCGGCGTGACGTCGCGTGGAGGAAGCGCCAGCCCTTTCCCTATTCTCCCTGCATAGGGAGGCTGCTCCTCTCCAGCCCAGTCCTGCTGGGGCCTGCGGAGGGCAGGGTGTTAAGAGCAGGTCAGCGTCTCAGAGCAGTGCCCTGAGCCACACAGGAGCGTGCGGTGGGGCGCGGCTCTGAGTCACCACGCTCTCTGGCTCTCTGGCTGGCTGGCCCAGGGTGGGGACTGCCCAGGGTGGGATGGAGCTGAGCCCTGTTCCCGTCTCACCTCACAGCACCCAGCTTCCGGCTGAGTCATGGGGAAGGGGAGAAACTCCTGATGGGGCTGGGGTCTGAGTGGTTCCCACATCACTTCCTGGCTTGGGTGGGGAGCCGGGCCCTGCAGGTGGCTCTGAGGTGCCCAACCCAGAGTGCCCTTCCCAGCAGGCCTGGTGCCGGGCAGCCCCTGCTGGCCCCCTTCCTGCCTTCTTAGAGTGTGGTCTGCCCAGAGGGGATGCTGGCCCTGGGGGGATGGGGTGCTTTGGTCTTGGCTAAGGGAGACCCCAGGGGGCAGATGGACATGGGAGCAATGCCTGGAGCCCAGGAGCCCCAGCGAGCCGCACTGTCTGGAGCTTGGGCCCCGGTGGAGAGCCACAGAGAGCTGGGACTGCCCCAAGGGGTTCCCCTCCACAGAGTGCCTGGGAACGGGGCACAGGCACAGACAAGCCCTGCGGAACAGTGCACACACTTGCGCACACACGCACGCATGGGCACGGGCACGGGCAAGCTCAGGCAGGGCAGTGCACAGATGTCTGTGTGGTCACCCCGGAGGTGACCCCAGGCCCCTGGGCACCGAGACACAACACCCAGCCCGCAGCACACATATCCGCTCGTCTGAGCCGGGGCCTGGGCAGACCTGGGTTCCCGGCGCCCAGGCCAAGGCGTTCAACCCCACAGGGAAAGAGCCAGGCTCTCCAGGCGGCCCTGCCGGTGTGGCGGCTCTCGCCGGGCTGGATTTTCCTGCAGGGCTTTTGGATTTTGTTTCTGAGGCACTTGGGGGTTGGTCACGCGCCAGCCCCCGTGCCAGCGTGGGGAGGACGTGTGCGCTGGTGCTCGAGGCAGGCACCCTCTAACTGCAGGTTATTATGTGTTGTGTTGTTTACGTGCGCAGTCTCGTTTCTCCTAACCACCTGTGAGGCGAAGCGCTATGATTGTCCCCACTCTACAGATAAGGAAAGCGAGGCTGTGAGAGGCCAAGTGGCGTGGGCTGTGGCACACAGCTGGAGGGTGGCTGCTTTCCTCACCTCTGTCTTGTTGGGACTCGCAGGTGGGGAAGCCAGCCCCACTGACCAGTCCCAGTGAAGTCCACAGGTCCCCAGGGGGTCCTGGGGACCAAGGCCCTTGGTAGACCATGGCTTTGAACCTGAGCCTCAGGGCAGAGGGATGGGCAAGCGTGGAGGGGAACCTCTCCTCCCCTCCGACAAAGTAGGACTGCCTGGTGGGGGGGGCCCTGCACCTACTTCTGCAAGGCACGTCCCGCGTCTGTGCCTTCGCCGCATCCCGCAGTGGATCCCACCTCGGCTGTAGCAGTAGGCCAACCAGGGCCCGACAGGCGCCCGGCTGTGCTGGCTTCCACACCCTCTCCCAGGCCTGCCACCCAGGCCTTATCTCCGACTGCTGGCATTGCTGTGTCTGGGCAGAGGCCAAGGGCGGCCTCCCGCACAGACACTCGGGGCCCGCCCAGGTAGAAGTGCCCCTCCTGTGCAGGCAGATAAGCGCTGGGCCGACCCTGGGCTCACGCTGCTTTGGGACCTGTGCGCATGTCCCTGTGGTGCCTCTGCAGCAGGGCCTCCCCGATGCCACGCAGAGGGTCAGTCGCCTGTCTTGGAACCCCCGGAAGCCACACTGGAGGCTCAGGTTCTGGGGGCGGGCCCAGGGTCAGAGGTTACCTGTTCCAGGTGACTTCATCCCCCACCCCCACCCTCTGAGCTCTGGGGAGCGACATGGGGTTTGGGAAGGGGGCCTCCTGGGCTGCCCCCACGCGAGCTCCTTTTCTGCTGTGAGGCTTTGCATAAATTGCTTAAGTTCTCTGAGTTGCTTTTTGGTTTTAAATAACTATTTTTTGAAATAGTTTAGTTATTTATTTGAGACGTAGAATTACAGACACAGAGAGGGAGAGGCAGAGAGAGGAGATCTTCCTTCTGCTGCTTCACTCCCCAAATGGCCGCAGCTGGGTCAGTCCAAAGCCAGGAGCCTGGAGCTTCTTCCAAGTCTCCACATGGGTGCAGGGGCCCAAGCACTTGGGCCATCTTCTACTGCTCTCCCAGGCCGTAGCAGAGAGCTGGATCGGAAGTGGAGCAGCTGGGACTCAAACCAGTAAGATCTCCCATTCACTGGTTTATTCCCCAGACGCCCACAGCTGGGTGCCCACAACTTCTGAGTCGGCCAGACAGAAGTCAGGACCCAAGAGCTCCACCCAGGTCTCCCACAGCGGCGGCAGGGACCCAAGTACTTGAGTCATCACGGCTGCCTCCAAGGGTGCACATTGGCAGGGAGCTGGCACCAGGAGCAGAGCCGGGGCTTGAACCCTGGCATGGTGATGTGGATTGTTAGTGTCCCAGAGCACCCTGACTGCTAGGCCCCAAAACTGCCCCCTAGTGAGCTTTGATGAGCTCACTCGCAGACGGGGAATAAGAGATGGGTCTCTCCAGCGGGAGCACCTGGGAGCAGAGCCCGAGTCAGGCCGCTCACTCCGAAGGGCTCATCAGCTGACAGTGTAGGTTCAGGCGCTGTGCTTGGGTGCTGGGCCGCCGCATGCCGGGAGCAGCAGGGGAGGGGTGTCGGTGCTGGAACTTGGCCTCAGCCTCCCGGTGCTCAGAGCTGATGGGAAGTGGTGAGGGCTCGGGAAGCCAAGGCCGGAGCCCCAGCGCCTAGAGTGATTCTGGGCTCAGTAGTTGAAAGAGAGGCCTGCAGTGCTGGCATCTCATGTGGGCACTGGTTCGAGTCCCGGCTGTTCCACTTCCAAACCATCTCCCTGCTAATGCGCCTGGGAAAGCAGCAGAAGATGGCCCAAGTGCCTGGGCCCCTGCAACCACGTGGGAGACCCAGAAGAAGCTCCTGGCTCCTGGCCCAGCCCTGGCTGTGAGGGCATTTAGGGAGTGACCACTCAATGGAAGATCTCTCTCTTTCTGTGTAACTCTGCCTTTCAAATAAATAAAATAAATTTTAGAAAAGAGAGGCCCTTGCTGTTTCACAGCGAGGTCTTTAACCACAGTGCCCCACGTGGCTTCAGGACCAGTGTCTGTGGGCAGGATTTCCTATGGAACGCTTAGGCGAGCCTCACTTTTTTTTTTTTTTTTGGAAGATTGATTGATTTATTTATTTGAAAAAGTTACAGAAAGAGAGAGAGAGAGATCCTACCATCTGCTGGTTCGCTCCCCAGATGGCTGCAACAGCCAAGACTGGGCCAGGCCCAAGCCAGGCCCAAGCACTTGGGCCATCTTCTGCTGCTTTCCCCAGATACATCAGCCGGGAGCTGCATCAGAAGTGGAGCAGCCGGGACAGAAACCGGTGCCCCTGTGGGCTGCCGGGTCAGAGGGCGGCTTTACCCACCACTCCACAGCGCCACACACATCCCTGACAAAGTCCTGTGCTGGCCCATGGGGGTGCCTTCTGCCCTTACCAGGAGAGGTTCCGAGGAGAGGCCTGGGCTCCGTCCTCCTCTGCCCTCTGCCCACCAGGAGGCTCAGCCACGTGCAGGCCAGCCCTGGGATCTGTGCGGAGCCCTCGTGGCCTGCTTCCTCTCCTTCCTGGTTCCGACGTCGTCCTCGGCTCTCTCTCCTCCTGATTCTCATGTGCGTATCTCACTGCTCTCTCTTCTGTGTGTCCCCTTGCCCTTTGAGGGTACCTAGGACGTCGGGGCTGACGCTGTGTGCACGGCCATCTTGCCGGCTCATTGCCCTTCTTCCTCTGCTGCCCGCGGCTGTGTTTGCTTGGCCATGACCCACTGGTCACTTACGGGTCACTAAGGACAGGCCTGGGGCTGCTCGGTGGGGGCTGCTTCTGGCTTGTTTTTTTTCTTCCTGCTCTTAGCTGCTTAGAATTTTTAAAATAATTTCTCTCCAATCCCATTAGTCTTTTTCAAGGCATAACCAGGCCCCTGGTGGGTAGGTGGGTGGGACGGTTTCTTTTTCTTAAAGATTTATTTATTTGAAAGTTAGAGTTACACAGAGAGAGCAGAGGCAGAGAGGTCTTCCATCCGATGGTTCACTCCCCAGTTGGCCACAACGGCCAGAGCTGCGCCAATCAGAAGCCAGGGGCCAGGAGCTTCCTCCAGGTCTCCCACGCAGGTGCAGGGGTCCAGGGACGTGGGCCATCTTCTACTGCATTCCCAGGCCACAGCAGAGAGCTGGGTTGGAACCGGCGTCCGTATGGGATGCCAGCACCACAGGCGGAGGCTTAAGCTACTACAGCATGGGCCCCACCTTTGCAGTTTTAAACGGTGTTAAATAGTACACCTTGGGGCTGGCGCTGTGGCACAGCGGGTTAAAGCCCTGGCCTGAAGCGCTGGCATCCCATATGTGTGCCGGTTCAAGTCCTGGCTGCTCCTCTTCCAATCTAGCAATCTGCTATGTAGAAGATGGCCCAAGTGCTTGGGCCCCTGCACCCGCGTGGGAGACCCGGAAGAAGCTCCTGGCTCCTGGCTTCAGATCAGCCTAGCTCTGGCCGTTGCCATCATTTGGGGAATGAAACAGCGGAATGGAAGATCTCTCTCTCTCTCTCTGGCTCTACCTGTCTCTGTAACTCTTTCAAATAAATAAATAATTATTTAAAAAAAATAGTACACCTTAGCCTCCGGTGGGTGGGCCTTTGCCCAAGGGTGCCGGTCTCCACTCTGTGCAGTGACACCCCTGCCCACCACCGGGCGCCCTGGGTTTCTGTCATGGGTCCCCGTGTCCACGGTTGAGGCTGGGACATTCCAGAAGTCTTCTGTGAGTGACGGGGCCCGGTCGCCGCGGGGCCAGCGCGGGCTGTGTTTGCTTTTCTTCTGTCCCGGTCTGATCCCCCCGCAGGGAGAGGGCTCCGTGGGTTTTCCTTTCGTGGATCCCATCGTGTGCTCAGAAACCACGACTTTTTACGTTTTCAGGCTTTTCTCGTCTGGCTTTGCCTGTTCCTCTGGGATGTTCGACGCGACTCACCAGCTCCGTAGCATCCCCGGGAAGCGGCATCGGCACTGGTTCTCACCCGGCGCCCCACGGATGGACTGCTGTTGTTTGTGGTTGCTCACGACTGCAAACGGCTGCCCATCCGGGGTCTGCGGTTGGTTCCCACGGAATGTTCTGGAATGTCTGGAGGAATAGGGCGCCCTCTGCCTACCTACCTTCTGTCAAGCTGGCCCCTCCTGGAGGTTGGTGCGAGGGGCCCGCCCAGGTGACGGCCGTCTTCCTCCCTCCCCAGGCTCGGAAAAGCGGCCGGTGCTCCGATTTGAAGCTGAGGACGTGTCCAACTACACGGCCCTTCTGCTGAGCCAGGACGGGAGGACCCTGTACGTGGGGGCCCGGGAGGCCCTCTTTGCCCTCAGTAGCAGCCTCAGCTTCCTGCCCGGCGGGGAGTACCAGCAGGTGAGAGGGGTGGCCTGGGGCTGGCCCGGCTGGGCGGAGGGAGGATGGCCCGGAAGCGTGGCCTTCTGGGTCCGAGGAGGACGCTGAAGGGAGAGGGGAGACTCGGCACATCGTCCATTCCGCGTGCCCCTGACCTCCCCGTCTGTCCCCAGCTGCCGTGGAGGGCAGATGCGGAGAGGAAGCAGCAGTGCAGCTTCAAGGGCAAGGACCCACAGGTGAGCCGGCACCTGGAGGCGGCCTGGGCGGAGGTGGGAGCGGCTACAGCCAGGCCTGGTGCAAGGGGGCAGGCCTCTGCCCGAGGGCCACGCCTGGGTTTGCACCCAGCCCTGGGTGTATTGTCTCCATGACCTTGGACGGGAAGATTCATCTGTCTGAGCCCTGCTGGGCCCCCTGTGAGATGGGGCTGCTGGCGCCTGTCCCCCTGGGCTTGCTGTGAGCCTCGGGTGGGCCAGAGGCAGAAGGCACCCAGTGTCAGCTTCCAGCCTGAGCAGGGATTGGGTGGGGTCGGGGCTGTGCAGGTTCGACAGGTGCCGGTTTGGTTTGGACCAAACCCGACGACTCACCGTTCCCATGCCAACAGACTCTTACCAGGCACTTGGTCTGTGCTCGTGTGCCTGCACGCACTGGGGATGCACCTGCGGGTGTGTGTGTGTGTGTGTGTGTGTGTGAGAGAGAGAGAGAAATCTGTTTCGAGGGCAACCAGGTTATATCATCACCAAAGGGCCACCAGAGCCCAGGTTAGGTGAGGGAGTGGACTGGGTGGACCTGGGGGAGGAGCGGCACTCTGGCCTAAACCTTGAGAGATGCTGGGGAACCCGCGCAGGGCTGAGCAGTGGTGCGGCCGCCCTGGGTTCAAAGGTCACGTGGCAGAGAGGCCTCAGTGGGCAGGGGCTTTGAGGGAGGCCGGAGCAGGGCGGGAGATGACCGTGGCTGCCGTTGGAGCAGCCAGCCTGTAGAGTGTGGGGCCTTAGCTCCTGGACAGGTGGGGCAGCCTGCAGAGGGGTTGTATTAGGGGTGGTAGGAGGCCCAGTCAGCTCCAAGCCTGGAGCTGCGTGGGACAGGGTGGGACAAGACCGTGGGGCTCCAGCTCCTGGCCCAGGGCCTTCCGCACCAGGGTGTTGGAGGGAAGCTGGGGGTTTTCACAGGGCCTCTGAAGAGGACCCTCAGCCAGAGGAGCAGGATTCTGCCGCCCCATGGAAGGCAGACCTGCATGTGTCCCCCTGGCTGACCAGGCCCTGCCAATGCTCTGTGGCCTTCCTGGGGCCTCTGGTTCCCAGACCACGGCCTGGCTGGGAGCTGGTGGAGAGGGCTGGGCAGCGCCCCCTGGTGGTTGGCCTGGGCTGGAGCCTGACCCTGAATACCTCACCCCTCCCTCCAGCGTGACTGCCAAAACTATGTCAAGATCCTCCTGCCACTCAACAGCAGCCACCTGTTCGCCTGCGGCACGGCCGCCTTCAGCCCCCTGTGCACCTACATCGTGAGTGCCCCTCAGGCCTGGGCCCACCCCTCCTCCTGCCCCAGGGAGCTGTTCCCTAACACCAGGTGGGGTATGGCGGGGTGGGCGTGGGGGCAGTAGCAGGGGGACCTGAGGCTCCCAAGGTGGTGCCCAGCCCCAGTAGCCCAGGTCCATTTATTTGAAATGCAGAGTTACAGGGTAGGGGGAGAGACAGAGAGAAGTCTTCCATCCACTGGTTCACTTCCTAAATGTCTGCAGCGGCGGGCCTAGGCCAGGCCAAAGCCAAGAACTGGCAGCTTCTTCCCAGTCTCCCACACGGGTTCAGGGAACCAAGCATGTGGACCACCTTCTGCTGCTTTCCCAGGCCACCAGCAGGGAGCAGGATAGGAAGTGGAGCAGCTGGGACTTGAACTGGTGCCCATATGGGATGCCCGCTCTGCAGGCTGAGGCTTAACCATTTCCGCTGGCCTTGTGCTATTTTTTTATTCTCTCTCTCTCTCTCTCTCTCTCTCTCTCTCTCTCTCTTCCTCCCTCCTTTCCTCTTGAAAGGCAGAGAGAGAGATCATCCATCTGCTAGTTTAATGCCTGCAACAGCCAGGGACTCCATCCAGATCTCCCGTGTGGGTGGCAGGGGCCCAAGCCTTGAGCCACCGTCCACTGCCTCCCAGGACTGAAAGCAGAGTAGCCGGTTCTCCAGCCAGGCCCTGCGATATGGGATGTAGGCAACAGTGGCTTAGCCCGCTGTGCCGCAGCACCCACCCCAGGGTGCCGTTTAACCACGCACACGATGGGATGATGAGGGGGTCAGGGTGGCAGGTGGATCCATCACTGCGTGTCGTTCTCGACCGTGCCCCCACTCATAGCACACACGTGCCCCCCCGGAACCCCTGCCTCCCGCACCCTAGCAGGCCCCAGCCTTGGGGTCGGACACTTGGGCTTGAATCCTTTTGCTGTCCTGGTTCACACTGCTTTGCGAGCCTCGTCTGCTCCCTGCACAGGGTGCTTACCCCTTCTGCTCACCAGGACCAGGAGACAGCCGGGCAGTGCCCTGGGGGCCCAGCGTGGGGACAGCCCTGACACCTGCCGCAGAGCTGCCTGCTCTGGCACCCCCTCCCTTCCTCGGCTCACCCTGAGCCCCCCACCCCGTCTGTCCCCTGCAGAACGTGAGGAATTTCACTCTGGCGCGGGACCAAGCCGGGAACGTTCTTCTGGAAGATGGCAAGGGCCGCTGTCCCTTTGACCCCAACTTCAAGTCCACAGCCCTGGTGGTTGGTGAGTGTTGGGGGCAGGGCAGGCTCCTGGGGGGCAGCAGGTGCACAGGGCTGGAGGGCTGTTGAGTCCATGCCACACAGACTGCCAGGGCCAGAGCCACCGCGGGCTGTGCTCGGGTTTGGCTTTTCCGAGTTCCAGCTTCCTTCTGTGATGGGCAGTGCCAGGGATACTCCGAGCCGGAAGAAGGGGCCGTTCCCATGGGAATGTTTTCTTGGCAGATGGTGAGCTGTACACTGGAACAGTCAGCAGCTTCCAAGGGAACGACCCGGCCATCTCCCGGAGCCAAAGCCACCGCCCCACCAAGACAGAGAGCTCCCTCAACTGGCTGCAAGGTGGGGACTCGCAGGGTGCCGGGCGGGCGGCGCAGTGGCCCCGTCTCGGGGCTCCTTCCCGGCTGACTGCACGCGCCTCACACCCCCTCCCACAGACCCAGCCTTTGTGGCCTCAGCCTTCATTCCCGAGAGCCTGGGCAGCCCGCAGGGGGACGACGACAAGATCTACTTCTTCTTCAGCGAGACCGGCCAGAAGTTTGAGTTCATCGAGAACACCATCGTGTCCCGCATCGCTCGCATCTGCAAGGTGAGGGGCTGGGCCAGCCGCAGGGCCGCCCGCGCCTGCGGCCTCCGCCCTCCTGCAAGGGGACAGCTTGGCCAGTGGCCTTCCTCTCCTTCCTTTCCAACTGAAATCTCTCTCACTGTTTTCTTTAAAAAGTGTGAAAATAGAAGTATACGCGCAGATCAGCTACTAAGTGAAGAAGGGGTGTGCATCCTGCTTAGGAGGTTCTGGGGGGCGGGCATTCGGCACGGCAGTTAAGGTGCCCCCGTGCCTTACCACAGTTCCAGCTTCGCTCCGGGTTCCAGCTTCCTGCTCGTGCATGCCCCAGGAGGCGACCCGTGATGCCTCAGGTGCCTAGCTCCCTGCCACCCACATGGGAGACCTGGAAGGAGTTCTGGGCTCCTGGCTTCTGCATGGCCCAGCCCCTGCTGTTTTGGTCATTTGGAGAGTGAACCTGCAGGTGGAAGACTCTCTCTCTCTCTGTCTCTGTCTTTCTCTCTCTGTTTCTCTGTTGCTGTGCCTTTCAGATAGAAATGCATGCATGCACACATAGGAGAGGCACAGAGAGAGTGGGAGATTCTGCAGGCGGCTGCCTCGGGTGAGCCCCTGCTGCTCTTAGGATCTCATGAAGTCCCTCAGCCTCTGGCTTGAGCAGGCTCTTGTCTGTTAAACGGGAATAGTAACCACACAAGCCTCAGCAGGTTAACTCATGAATCCACAGAAAGCTTAGAAATGTGATCTGCATTGGCCGCATGCAAACCACTGGTGTCATAACCCCCGACCTGGCACCGTGGGTGTCTCGGGGTGCTGGCACGCATGTGGTTGTGTGTGTGTGTGTGTGTGTATGGCTTTGGAGGCTTTGTGTGTGTGTGTGTGTGTGTGTGTGTATGGCTTTGGAGGCTTGTGTGGCTATGTGCATGTGTGGGCGGGGGCTATGTGTGTGTGTGCACGCGTGTGCGCGCACTGCCACTCTGGGGCGCTCTGGCTCCCGTGTGCTCGGCGGTCACAGACACGCAGGGTTTAGACAGGTGCCCCGCGCCCTGGTTTCTCCGAGGCCCGCGTCGGTGTGCAGGCTTCTGCTGGCGCTGCACTTGCGGGCTGGGGCAGCAGGGCAGCCCAGGCCTGCAGCCCACAGCCCCGGGCCATCCTCCTTCCCCATGCAGGGCGATGAGGGCGGCGAGCGGGTGCTGCAGCAGCGCTGGACGTCCTTCCTGAAGGCCCAGCTGCTGTGCTCGCGGCCCGAGGACGGCTTCCCCTTCAACGTGCTGCAGGACGTCTTCACGCTGAGCCCCAGCCCCGAGGCCTGGCCTGAGACCCTCTTCTACGGGGTCTTCACCTCCCAGTGGTAAGTCCCCGGGACTTCCTGGGGAGGGGGCTGGGGCCGGGCTCCGGGGTTAATCGGCTGCTTCCTTCAGGCACAGGGGCGCCTCGGAGGGCTCGGCTATCTGTGTGTTCACCATGGACGACGTGCAGCACGCCTTCAACGGCCTCTACAAGGAGGTGAACCGGGAGACGCAGCAGTGGTACACCGTGACCCACCCGGTGCCCTCCCCCCGGCCTGGAGCGGTGCGTGCGGGTTCCCCACACCCAGGGCCGGGGCAGCTGGACACTGTCGGGGTCGTCCCTCCCCTCGGTCCCCTCTCCCGCTCAGCTGGGGGCTCCTCATTAGTTAGTTAGGCGGCCTGGTGAGCAGGTGTGGGGCCTTGCTAGTGTTTTCGCCATACAGGCTCCCCGGAAGCAGACGCTGGATGCAGATGTGGGCGCAGGGAGGGATCCCAGGGACCAGCCAGAGGGAAAGGAGAGCAGGGGTGGGCACAGCCACGAGGGGGAGTGTTGGCCAGCACGACCGGCGGCTCCGGCAGAGGGGCAGCAGACCTCAGGACAGGCCCAGTGGAGCTGTCGAGCTGTGTGCCATGTTGGGCGAGGGCCACTCTGTGTTTTAAGTCCCGAACAGAGAAACCTCAGCGGGCACAGGAGCTGGCCAGCTGCACTAGGACACTGTGCACGGCCAGGGCGTCCTGGGGGCTGGTGAGGGGTGGTGGGGGCAGATAGGGGGCAGGGGTCTGGAAGCCTTTATGCGTGTGAGGCTGAGCACTGGGCAGGGAGGAGGCCCAGCCGGGACACCCTCCTGGCTCTTGGCTTCCCAGCGCCCTGGCCTGGACCTTGGACCTTCAGACTGGTGCTGGCTCCCTGCCGTGACCGCAGGACATGTCCATGGCCGCAGGGGAGCGGGCCGTGTGCTGTCTGCTGCCTCACGCCGCCCTCTCCCGCCACAGTGCATCACCAACAGTGCCCGGGAGAGGAAGATCAACTCGTCCCTGCAGCTCCCCGACCGCGTGCTCAACTTCCTCAAGGACCACTTCCTGATGGACAGCAAGGTCCGCAGCCAGCTGCTGCTGCTGCAGCCTCAGGCCCGCTACCAGCGCGTGGCCGTCCACCGCGTCTCTGGCCTGAACCGCACCTATGACGTCCTGTTCCTGGGTACCGGTGAGTGCCTGCAGCCAGCTGGGGAGCGGGGGAGTCACAGTGATGGCCTCTCCTCTGGGCCTGACTCTTGTCCCGCGGCAGGTGACGGGCAGGGGATGTCACAGGCCGTGGCCTCTCCTCTGGGCCTGACTCTTGTCCCTCGGCAGGTGACGGGCGGCTGCACAAGGCAGTGAAGGTGGGCTCGCAGGTGCACATCATTGAGGAGCTGCAGGTCTTCCAGCCGGGACAGCCCGTCCAGAACCTGCTCCTGGACACCCACAGGGTGAGCGGCCAGGGGGTCTCTGCACCATCACCACGCGGTCCCGGCCATGGCACGGGGGAGGGTGGGGGGTTGGGGGTGGCCTGGATGATGGCTCCGGTGCCCATGCCCACCTCTCACCCTATCTGTGGCCGCGCAGGGACTGCTGTACGCGGCCTCGTACTTGGGCGTGGTCCAGGTGCCGGTGGCCAACTGCAGCCTGTACCAGAGCTGCGGGGACTGCCTCCTCGCCCGCGACCCCTACTGCGCCTGGGACGGCTCCGCCTGCCGCCACATCAGCCTCTACCAGCCTGAGCTGGCCTCCAGGTGAGAGCCCCCCGGCCCCGCCGCGCGCCCACCTGTCCCCGCGCACCGGGCCTCAGCCTCGGCTTCACTCCTGTCGGCTCCCTGCCCGCTTTCCAGCCAGTCGGCTCTGCCTCACCTCCCGTAAGTGGCCCGCTGTGAGGGGCCACGCGGCACAGAGGCCGCCGGATGGGACCTGGCTGGGGACTATGTTTCAGTGGCAGCAAGGGCCCCGGAACAGCCCCTCTGCAGAGCCATGCAAACCCACTTAGAGTACAAAATGCTCACTTAGCAGGCAGGGGTGAGCACAAGCCACAGTCATCCCCGCTCTGCCACCTGGAGCCACCGTGCGGCGCGGCTTCCCGGGTTTTTTCTGTACCCGTGGGAAACAAACACAGAAGTCCATGTCTTTTAGATAAAAATGGGATCTGTCCCATTTGTTGTAATTTTTTTACTGATTTTGGTTGAGTTTCTTGTCCTTTTTTTTTTTTTTTTACATACATCAAGAATTACTTTTAAACAAAACATACTGTTTTGAAAACACACGATTGATGTGATTTTACTTAGCTGTATGAGAGCCAGATCCAGACAGCTGCCGTCTGTAGCGGCCACAGTCGCTGGGGTGGAGCCCAGAGCCTGGAGCTCCATTAAGGCGTCTCCCGCCGACGCCCAGAACCCAGCTGGGCCGGCACTGCTGCTCCTCAGGGTTTGCATCAGCAGAAAGCTGGCATTGGGAGCCAGAGCTGGGTGTTGACCCCGGGCACCTGGTAACGGGTCATGGGCATCTGCACTACCAGGCTAAATGTTCCCCTCCCCTAACCCTAATTTTTTTAAGATTTTATTTATTTATTTGAGAGGTAGAGTTACAGACAGTGAGAGGGAGAGACAGAAAGAAAGGTCTTCCTTCCTCTGGTTTACCCCCCAAATGGCCGCAAGGGCCGGAGCTGCGCCAATCCAAAGCCAGGAGCCAGGAGCCTCCTCCAGGTCTCCTAGTCAGGTGTAGGGGCCCCGTATGGAATGCCGGCGCTGCAGGCAGAGGATTAACCCCATATTTTTTCATGAAACAAAGCAATACTAAATACAAGACCTTTCTGTCCACGCAGGCGTAGCCGGCCCGCCACGCTTCCTGAGGGCACTGGCTGCTCCTGTAATGGGAAGTCCAGCAGTGGCTGCTGTTGGCGGTGTGACAGCAGAGAGGCTGAGCAGAGGCTGTGGGGGCGGGGGTCAGCTCAGGGAAGTTACTCACGGCTGCTGCAGGCCTGGGCCCGTGCGCTGTGGGTGGAGAGCAGGGGCTCCCGGGGCTTCCTGGCTTAGCCCAGCCTCTCCTGTCCTCAGGCCATGGATCCAGGATGTCGAGGGGGCCAACGCCAAGGACCTCTGCGACACCTCCTCGGCCAGCCCCTTGTCTCCCATACCAACAGGTAAGGTGCCCCTCAGAGGTGGACGAGAGAGGCCGGGCCGGGCCCAGTGGCTGCTGGGCCTTTCCCTGCAAGCAGGGCCCTGGGGAAGGGAGACTCACGCGGTCCCGGGAGTCCTGGAGCTGCCTCCGTGGCACCACAGACAGCCCTGGGTACCTCTTCTGCCTGCAGGCAAGAAGCCCTGTGAGCAGGTCCAGTTCCAGCCCAACACCGTGAACACCTTGGCCTGCCCGCTCCTGTCCAACCTGGCCACCCGGCTCTGGCTGCACAACAGCGCCCCCGTCAACTCCTCGGCCTCCTGCCGCGTGCTGCCCACGGGGGACCTGCTGCTGGTGGGCGGCCAGCAGGGGCTGGGGCGCTTCGAGTGCTGGGCAGTGGAGGGGGGCTTCCGGCAGCTGGTGGCCAGCTACTGCCCAGAGGTGGTGGAAGATGGGGCCGCGGAGCAGACGGAGCGGGGCGGCAGCGTGCCGGTCGTGATCAACACTTCACGTGTGAGCGCGCCGGCGGCCGGTAAGGCCAGCTGGGGCTCCGACAGGTCCTACTGGAACGAGTTCCTGGTGATGTGCACGCTCTTCGGGCTCGCGGTGGTGCTGCTTGTCCTGTTCTTCCTCTACCGGCACCGCGACGGCATGAAGGTCTTCCTGAAGCAGGGCGAGTGCGCCAGCGTGCACCCCAAAGCCCGCCCCGTGGCCCTGCCGCCCGAGACCCGGCCGCTTAACGGTGTCGGCCCGCCCAGCACCCCCCTCGACCACCGAGGCTACCAGGCCCTGTCCGACAGTTCCCCAGGGCCCCGAGTCTTCACGGAGTCCGAGAAGAGGCCGCTCAGTGTCCAGGACAGCTTCGTGGAGGTGTCTCCCGTGTGCCCCCGGCCCCGCGTCCGCCTGGGCTCCGAGATCCGGGACTCCGTGGTGTGAGAGCCGATTGTCAGAGGAGGCCACCCTGGCTTCGGGGGGCCGCCCGAGCCCACAGCCTGCCTGGAGCACGCCCGTGTGCCCAGCCAGCGGGAGCCTGGGAGCCAGCTGGTTGCCGGCCTCCAGCCAGGTGGAGAAGCCCAGGGCGTCCAGCTGCAGAGGGGGCTGCCCAGGTGGCAGAACAGTGCTCCTGGTGTAAACTGAGCCCTTTAAGAAATAATTGAAAATGTGAAATCGGAGAGACATGGAAGGCCATGCACACAGCAGGGGCCACTGGGACTCCTTCCGAGTGGCCATTTGGGACTGAGTTGGTGACCCCTCGCCTTATCCTACTGCCACAGGCTGCCTTCCCACCGCAGAGTCCGGGCCTGCTCTGCCAGCCAGCCGAGGACGTCACCATGGCTGCCAGCGTCCCCGCTCAGGGATCAGGGCTGGACCGGCTCCACAGCCCTCCCCCGGCCGTGGCTCAGCCCCCGCCTCTGGACCTTTCCAGCCTGCATCAGGCTGCGACCACTCAAGAGGGCAGCCTCGGCTACACCGCCTTTCTGTGGATCCCGGGAGAGCGCTCAGCCTCCCAGCCGGGAACTTTACTCAGATCGAAGCTAGGAAGCTCCTTGCAACGTCGCCCCAGGCCGCCCCTCACCCACCCCTCCACTCTAAGGGACATCGACACTGCCCAGCCAAGCACAGGGGCCTGGGCTTTAGGAGACTTTTGTTTTGTATGTTTTTAATAAATGCACTTTACATTTTTTTTTAAGATTGATTTATTTGAAAGGCAGAATTAGAGGCAGAGGCTGAGAGAGAGGTCTTCCATCTGCTGGTTCACTCTTGAAATGGCCACAATGGCTGAGCCGATGCGAAGCCAGGAGCTTCCTCTGAGTCTCCCACGCAGGTGCAGGGGCCCAAGCACTTGGGCCATCTTCTACTGCTTTCTCAGGCCACAGCAGAGAGCTGGATCAGAAGAGGAGCAGCTGGGAGTTGAACCGGCGCCCATATGGGATGCGGGTGCTGCAGGCGGCAGCCCCTGGACTACTGTTTAATCCTGACCTCTCCTCCGAAAGGACTGGTGCTCTCGGAAGCTGGCCTGGTTCCAATCACGGGAATGGGGTCGTCAGGAGCTCAGAGGGGATGGTTAGGGAGCCTGGGTCTCAGGAGGGGAGCTCGGCCCCCACGCTTTGCATCCCCAGTTCAGTTTGGCGGGGTGGGACACAAGAGCTGCGACGGAGGCCTTTTGTAATGTTTCAGTCATGTGATAGAGCTGACCTTTTGGTGTACAGCTCTTTAAGTCTTTTCCCTAATGTTTACTTACTTATTGTCACCTACTTGAAAGGCAGAGTGACAGAGAGAGAGGTATCTCCCATCCACAGGTTCAAGCTCCAAATGCCCACAACAGCTAAAGCCAAGCCAGGCGGAGGCCAGGAGCCTGGGACTCCATCCGGGTCTCCCCCTGGGCGGCAGGGGTCCGAGCACTGCATTACCGGGAAGTTGGGTTAGAAGCAGAGGAGCCGGGACATGAACCAGCAGGCCGACGTGGGACGTGGAGGTTCCAAGCAGTGGCTTAAGCCACTGGGCCACAATGCCCACTAATTCTAATGCTGCAGAAATTCATGTTGCCAGCCCTGCCATCAGGATACCAATCCCTTGTGCTACCTCCTCAGACTCACAACCCCCGCTCAATCGCAGTGGGGATGGGGGTGCGGTCCAGTTGGACTTCCCACTGCCCCTGCTTCCGAGGTTACAGATCCCTGGTGAGACTGAAGGCGCCCGGGGGTCTGCGCCTCACCCCAGTGTAGCTACCCTCGCACACGGGGCCAGAACTTCTAAATCTTTATTACTGCTGAGTAGAAACAGAGCACTTGATGGCAGTGAGAAGGGGAGAGGCCCTGACAAGGAGCACTCTCCCCTGCCCGAGGCCCAGACGGCACGGTGCCAGCTCCAGGCTGGGCCGGCATGGCCGGCCCTGGCACCACAGGTGTACCCCTTGGCCGCAGCTCCACAGTGGACGGGTTCTTGGACACGTTGGGGCTGCTGTCACAGGACAATCTTGAAGGAGCTGAACAAGAGAAGGGTGGGTTAGAGGATGGTAGGTTCCAAACCCGAGCCCACCCACCTCCCCTTGGCCCCCAGAACTGGGCCCGGGGTGTCGTGTCTGGGAGACAGCCCCCTCCCTGACACAGAAGTCAGGCTTCTCTCTCACCGCCTGTGCAGATGGGGAGCTTGGGCTCCCAACCGCAGGGGACCCCCGTCATACCTGGCAAAGTCTGGTGAGCGTGAGATGACGTGCTGGAACTCTGACAGGTTGATGGTGCCGTCCCGGTCGATGTCGGACTCCTCCAAGATCTGGGAGAGGGCTGGCTTCAGGCAGGCCACCCCCCGCCCCCGCGCCCTGCGCCCTGCGCCCGCCCCCCGCCCGGGAGCTCACGTTGTCGATCAGCTGCTTCATTTCGGAAGCGCTGAGCCGCGTGTCCTCGCCCTCGCCCGTGAGGCAGTTGACCAGGCGGCTCAGGTCTTCCCTGTCCAAGGTTCCGTCATCGTCAAAGTCTGCAGGGGGCCGAAAGGAGGCGGTCAGGGGGCTGCCCGAGGCTCCGCCAGCACGGGGCCCACGGGAGCCGCCCCTGGTCCCCTACCGAAGATGCGGAAGGCGTAGTGGGACTTGATGTCTGGGGTTGCCGTGTCACTGAACACGCTGAGCAGGTCCAGGAAGTCCTCGAAGCTCAGGCTGTCTCTGGTTGGGGACGTGGAGAAGACCCTGCAGATCCGCTCCTTGAAGGGGTTGGCCTAGGCGAGAAAGGCCCGCCCCCAGTGAATGCCACAGGCACAGCCCGCCCACGGGAGGGGGTGGGGCCCCGGCATGGGCACCGTGGAGCTCCAGCTTTCGGCAGGGAAAAGGAGTTAGCACTTGGGAGCCAGCACGGAGGGCCGCGGAGGCCTGGGCTGGCCGCTGACCCAGCCAGGGGATGGCTTCCTGGGAGTCGGTATTTAACCCAAGAGCAGGTGTAACGATCCGGTAGGGGTGGCCCACATGTCCCTCTCCAAGCATGACTTCTGCGTACTGGGGACTCCCGGACTCTTCCACCGGCTAGGCAGCGTGAGAGATTGTAGACCGCAGCTGCCCTCCAGCACCCAGAAGTGACCCCTGCGATCCAGCCGCACTGAGGTGCTCCTAGCCTAACATCTCCCCTGCTCCCAGGTCTCTGGTGACCAAGGGCCCACTCGCTGCTTCTGATAGGTTGTTCGGGCTCCCAAGAATGCGCAGTGTTTGTCTTTCTATGCCTGGCTTGCTTCACTTACTCCACTCCCTGGTTATGTTAGGACACAAGTATTTCACTGGACAATTACTGTGTGACGGCCAGGCCCTTCCACAGGCCCAGACTCCTAGCAGCAGGCCTGCTCTTCCTGTCCGCAAAGCGTAAATCCTACTGAACCCCAAGAGGGTACCCTAGACCCCTCCATGTGAAAAGCACCGGTTCCAGATCATTCTGTGAAGCCTTTGACTGCGTGTTAAGAGCTAAACAGAAAAAAGACCAGAATGGAGGGTGGGGACAGCAGTGAGCCCCTGGTGGCATGACCAGTATCGGGGGTGGTGGGGACAGCGAGCCCCTGGTCGCACGGCCAGTGGTGGGGGCAGTGAGCCCCTGGTGGCATGGCCAGTGGTGGGGGTGGTGGGGACAGTGAGGCCCAGTCACATGGCCAGTGGCAGGGGGCAGCGAGCCCCTGATCTCGCAGCCAGTGGTGGGGGCAGCGAGCCCTGGTCACGTGGCCAGTAGGGGGGGACAGCAAGCCCCTGTTCCCGCGGCCAGTGGTGGGGGTAGCGAGCCCCGGTAGCATGGCCAGTGGGGGGGGCAGCAAGCCCCTGGTTGCATGGCCACTGGGGGGGGGGCAGTGAGCCCCTGTTCGCATGGCCAGTGGTGGGGGTGGTGGGGGCAGCGAGCCCCAGTCGGATGGCCAGTGGTGGGGGGCAGCAAGCCCCTGATCTCCCGGTCAGTGGTGGGGGTGGGAGCAGCGAACCTGATCGCACGGCCAGTTGGGGGGGGGCCGTGAGCCCCTGGTCGCAGGGCCAGTGGCAGGGGTGGGGGGTTGGGGGCATGCACCTTGAGCTCCGGAAGGCTGAGGATCTGCTCTAAGGACACCCGTGCGCGTAGGGACTCCTCCACGCTCCGGTGCTCCTGCGGCAGCAGCTCACAAAACCGCCTGTGGGCTCTGGACAGAAGGGGTGCCTATGAGCACTCGGCCTCCCGAAGCCCCTGCGGCTGGCCTCCCAACCCACCAGGTGAGGAGCCAGGCGCAGCCCGGGAGAGACGTGTCCCAGGTCCCCGCAGGCTGGGAGTCCATGTGTGCAAGGGGTGGGTCTTTCCTGAGGCCTTTCTGAGAGCCAGGCGCGAGCCGGGCACAGCACACGGATCCTGGAGGCTTGGGGACATTGAGGAAGGAGCCAGAATTTGGCCCAGAAGAACAGCGAGAAAGGAGCCAACCCAAAATCCCTCCACCCGTTCTCCACACCAACTGTGCAATCCCGGTCCCACCGGGATTCTCTCTGCCAAGGGCTGCGGGAAGCTGCCGGGCGCCCTGGGTCCCTGCACCCGCTTCCCTGCCCTGGGCCTCCCTCCAGGAGGTTAAATGAGGGAGCGCGGGAGACCCGTTCCCGCAGGGGTGCGGGCTCCCTAAGCTAACAGCGACTGCCCGGGTCCAGTGCAGCCGGAAGGAGAGGCAGGGGCCCGGCTCCCTCCGCAGGGCTTCTCCGGTTGCTCAAGCGACCCAGTCAGCCAGGAGCGACAGCAGCCCCCGCCGGACCCGGGACGAGAAGCTCGGCCGTGCAGAAGCCAGGGCGGCCAGGGTCAGAGGGCGCCCAGCTCTTCCTGGAGCCTGCGAGGCGGCTCCGTGGGGGCAAAGCCTGGGGGGACGAGGGCAGCCGGGACACGGACTCCTGGCCTGACATTCGGGCTCTCCCACCGGGGAGGCCTCTGAGGGCCCATCGGGGGCGTTTCTCGAAGAACCAAGGTCGCACTTACAGGAGGATCTCCTGCTTCGTCAGGAACGTCAAATCCTGGAAGGCAAACCACGGACAGGGTCAGCGGGCCGCCCCGCCGACGCCCGGGGCCCGCTCCCGGGTGCAGCCCCGCACGCGAGCGTCCGGGAGCGGCGCCCCGCGCACCTGGTACTCGGCCAGCAGCTCCTTGGACAGGCGGCTGCCCGAGCCCCCCATCGTCGCGTCGCGCGCACCGATCCGTCCAGACGACTCTTCCTCGGGACGCCGACAACTTTCTCACTTCCGCCCTCGGGCCGCGTCCCCGCCCCGTCCCCGCGGCAACCGCCCGGGGCTGCCGCCCCCGGGCCCGCCCCTGCTTAAAGCGCCCAGGCGCTCCTAGGCGGGCGTAGCCGGCGAGCTCCGGGAGCCCGGCGGTCCCAGGCGAGCCGGAGGCGGGGCCCGGGGCGGGGCGGACGCGCTGGGGCGGAGCCCAGGCCGCACGGCCCCGCCTCCCGGTGGGCGGGGCGGGCCGCGCCGCGTGCGTGCGTGCGTGCGTGTGTGCGTGCGCGCGCGCGCAGGCTGCGCTTGCGTCAAGAGCGACGCGACCTCGCTATGGCCCCGGTAGTGGCTGCGGGGGAGGTCGCGCGGGGCGCACGCCTCACCTGGGGCAGGTGGAGGGGGCGGTCTTGGGCGGGGCTGGAAAGCGACGTCCGGGAGGTTCCTGGAGGCGGCGTGTCCGGGAAACCCGATTAGCCGAGCGGCCTGAGAGCGCCGGCTGCCCGCGGCTCCTTGCAGAGGCAGCCGTGGGTTTGCAGCCCCCGAGGAGCGCTGGGTGTCAAACACCGAACGTAGCTATCTTCGGTTCTTAGAACAGTCGGACAAGGTAGGTTTCGGTGAGTTGTCCTGGCCTGGGCAAGCTGTCCTCACTCGCTAGGCTAGATTAGGATTAGATGACAGCGGTGGAGTGAGTGCCTGTTGATGGCTCCTCGGTGGTGCTGGGTTGGCCTGTTCCCTCCCCTGTTCTGTAAGGGATTTTCAGGACCGGATGCGTAGTCGGTTATCAGCAGGTGCTTGCCGAACCACTGTTTTCCCAGCACTTCCAAACCAAATACGGTGGTCGTTTGAGAGCGACTCCAGCAGTGCTCGCTAGATCCTGTGTGAGCTGCAGAATTAGCAGACCGCGCCTGAGTCGGGGAGAGCCCTCACCTGACCGGGGCTTTCGAGAGTAGAACAAGAAGCCATTGCTGTGTGTCCGGTGCTGACTGAGGAGAGGAAGCACCGGCCAGCCAAGGGCTGCCCTTCACGGTGAAGATGTGGGAGCTGGGCTTGGGCGCGGGTGGCCATCAGCTGCAGTCCACATCTCCCAGGCGTTTGGGCTGGCTCTGAGCCTCTCATCACAGAACAACCTGCTCATCATTTTGCTTCCTGCTGGATTTTGTACAGTAGGGACCGTATTGATCTGCCACTTGCTCTGCCTGGCCAGCTCTCCACACAACGAGTAGAGTTGAGTTGCTGATACACTGATATATATGAGAGGTAGCGAGAGAGCCCAGGACCGGGCTGGGCTGAGGCTGGGACCCAGGAACGCAATCCAGGTCTCTCCTATGGGAACTTGAGTTCCATCATTGCCACCTCCGGGACTGCACGAGCTGGAATCGGGAGCTGGCGCTGGATACTGAACTTGGGGATTCTGCCACAGGACAAGTGTGGCTTCACCATGAGGCTAAACACCTGCCTTGCTCATTCATTTTTATCTTGTTTTTAATTTTCATTTATTTGCATTTAGAAGGCAGAAATGAGAGAGATTTTTCCATTTGGAAAGTGGGTACTTGGGTTGAAAGAATAGGAAGTACCAAGACCCTGAGCAGAAACAGGCTTGCTAAGAGTAAGGGCAAGAGTGGGCAAGGGAAGGGATGGTACGAGATGAGATGGGATGGGTGGGCACAGACAGCCCACAGGCCTCGTCGGGAGGGAGACTTTGACCTTACACGGACGCGGGCCCACAGGGCTGGTGAATGGTAAAGGTGGGATGCACACGGCGGCTGGCATGGTGATCCCAGCTCACAGTGGGTTTGGAAGGCACCCAGCCCATGCCTGGCACAAGAGATGTGCTACCAGTATTCCCTCTCTTGGTGTCCCTCTAACGGTGTTTTCCGGTTCCCTAAAGCCTTAATCCTGCTAGGCAGTCACTCCTGATAGTCGCTATAAAGTGTTCCTCTTTCGTTCCTAACTAACGCTTCTTGCTGAGTGGTTTACTTTCTGTAGATCTATCGGTTGGTGTGTCTTTACTCACATTTTTAACCTTTGGATGTTGTCTTAGTCTTGTCCCAGGCTCTGGCTTTAAATGTCATTGACTTCCAAAGTTATATGCAGACCAGACCTTACCCTTGGCCTCCAGGCTTGACTTTCCCACTGCCTACACCACTTCCCTTCTTAGGTGCCCAGGCTGCATCTAAAATTCAACAATCAAAATTGATTTTTTTTTTAAGATTTATGTATTTATTGGTTGGAAAGGCAAAGCAACAGAGAGAGATCTTCCATCCACTTAGTTTATACCCCCAAACAACCACAACAGCCAGGACTGGGCCAGGCCGAAGCCGCTTTCCCAGGTGCATTAGCAGGGAGCTAGATTGGAAGTGGAGCAGCCAAGACTCAAACTGGCACTCAGATTTGGGATATGAGATGCCAGTGTCAAAGCAATGGCTTAACCCAGAGCACCACCACATCGGCCCCGAAAAGGCCGCCCCTAGTCAGCCTGTTCCTTACCCCAACTCTTCTGTTTCCCCGCTTGGAAATGCCACCAGTATCCTAAGGCCAAGCCCACTCCTTCCCTTGACTTAAAAACTAACAAAAATTTATAGCAGTTTAAAAAAAAAATCTAGGGGCAGGTTTGAGTCCTGGCTGCTCCACCTCTGATCCAGCTCCCTACTAATGTGCCTGGGAAAGCTGCAGAAGATGGCCCTAGTGTTTGGGCCCCTGCACCCACATGGGAGACCTGGAAGAAGCTCCTGGCTCCTGGCTTCAGCCTGGCCCAGCAATGGCTGTTGTGGCCATTTGGGGAATGAACCGGCAGATGGAAGATTTTGCTCTCTCCCTCCCTCCCTCTGTCCCTCTCTCTGTAACTCTTTCAAATCAATAAATCTTTTTTTTTTTTTATTTCACATAGAGTTGACTATCTTAACCATTTCTAAGTGTACGCGCAGTTCCGTACATTAAGTCCATTCATATTGTTGTGTAACCTGTCTCCAAAACTTTAGTTTTACAAAACTGAAACGTTAGGGCCAGCGTTGTGGTGTAGCCAGTAAAGCTGCCACCTGCGACCCCGGCATCCCATATGGGCTCCGGTTGTGTCTCAGCTGCACTTCTTTTTTTTTTTTTTTTTTTTTTTTTTTTGACAGGCAGAGTGGACAGTGAGAGAGAGAGACAGAGAGAGAAAGGTCTTCCTTTGCCGTTGGTTCACCCTCCAATGGCCGCCGCTGCAGCCGGCGCACCGCGCTGATCCGATGGCAGGAGCCAGGAGCCAGGTGCTTTTCCTGGTCTCCCATGGGGTGCAGGGCCCAAGCACCTGGGCCATCCTCCACTGCACTCCCTGGCCATAGCAGAGAGCTGGCCTGGAAGAGGGGCAACCGGGACAGAATCCGGCGCCCCGACCGGGACTAGAACCCGGTGTGCCGGCGCCGCAAGGTGGAGGATTAGCCTATTGAGCCACGGCGCCGGCTCAGCTGCACTTCTGATCCAGCTCCCTGCTCATGGCCTGGGAAAAGCAGGATAAGATGGTCCAAGTGCTCCGGCCCCTACACCCACGTGGGAGACCTGGAAGAAGCTCCTGGCCTTAGTCTGGCCCAGCCCTGGCTGTTGATGCCAACTGGGGAGTGAACCAGAAAATGAAAGATCTCTGTCTCCCCCGACTCCCATCCTACCCCATAACTCTTTCAAATAAATAAATAAATCCTAAAAAAGCCTGAAACTATGTACCCATTAAACTCAGCTTGACTTTTTTTTTTAAAAAAAATTTATTTATTTGAAGGGGTTAGAGAGAGAGAGGGAGAGATCTTCCATCCACTGGTTCAGTCCTCAGATGGCCCCAGTGGCCAGGACTGGGCTAGGCTAAAGCCAGGAGCCAGGAGCTTCCTCCTGGTGGGTGGCAGGGGCCCAAGCACTTAATCCATCTTCCGCTGCTTTCCCCAGGCCACGGGGTACTGATGTTGCAGGGGGCAGCTCTGCTCACCATGCCACAGTGCCAGCCCCTAGCTTGACTTGTTTTTTTAGTAATTAATTTGAGAGACAGAGCTCTCATCTGCTGGTTAACCCCATACAGTGCCTGCAGTGCCTGCAGTGCCTGGTCCTGGTCTGGGCCAAAGCCAGTAACCAGGAATGCACTCCAGGTCTCCTGTGGGTGGCAGGAACTGAACCCAGGTACTCCAGTGTGAGATGTAGGCGTCTTAACCTCCAGGCCAAACGTCTACTCCCCAACTTGACTTGCGATAGGTGATTTTGTATGTTTTCTGTGTTTCTTTTTTTGTTATATTAATGTCAAACTTTCTGGACCAGCAGAGCTGAGGCAACCCAAACCTGGACCGAAGTGATGCTACTGAGATAATTCCTCCTTGTGAATGTTAGGGTTAGGATTATTTAGGGTTTGAAGAAGGTGAGAAGGCAGCCAGTTAAAGCAGGAAAGACTTTCACTGTAGGAAGGACAGCACAGTGGAGTTCAAGGTCTAGCCAGCCCGAGAGCAGGCGGTTGGTGGAGGTGGGAGGGGTGGGGTGTGCTGAAGTGAGTGTCCAGCCTTCCAGGCAGTGGGCAGTGACCTATTTATGTTGTTGGGAGGGGGCCATGTGGACATGGCTGAGCCCATCATCCACCATGATGAAGTGGGCTTAGACGGGCAGAAAGCCCCCTTGGCAGGTGTTTATCGGGATTAACCATGTGCACAGTGGTCTGGCCAGGCCAGGACGACCCTGGCAAGGAGCTGTCAATGTCAGAGTCAAGCTAGCAGAATCTTAGTGGCATGCCACAGTGCTATCCTCAGGGATGGTTCGCTTGTGTCCAGTTTTCCAGGTGCGGAGTTGACCATTGGTGTCCCAGTGGCCCACCAAGTCCTAACAGTGAAGTCCTGTCTGGGTCAGTAACAGGTCCCCTTCCTGAAGCCGCTGAGTCCGGGGCTCCAGGAGACAGGAGCTCATCCAGGGTCTCCCACGAGTGGCAGGAAGCCAGCTAAGTGGGCTGTCACCTGCTTCCAGGTGCATTAGCAGGAAGCTGGATTGGAAGTGGAGGAACTTGGACTCGAAGTGGCTCTCCAATAATGAGATGCAGATGTCTCAAGCAGTGGCTTAACTTGCTATTCTGCTATGCCTGCCCTGGATTTTATTTTAAAGGGAAATAAAAATAAAGCTGCAAAGATAAACGTACAGGATGTTCACAACATTTTGTATGATAGGGTGAAGCCAACGACATAGCAGTTGAAGCTTGGTTAAAAAAATCAAGATCCACCTGTACTTGACAATGAGGCAAATTGTACATTGTAATGCTTTCCTGGGTATTGGAATGAGGGGTGTAGTTTATCTTCATTCTTCCTCTGTTAGAGTATTTACATATGTATGCTTTCAGATAAACATACATATTTACAAAGAAAAATTACAGCCTATATATGTATGTTTATACATTTAAGGTGTATCTGAAAGGCAGAATGACAGAGAAAGAGAGAGAGATCTTCCATCCATTGGTTCACTCCTCAAATGCCCTCATCAGCCAAGGGTCGGCCAGGCCAGAGCCAGGAGCCCAGAACTCCATCGGAGTCTCCCACATGCGTAGCAGGGAGCCACGTAGTTGAGCCGTCACTGCTGGCTCTCAGGGTGCACTAGTAGGAAGCTGGTCAGAGCCGAGTAGGTGGGGTTCAGACCAGCACCTAAGCAGTGCCTCAGCCTGCTGCACCACGACACTGGCTCCACGATGTGTATTGTTAACATACAACTTACAGCACTTGTTCACCTGTAAGTGATGAAACTGTGAGTGGTTCCTGTGGTTTCCAAAGGAATAACAAAAAGCAAATGCGTTGGAAGTGGCTTACCGTCCTGTATTTTCTGTGTCCTGTGGCTGTTTCAGATCAGCTCCATGGCTCTTCAGCCTGGCTCAGAGGACATTTCCTACTTGCTGCCTCCAAACGGCGAGCACTGGGAAGGGCGAGCGATTCCTGACTTCACCTATGGGCAGCAGGAACTGGTGGTGGAAGGCATCCAGTGGCCCCAGAGTGCAGCCAGCGCCCTGGACACGTGGGCACTGTCTCGCTTCGACTCTGTGCTGCGCTCTGCCTGGAGTCAGCGAGTGGAGCTTGGGCTCTTTCGCTACCGCCTGGGGGAGCTGCAGACCCGGAGCCTCCCCGGGGCCCTGGGGCTCGTGGCCCAGCTGAACGTGGAGCGAGGCGTGCAGAGGAGGTGCCCTCAGCACATGCGGAGCGTGAGGCAGCCCTTCGACCCCGAGCAGTTCAACTTCAACAAGATCCAGCCAGGAGAAATCCTCTTCCGTTTACGCCGGGAGCCCCGCGTCCCCAGGGCTCTCCAGCAAGAAGACGTCCTCGTGGTGATTAACGTCAGCCCCCTGGAGTGGGGCCACGTGCTACTGGTGCCCGAGCCCGCCCGTGGGCTCCCCCAGCGCCTGCTGCCGGGGGCACTGCGCGCCGGGGTCGAGGCTGTGCTGCTGAGCACACACCCGGGTTTCCGTGTCGGCTTCAACAGCCTGGGCGGCTTGGCCTCAGTCAACCACCTCCACCTCCACGGCTACTACCTGGCCCACAGACTGCCCGTGGAGGGGGCGCCAAGCGTGCCCCTGGGCCCTGGGGGCCTGCTGCACCTGCTCCAGACCCTCCCAGCTCCTGGCTTCCTCTTTTACACCAGCGGGCCAGGGCCTGACTTGGACGCCCTGGTAAGCAGAGTGTGTCGGGCCACTGACTATCTGACTGACCATGAGATTGCACATAACTTGTTTGTGACCAGGGGCACCCCGCCTGGGAAGACATCCCCCTCCTCAGCCCTCACAGGCGTCCGGGTCATTCTGTGGGCCCGGAAGTCCAGCTTTGGAATCAAGGAAGCCGAGGCTTTCAACGTCGCCCTCTGCGAGCTGGCTGGGCACCTCCCTATCAAAACGTCCGAGGCCTTCAGCAGCCTGACGGAGACGGCTGCGGTGGCCCTCATTCAGGACTCCCTGCTGCCCCCAGCCCAGGCACACGAGGTGCAGGCAGCGCTGGTGGCCCTGCTGGAGCAGGAGGAACAATGACCCTTCCACGGCATCTCTCTTCTGTCTGATCGGAGTCCCTTCCCGTAGGGCTGCTCATCACGGTCGTCTGGGAGCGGGTTTCACGCGTGCCTTCTCGCCTGTCGCAGCCTGAGGGAAGTAAAGGACTGAGCTGGGGAGAAACCGCGGGATAAATCCAGTGCTGGAGCACTCGTGGACCTGTGACTGCTTCTCGCCTTTCGCTCTCTGTCTTTCATGAATGTATTTCTTTGAAAGGCAGAGAGACAGAGGCGGAGATCTTCAGTGTACTCGTTCACTCCCTGAATGTCTGTAACGCCCAGCACCGGGCCTGACCAAAGCCGGAACCCAGGAGTTCGATCAGGGTCTCTGTGTCAGTGGCAGGGCTCCGCATGCTTGAGCTGGCGCCTGCTGCCTCCCAGAGAAACATAAGCAGGAAGCTGGCTGGAGGCAGGAGCACAGCCAGGGCTCTAACCAGGCCTTCCAGGAGATGCAGGCCCCCACGTGCACTGTCTTACCTGCTGCACCAAGCGCCTGCCCCTTCTCACCTCCTCTTAGACCCCAGGTGGGGAGCAAACTTAAGGGAGTGTGTGCGAGAGTTCCACACTCCTTTCTTTGTGTTTTTTTTTTTTTTTTTGAATATTTATTTATGTATTTAAAAGAGTTACACAGAGAGAGGAGAGGCAGAGAGAGAGAGAAGTCTTCCATCCGATGGTTCACTCCTCATTGGCCGCAGCGGCCGGAGCTGGGCTGATCCGAAGCCAGAAGCCAGGAGCTTCTTCCGGGTCTCCCACGTGGGTGCATGGCCCCAAGGACTTGGGCCATCTTCTACTGCTTTCCCAGGCCATAGCAGAGAGCTGGATCGGAAGTGGAGCAGTTGGATCTCAAACCAGCGCCCATGTGGGATGCCGGTGCTTCAGGCCAGGGTGCTAACCCGCTGCGCCACAGCGCCGGCCCTGCACACTCCTTTCTACAGACTTTGTCCTCCTGGACCTCTCAGATGTTAGCAGAATGGTAGTTCATGAGCCGCTGTGTGCTCTTCCTCTGTTCTCACTCTGCTTCTTCCCTTCTTGTTTTAAAATTTTTTAAATATTTATTTATTTATTTATTAGAAAGAATTACAGAGTGATGGAGAGAGAGGAAGAGGTCTTCCGTCGACTGGTTCACCCCCCACCCCCAAGTGGCTGCAACAGCCAGGGCAGAGCCAGGCAGGTGCCAGGATCTTCATCTGGGTCTCAAGCACCTGGGCTATCTTCCGCACTGGTTTTCGCCATTAGCAGGGCACTGGATTGGCAGTGGGGCAGCCGGGTCTTGAACCGGCGCCCATATGGGATGTTGGCACTGCAGGTGGTGGCTTTACCCACTGTGCCACAGCGGCGGCCCCAGTCCAGGTTTCTCAAGTGGGTGTCAAGGACCTGACTACCTGAGCCATCACCTCTGCCTCCCAGAGGGCACAGTATCAAGAAAGCGAATTCAGGACGGAGCCCGGCCTCACACTCAGGCGCTTTCATAAGGGATGCAGGCGTCCAGGTGCACCTTCTGGAAATCCACGTTGAGTTCTCTAGTCCCCAGCACTGAGTCCCTCGCGTGGGCCATCCTGCAGGAAGATGGGGTGGCCTGGCAACCTTGAAGTTGCCGAGTATCAAGTGTCAGATTTGGTAGCTCGTTTGTTATCAGAGGACTCCATTCTGCTTAACCAAAGCCGACTGCTGACTTTGCAGCTCATCAGACTTTGGTTTAACTTAACAGATAAATGTAATGCTTGCTTGACAGTTCCAGAAACTGGCCTTGACAGAGCCGGCTGAAGTTGCAAAGTAATCTGGCTTGCTTCGGCCAGATGACCAGATATACGTCTGTGGGCGGAAAGTAAGCCCTGTGACTCTGCCAGCCCCCGATCGCCTGGCCAGAGGCCAGTGTGTGGCTGGCCCTTTCCTCCGTTCCCCTTGTTCCTGACTTCTGCTTCCTTCAAAAGCTGTCCTGCTACTCTAAGGATTGTTGATGTCTAGGTGGAGACCGTCCCTGAGGCTGGGTGTCTGTGGGCCCCTCAGACGTTGGTAGAATGTCATGCAAATAGGCTGCAGGCTGTGACTGGTAGGCTTGCTTCGAGACCCGCCGGCATCTACCCGCACCATAGCTTCCTGTTCTGTATGTGGGAGCCTGTGGTTTTAACCACAGCTTCAAGTTAGTTGCAATCTTCCATCCAGAACTGGCAGAGGAGGGGGGCTGAGCCCCCTACAGGGAAATCGGGCTGTCTCCAAGAGACCCCCCACTATCTCCATGGGCCCCGAGCCAATGAACTTACAGTATGTGAAACCCCTGTGCAGTGGGCACCCCCCTAGAATGACCCAGTGAACAGTAAAGCCTTAACAACCCGTGCACTTCCTGAAAACCAGCGTCCCGCTCGCGGCTCTCCGTCCCAGCTCCTCTCAGACGAGACGCTCTTTCTGTCGCCATGCAAAACAGAAAATAAAGTTTCCACTTTGCAAATTGTTTCCCATCAAATCACCCATCAAACGCACTCCGGTAACCACCCTCCCCTCCGCGCCCGGTGACATTGGTGACAGTGATGTCTGCCTTCTCCTTGGACTGCTGGCTTCTAGAGTAAGCCTGATTTCCCAGCATCAGCTCTTGTCTCTCGGGTGTTGACCTTTGAACAACGAGCAGCCTGACCTACAGGCAGACGTCAGGGCTGAGCTGGGACAGCGGGCACTTGGGACTGCCTCTCCCTGATGGCTGTGCTGTCCTGCAGCCCCTGAGCCCCAGGCAGGCCTCCTGGCATCTTTCCTTGGCACTTCACAAGCTCCCAGTGATGTAGGCAAATCAAAAAATCCAGAGCCAAGTCATCTACATGTGAGTCAAAATGGAAATTTTATTTTTATTAAAGATTTATTTATCTGAAAGAATTACAGAGATCTTCCATCCACTGCTTCATTTCCCAAATGACTGCAACTGTCAGAGCCGGGAGCCAGGAGCTTCATCCGGGTCTCCCACATGGCTGCGGGGGCCCAAGCACTTGGGCCATCCTCTGCTGCTTTCCCAGGTGCACTAGCAGGGAGCTGGATTGGAAGTGGGGCAGCTGGGACTCAAACTGGCACCCATGTGGGATGCTGGCACAGAAAGTGGTGGCTGTACCTGCTACGCCACAGTGCCGGCCCCTGGGTGCAGCTTCTTTAGGGACCTCTGCCTCCCCACTGTCTCTGTGTCACAAGCAACCGCCACTATTTGGTGCCACCCCAAATGACCAGCAGGACACCTGTGTCCACTAACACGGTGTGTGAGCACTGGCCTTCACGATGGACTTCAGGTAGGTGGCTCCCTGTGTCTAGGCCTATATGAGAAAGCTTTAACGTAGAATTTTAGTTGGGGGCTTTATATCCCCAAAGATACGACAGTGCCTCCTTGGGGTGAAGCAGAATATGCGCCTTTCAGCCATTTTATAAGGAAAATAGCTTTTAAAAATTCAGCAATTTTATTTTTTGCCACCGTCATGGTCTTGGCAAATTGCAGCGCATTTAACACCTTTCTCTGCAAGCTTCTGCAGCTACAAGCTCCGATAACACGTCATTCCACTCGGGAGTGCAAACGGCCATCACCAGAAAGTGGATTTTGTGTGTGAGACGGTAAGTTAAATACAGGATTTCCCTCTTTCTCCCCAGGACTGATGTTTCAATGGAAAGCTTTACCCCGCCCAAATACATCTTTCTATAAAAAGCGCCATTGGACCGGCGCCGCGGCTCACTAGGCTAATCCTCCGCCTGCGGCGCCGGCACCTCGGATTCTAGTCCTGGTCGGGACACCGGATTCTGTCCCAGTTGCTCCTCTTCCAGTCCAGCTCTCTGCTGTGGCCCAGGAAGGCAGTGGAGGATAGCCCAAGTGCTTGGACCCTGCACCTGCATGGGAGACCAGGAGAAGCACCTGGCTCCTGGTTTCAGATCAGCGCGGTGCGCCAGCCGTAGTGGCCATTGGAGGGTGAACCAATGGCAAAGGAAGACCTTTCCCTCTGTCTCTCTCGCTGTCCACTCTGCCTGTCAAAAAATTAAAAAAAAAAAAAAAAAAAGAGCCATTGGATTTTATTTACTGTGGGCATTTCTCAACCATTTATATGCTTTGTGATTTTTTTTTTTTTTTTGAGATCTTTATTTATTTGAATGGCAGAGGGAAAGAAAAAGAGGAGGAGAGAGAGAGCTTCCATCTGCTGGTTCACTCCCCAAATGGCTGCAACAGCAGGGCTGGGCCAGGCCGAAGTCAGGAGCTCCACTAGGGTCTCCGAAACCAAGGGACTGCAAAGCATCTCAAGAAGGGGCATTTTTGAAAACGCATTTTTATTTATGAGAGGCAGAGAGAGGTCTTCCATGGTCCATGCAGTGGTTCACTCCCCAAATGTCCAACACTGGCTGGGGCTGGGACAGGCAGTACTTGAGTTATCTGCTGCTTCCCAGGGTGCACATTAGCAGGAAGCTGGAACCGCTGCGGAGCTGGGGCTTGAACCCAGGCACTCCGACGTGGGATCGCATCACCACCGCTGCACCCCGGTCACCTGCCCGTGTCCACGTCATCCTGAAGAATGGACAAATGTGAGCCGTCCTCCGCATCTGGCCACACAAGACAAGCTGAGTGGACCCGCTGGTCTGTGGGTGGAGGGGTGAAGCTCGCGAAGGAGGCGGCAGCAGTAAAGGAACAAGGAGCTGTGGGTGGGGGGAGCCGGCGGGAAGCGGGAGGCCTACGTGCCCCGTGACGCACCCCAGAGGGGCCCGGCACCTCGCGCTCAGCCCCGGTCGACCCCCGCTGCAGCTCGGCCAAGATGGCCCCGGCCGGTGCCCTGGCGGGGTGTGGCTCCCGGAGGCCCCGCCCCCCACAACGCTCCTCCGCCAGGGACCGCCCCCGTGTCCATGGCGACGGCGGCGGCGGCGGCTGCTGTCGTGCCGACGGAGGGGCGGCCGCCGCCGCCGCCGGGATCTCGGAGCTACGCGCGACCCCTGAGGGGGAGCGGGCTCCCCCCTCGCGACCGGAGGGGACAGGCGGTCCTGCGGCACGGCGAGGCGGCCCCGGAAGCCGGGCAGCACCCAGGAAGAGCTGGAGCTGTCGGAGGGTGGACATGAGCGACCCTCGGAGTCCAGCCCCGGGCTCCTAGGGGCGGACCCAGCAGCCCCTCAGCTCTCCTGGGAACCTGGAGTGGACGGCGTCCGCTGTGGGCTCTCCCCGCCGCCCTCAGAGCCCAAGGGGTCTCCTCCGCCATCCAGCCCTGGCCCCAGTGTGTAAAACATAAGAGAAGCCTGGGACAGGGAAATCAGGGAAATGGGCCTGCCTAGGAGACCTTGGGTATCTGGTTGTCTTAATAGCAGATTTTCCCCAGCCTAACCCCCGCAAACAAAGCCATGGTCATGGCCCTGCTGTCTCTGTCCAAACCTGCGTGCGCCGCGATGTTGTATGAGCCAGTGCGGTCCGGGACGGCTCCGTAGCCCCGGGCATCCCCCGCCCCTGCAGCCACACTGACCGTCAAGGTCCTGGGAGGGGGGGGGTGGACTCCCCGCGGGAGGTCTGCCGGGTCATTCATCCCCACCTCCTCCCGCAGTGCCTGGGAGGATGGAGCCCAGCACCTGTAAGAGCAGCGGCTCAGAAGAGGACGAGGGCCCCCAGGAGGAGTGTGTTGAAGGGGAAGCTCCCGCTCCGTCTAACCCTTCACCGCAGGCACCCCTAAAGGATGAATGTAAGGCATTTGAGAATGGGATTCCCTTATCCATTGTAGCCAAGAAAATTCCAAAGAAAATCATAGCCCCAACCGATGACTTAGAAGCTGGGAGGAGAAAGAGAAGGCGGAAACACAGGTAACCTCTCCCAGGACCCCTCGCCCCTGGCCGTCCCTTCAGCCTTCCACGGGCCGGGGTCTCAGGTCCTCCTGGTAGCCTTCGCAGCGGGGAAAGAGCTGGTGCGACAGAAGCAAAACCCGGAACCACTCTTGGGCTGGCTGCACCTGGAATGCCAGCCCGCCTGTGTCCCCCTAGCTGTGACTCTGCGAGCTCTCCCTGGGGTGCCTGGCAGCCCGGGGTCCGTGTGTGTCTCCCACTCTGCCTGGTTTTCTTCCAGACTCCTGGCCATCAATCTGACCAGCTGCAAGTATGAGAGTGGTGAGTGAGAGCCCGGCTCCTCACACGGGGGGACACCTGCCCTTGCTGCTCCCACCGTGGGAGGGCCACAGTTGGTAACCAGGAAGGCAAATGGCCGAGAGTCACTACTGCCCCCTTTCCCGATTTTACCAGGGATGAGAAAAAGTTAAAACAGTTTTTTAAAGGATTAAAAAAAAAAAAAAAGATGTATTTGGAAGGCAGAGAGAGAGAATCTTCTATCCACTGGTTTGCTCCCCGAATGGCCACAACAATCAGGACTGGGCCAGGCTGAAGCCAGGAGCCTGGAACTCCATCCGTGTCTCCCACGTGGGCCCCACGCACTTAGGCGGTCTTCTGCTGCCTTCCCAGGTGCATTAATGGAGCCGGGTAGGAAGTGGAGCAGCCGGGACTCGAACTGGCACTCAAATGAAACACTGGTGTCGCAGGGGGCAGTGTAACTCTGCCAGCCCCTTTTAAGGAAGCTTTGAAGGGGCTTCAGTTGTTAAAAAGTAAACAAAAAACTTCCCAGCTAGGTTAGCAATCTTCCCCCCTTCCTGTCCCCACCGGCATCCGTGCAAGGGCCCCTGGCACAGAGGACAGACAGGAGCCGAGACCCTGTTTCCAGCTCTCTCTGCCCCGTGCTTTGGAAGGGCCCTGGCAGCCTCCCGATCTTGGAGCTGCCCCGAGGTGGGGTGGTCCTGACCCATCCCAGCTGCGGTTCTAGGGCTTGTGGCTGCCTGCCCTGACCTTGCTGTCTCCGCAGTGCGACGGGCAGCCCAAGTGTGTGGCCTGAAGGAGGTGGGGGAGGAGGAAGAGTGGACTGTGTACTGGACAGACTGCTCCGTGTCGCTGGAACGAGTCATGGAAATGAAGAGGTTCCAGGTACCAACATCCAGGGGGCACCCGAGGCTGCCGCTCTGTGACTGAGTCCCTGTGCAGGCGGGGAAGGCCACACCCTAGGGGCCCCTGTTCCACTTGGGTCCGGGGCACATCTATTTCCTGAAGGAAGCGTCCGGTGTGCATCGTGTGCTCTGCCTGGTGGCACCTGTGGCGGATGAGCTGGACCTGGGGAGCAGCCTGGGAGGCAGCTTCCTTGAAAGTCCGGGTGGAATTCTGCCGGGCAGCGAGGAAGATGGGCCAGGATCCGCGAGAGGAATGTGACGGCCTCATTGTTTTGTTTTAATTCTCAAATTGGGTTTTGTGGTGCTATTAGCAATTGAGATGGCCACACGTGGCTGGGTGACAGGGATTTGTGCTGAGCCCCCTGGTGGAGATCCCTGGAGGTGCAGACGTCAGGATGCGCTTACCTGAACTAGGACGGCTAAGATGGCACAGGACTTGATCACCCCAAGGGCCTCTGCTCGATCTGTGGTCTGCCATTGCCCCAGGTGTTGTGACACAACATAGGGCTGGAATTTCAAAGGCTCTGCAGGCTGATCTGGGGGGTAGGGGAGAGCCAGGAGGGCTCCCAGAGATAGTCTTAGCAGAGGAGCCCCAGAGAGGGCAGGAGGTGGAGCGGCTACAGACGGCCAGGCCAACAGCTGTGAGCTGGGAAGGCTGGGGCTTCCTGTGCACCAGGCTAAGTGCTTTCACACCGCCTCGCTTCACCAACAGCCCCAAGAGGCGGGTGTCCCTTGAAGAAGAGGACCCCAGGCCCAGAGAGACCAGGTACACCCAGGTGGTGACGAGAAAGGCAGTAAGCAGCACTCCACCTTAGCCCAGGGCTGGTGCTGCTGGTCAGAGCGGCCAGGGGTTCCGGCAGGCGCCCCGGCAATGCCGTGTCCTCCGGGGGCCGTGGCGGCAGTCCCGGGGCTGCTGGCCACAGTCCTTTGAGAAATGTTGTCATCTAACACACCTTGGGCTGATTTGCACCCCTGATGCTTCTGGGACCTGTCCTGGTGTCCAGCGGGAAGTTACAAGGTGGCTCCGAGGTCAAAATTCTGGCTCCTGGATGCTCTTCCTCCCGCCTCTCACTTCTTACCCTCAGCGTGGCTGTGTCAGGAGGAGGCCAAGGAGAGGTTCCTCTCCGGCCTCAGGGAAGCTTCCGGTTCTCCCTCTTATGGTGCTCAGTCTTGCTCCTGCTCTGAGGCTGCCCGAGCCCCCCAGGAACCGCCGCTTCTGCCGTAAACCCACCTGCGCCTCGTTTCAGAAAATCAACCACTTCCCCGGCATGACGGAAATCTGTCGCAAAGATTTGCTGGCGCGGAACCTCAACCGCATGCAGAAACTCTACCCCTCTGAGTACAGCATCTTCCCCCGCACCTGGTGCCTCCCGGCAGAGTGAGTGGAGCCCGGCTCCCCACCGACACCGCCCTCCGCTCCCTCCAGTGGCCTAGGAGTTGCTTGGCGGGGTGGCAGCGGGGCAAGGACAATTTCAGCTGGGTCAAAGGATGTGGGTCTGAGCCCGGGTGCTCCAGGACGAGCCTGGACTAGATAGCGGGAAGCCGTCCCTGGGGGTGGGGGGACAGCCAGGCTGCAACCCTTGACCAGCCCCCTGCCCACATGTAGCTACGGGGACTTCCAGTCCTACGGCCGCCAGCGAAAGACGCGCACTTACATCTGCAAGCCCGACAGTGGCTGTCAGGGACGCGGCATCTTCATCACTCGAAATCCCCGGGACATCAAGCCGGGGGAGCACATGATTTGCCAGCAATACATCTCCAAGGTGAAGGGCGTCCCGCCCCCGGCCCTTGGGGGCGCCTCCCGTCTCCCACACCCCAGAGGAAGCGGTCGGAGGCTCCCACCATTTCTGCTGCCTGCTCCCCCCTCCTCCACCCCACCCCGCCACCGTGATCTTGGAGGCAGCATGGAACCAGCCCTGGGTTTGGATCTTCAATTTTCCATTTCTTAGATCATGTGGCCTTCAGGCAGGCTTCTTACCTTGCTATGCCTGTTTGTGTTATTTGTTAAATGAGCACAGCACAGCCACCGCTTGACATGGCTGTGAAAGTTACCACGAGTTGTTAGGTGTGTGAAGCGCTTAAAGCGGTGTGGGGCCCGCCTTGAGGAACGCGAAGGAGTCACCGTCACCCCCTCGCGGCCTTGCACGCTCTCAGCCCTTCCTCATCGACGGCTTCAAGTTCGACATGCGTGTCTACGTCCTGATCACATCCTGCGACCCCCTGCGGATCTTCATGTACGAGGAGGGCCTGGCCCGCTTTGCCACCATGCCCTACGTGGAGCCCAGCTCTAACAACCTGGTAAGGGGGCTGGGCGGCACCCCCGTCCCTCCCACTGCCACGGGAGCCCAAGCTCCAGGAATGTCCAAGGTAGAGAGGTTTGCCACTGACACCGGAGGACGAGGAAGGAAGGGAGGAGCCAGTGACAGCTGTGAGGAGAGCATTGTGGAGGGGTGGGGACTGAGGAAAAGTCACCCTCTGTGGAAGCCCAGCACAACCTCTTCTTTGAGGAGGGCAGTCCCCTGGTGGGGAGGGACAGGAGCGAGCAATTCTGAGGAGCAGGGGTGACAAACAGGCAACAAAGGGCCTGCGAGGAGGGCTGCGACGGTGGGGCTGCTCTTCCCAGGATGACGTCTGTATGCACCTGACCAACTATGCCATCAACAAGCACAATGAGAATTTTGTGCGGGATGATGCCGTGGGCAGTAAGAGGTACTCCCGACTCCGACTCCTTGGTTCCTGCCTCCTCTGCCCCTTAGCCGTACAGCCTCAGAAGCTCAGGAAAACTCTGCCTCCACAGCCCCTTGCCCCCTGCCTGAGCTCTTAAGTGCAGCCCCAAACCCCACCTGGTAGCTCATTCCCGCTCCCCGCTGCCAGAGGCCCCAAGGCAGCACTGGGTGCAGGCACAGAGTGTGGGTTAGTGCCCGAGAGCCTGCTGCCTGTGGCCAGGCCCTGCTGGCCTGTCGGGAGGTCTTCCTCTGAGCCCTGGGCCTCACAGGAAGCTGTCAACACTGAACACCTGGCTACGTGAGCACAGCTATGAGCCTCGAGAGCTGTGGGGGGACATTGAGGACATCATCATCAAAACCGTCATCTCGGCCCATTCTGTTCTCCGCCACAACTACCGAACCTGTTTCCCCCAATACCTGAGCGGAGGTACATGTGCTTGTTTTGAGATCCTTGGCTTTGACATCTTGCTGGACCACAAGCTAAAGCCCTGGCTGCTGGAGGTGAGGCTTCTCCTTGAACGGGACACCAGGTGGTGGCTCGGGCAGAACCGGGGGGCGGGGGGGGGCGTGGAAGCCCTAGGGTGGGGCGGGAACCTGCAGCTGTGCGACGGCCACCCTTGGAAGCTGCTGAGTCAAACCTCGGCGGCCTCTGGCTCTAGCGCCGCAATCCAGATGTGGGGTCCCCCGTGTCACTTGTGTAAGCCGTGACTCTAAGACACCACTCTATCCAGAAGCCACACTGTCTGGTTTGCTCCTGCCAGCCTGTGACTTGGAGAGATCTCCGTCAGAGTCCCGTGGCCTGGGGCGCCACGGCATCCGGCCTCCCTGGCCGAGGCCACCGCAGGGAAGGTCTCTCCTACCCACTCCAGTGAGGCCCACAAGAGACCCACCTGCCAAGGCAACCATGTGTTTAAGCGGGTGATTTTGTGTGGGCCGTGAACGTCTGTAAACATCCCAGTGACCCTGGGCGGAGCAAGGCTCCCCCTCCCCACCCCACCCCCTGTAGGGAGCAGGTGGGTAATGAGTCCTCCCGGCAGGTAAACCACTCTCCCAGCTTCACCACGGACTCGCGCCTGGACCGCGAGGTGAAGGACGCGCTCCTCTGTGACGCCATGACCCTGGTCAACCTCCGCGGCTGTGACAAGAAGAAGGTGATGGAGGAAGACAAGCGGCGAGTGAAGGAGCGGCTGTTCCAGTGCCACGCACAGCCCCGAGAGCCCAGGTGCGCCGGGTGTCTGCCCTGTCTCACTGTGTCTTCTCCACTACTACTCTCCCTGCAGCCCAAGTCTCTCAGGGAGGAGGAGCCTGCGGAACAAACAGAACAACGAAAAAAGCGAACACTGTGGGGCTGATTTGCTTGTAAGACCAATTTTGGCAGAGAAAATAATACAGTTTGTATCATAAACAGTTTGTTCAACATTCAGAAGATACGATGAGGGCCAGGCGTTTGGCCTAGTGGGCAGGATGCTCCGCTCCCAAATCAGAGGACCTGGCTTTGCCAGCTGGCTCCACTCCTGACTGCGGCTTCCTGCGAGTGTTGACCCTGGGGAGCAGCAGTGATGGCTCACTTGGGTCCCTACCACCCACTCGGGAGGCCTGCACGGAGTTCCTGGCTCCCAGCTTCCTGGCAGGCATCCAAGGGATGACCCGCTGATGAGACTTCTCTATGCCTCTCACTTTAAAAAAAAAAAAAAAAAAAAAAAAGGAGAAGAAGAAAATAGCAGTGAAGTCATTTCTCCCCCTCTTCTACCCAGTCTTCCTCCCCAGAGCCAATCAGCCAAGCACGGAGGGAACTTATCTGTGTGTTCATGCAAAGCAATGTTTCCATTTATTCAGTTGCCTAATGCCTACTCCCTCTGCCACCTGCTTAGCCATGTATTTTATTTTCATATTAGAACACGAGGAAATTTATGTGATTTTATTAACTGTTTTTTGTTTTTAAAGCTTTTTATTTATTTGAGAGGTAGAGCTGCAGACAGAAAGAGAGATGTCTTCCATCTGATGGTTCACTCCCCAATTGGCCCCAAAGGCTGGAGCTGAGCCAAGCCAAAACCAGAAGTCAGGAGCTTCTGGGTCTCCCATGCAGGTGCAGGGGTCCAAGGACTTGGGCCATCTTCTACTGCTTTCCCAGGCCATAGCAGAGAGCTGGATCAGAAGAGGAGCAGCCGGCACTAGAACTGGCACCCATATGGGATGCCGGCACTGCAGGCGATGGCTTTCCCCACTACGTCACGGCAAAGGGCCAGTCAAAATTTTTTATATAAAAGTGAGGACAGATGGTTGGGAACTACTGGACTAAATGGGCAGAAGTACAATTATACACTAGGCAGGCATTTAAAAATATTGCTGTGTGACCCCATTTTGAAAGAGCAAGGGCCGGCCCCGCGGCTCACTAGGCTAATCCTCCACCTGTGGCACTGGCACCCCGGGTTCTAGTCCTGGTCGGGGCGCCAGATTCTGTCCCAGTTGCTCCTCTTCCAGTCCAGCTCTCTGCTGTGGAGTGCAGTGGAGGATGGCCCAAGTGCTTGGGCCCTGCACCTGCATGGGAGACCAGGAGAAGCACCTGGCTCCTGGCTTCAGATCAGCGCGGTGCGCTGGCCGTAGCGGCCATTGGAGGGTGAACCAACGGCAAAGGAAGACCTTTCTCTCTGTCTCTCTCTCTCACTGTCCACTCTGCCTGTCAAAAATCAAAAAAATAAAATAAAATAAAAGAGAGAGAGAGCAAGAATGAGAGCAGTGAGAGCAGACACATGAGCTAGTGAGAGGCAAAACCAGGATCTCAACTCCGGAGGTCCATCCCTAACTCCTAGCACACAACCAATACACTAATTACATTAAGATCATGGGATCATGGGAGGTTGAAATCTTTTTTTTTTTTTTTTTGCTCTTCTATATTTTCTGTAGTAAATATGTATTACTATCTTTAATTTAAAAAGATTTATTTTGCGCCAGTGCCGTGGCTCACTTGGTTAATCCTCTGCCTGCAGCACCGGCATCCCATATGGATGCCAGATTCTGTCCCGGTTGCTCCTCTTCCAGGCCAGCTCTCTGCTGTGGCCCGGGAAGGCAGTGGAGGATGGCCCAAGTGCTTGGGCCCTGCACTTGCAGGGGAGACTGGGAGGAAGCACCTGGCTCCTGGCTTTGGATCGGCGTAGCTCCAGCTGTAGCAGCCATTTAGGGGGGTGAACCAACAGAAGGAAGATCTTTCTCTCTGTCTCTCTCACTGTCTAACTCTTTCTCTCAAGTAAATTTAAAAAAGATTTATTTTATTGATTTGAAAGTCAGAGAGAGAGGGGGCGATCTTCCATCTGCTGGTTCACTCCCCAAATGGCCACAACACACAGGGCTGCTCCAGGCTAAAGGCAGGAGTCTGGAACTTGAGTCATCTGGGTCTCCCACATGGGTGGCAGGAACCCAAGTACTCTAACCATCTCCTGCTGCTTTGCCAGGTGCATTAGCAGGGAGCTGGATCGGAAGTAGAGCAGCAGGACTCCAACCAGCACTCATATGTGATGTTGGCATTGCAGGGAGTGGCTTAACCCACTGCACCTCAATGCTGGCCCCTGTATTACCCTTTCTAATCAGAAACCTAAAAGCCTATACATGTGGGGTTTGCCAAAGACAGGCCTGGCAGCTTTGCCCACATGGTCAGAGGCATGGGTGGCCAAGCAGCTGGTGGGAGGCTCTAGAAGCCTCAGCTGGTCCCCCCTGGTCTCCCCTCTGCTTGGTTTCCCCAGGCGGGAACAGGTCGAGTCCTCGCATTTGGCAATGTTGGACCAGCAGCGCTACGAGGATTCCCACCTTGGGGGATACCGGCGCATCTACCCTGGGCCCAACATGGAGAAGTACGCTCCCTTCTTCAAACACAACAGCTCCCTCTTCCAGGAGACCGCAGCCTCCAAGGCCAGGGAGGAGTGTGCCAGGTACTTTGTCCCGCGTGCTCCTCTGTACCCGGGGAGCCCACTGCTTGCCAGCAGCAGGAGAGGAGCTGCAGCCCGTCTCTTAATCGGTCTCTTAATGATGCTGGCTGTTTCGTCCAGAGAACAGAGCCTAACTTCCTCCTCTTCCCACCCATTTTCCCTCAGCCCCCTTCTCCCCAACACGCTTTCTCCAGTGTCTGAAGCTGCCTGCTGTGTCTTGTCAGGCAGCAGCTGGAAGAGATCCGCCTGAAGCAGGAACAGCAGGACACCTCGGGTGCTCGACGGCGAAAGGAAAGCAAGGACCAGAACCAGGGCGAATCTGCCGGGGAGAGGAGCCGCGCCAGGCCGAGGCCCCGGGGCCCTGCCACTCACCTGGCCCACAGGAACCGGATCCAGGAGAGAGAGGTGTCGGGGGCTTTGTGGCTCTTACCTTCCTGCAGGCAAATGGGTCGGGACTCCTGGAGGAAGGAATATGCTGTCTTCTCCTCCCCTTGTATGAGAGAGAGGGAGAGAGAGAGGAGGGAGAGAGAGAGGAGTTTCTAATCAGTGAGTCTGACTTTTTGGGACAGGAAGGTGAGAGAATGGACAGCAAAGGGAGCCTTGCATAGACTGAGGGAAGGGAGGGCAGGTAGGCAGGCGGCCCGCGGCGCTCCTGGCTGAGGGTGTCTGCGCCGCATCCTTGGAGAGCCTGCATTTCTCTCTGCTGTACCTTGTAGCTGGTCCCAGTGCACCTGGACACCATGCAACCTCAAGATATTGTGGAAGAGGAGGAGCTGGAGCGGTTGAAGGCCCTGATACAAAGGGAGAATCTTATCCGAAGCATGGGTATCATACAGCAGCTCACCCGCATGCTGCACCCCAGTCACCAGGGCCAGAAAAAGCCTCATGAGTATCGGGTGAGGGTCCTTACGAAGCTTCCTCCCCCAGACCCAGGGAAGCAGGGCTGTGGGACCGACACATGGTGGTGGTGGCACCAGAGGAGGTTTATGTGATGGTATCCATCAGCGGAGCCTGGGAAAGCAGAGTGCGGCTGGGCCTGGGAGAGGGTCTGTTGGTTTCACCTGTTCCCAGGCTCCCTCGTTTTTGAGAGTGACAACCACCAAGGCATGGTCCCTGACCCTCTCAATTATCAGAGACTTGTTCTATATATTTGGTCTTATAGTCCCCCCAGACCCAATGACTGGCAGACAGCAAGGCCACCACCCCTCCCTTGGTGGCTTCTGAGTCATTTTCTCCCAAGCACTGCCAGTGCCCCGGATCTAAAAGGAGAGAAGTCAACAGTCTTGGGTCAACAGTCTGGCTGCACTCACTCTTCCCCGGGCTGGTGGCAAACCTCTTGGGTCCTGTTGTCTCTGGCTGAACCCCAAAGGAGTAACTGGGTACGCAGTGGCCATGGCCGAGAGGAGATTTTTTTCAGCGACCCGTTTCTTCCGACACTCCACCTGGCCTCCCAAGAGATGTGGTAAGAGGCTGCTCTTCTCCTCCAGCCTAGATGTCACCAGGACGGGCCGGGCAATCAGGAGCCACAGACGGTGAATCTGGTCCCACTGATGCTCCTGAGAGGCCCTGCCGCGAGGCAGGTCGCTCCTCACCTCCTGCACCTGGTTCGGCCCCAGGAATTGATCCCTAGGATCTTAGGGCCGCTGACAAACGTGGACGCTGCGGTTCCACACCAGCCCCGGTGCCACCTGCAGTCCAAGAGCCTCAGCTGGACAGGAGACCCAGCAGTCATCAGCTCCCGTTTCTTGTCAATGAAGAGATCCGGGAGGCACTATTTTTCCAGCACTAGATTCAGGCTCACTGGCAGTAAGTATAGGAAACTAGCCTTTGGTCATTGCGACCTGTGTCAATTCCCACTAGCAACTACTGCCGACGGGATGCTCCCAAGAGACAATACGGCACTTAGAGCAGTACCGGGAGCGGGGGAGGGGAGAGGGCCGGTGTGTTGCCCTCTTTGTAATGCACGGGTCCTGCCGTGCTAGAAATGGTAGCGCTACAGCATCTCAGCCCCGGTTAACAGGGAACGGGACAAGGAAACATCCCAACTGTAACACCTGGTGGGCGGCATCCAGCGTGGGAAGCCGCTCCCCTGTGCTGGTGACTGGAGCACAGGTGGGAAAGAGGTGAGGACAGCTCTAAGTATCAGCTCTGAGGGGCCCATGTTTCCACTGCAGAAGGCCAAGCCAGCAGAAGGCTAGAAGCCATAAACCGCACCCTGACGGGATCAGTGCCGCCCCCCCTAACCCCAAAGCAGGGCTACCTTCTGCGACCGGAGAGAGCGGCGAGTGAATCATGGACTGGATGCACTTTGCCCTCCATGATACATTCTGAACACATAGCGACCAAGCGCCTCACCCTCTGCCGCGCCTCTGCACCCGCACAGCGTTCCGGTGCCCTCAACATCACCCAGCACAGGTAAACGCAGGAGGGAAAGCCCAGCACCGGACCTCTCCTGGAGACGCCCCTGCGGTGCCCCAAGCGGCAGAGGGCCTTCGATCTGCCCAACGAACGACGGCCACCGGGTTCCAGTTTGACACAGGACCCTCGACTGCGTAAGGCCAAAAGACACCGAGAATTCCTCAACGCCCTAAGACTGCTCGGGGATCCACGAAGACTCAACGGCGAAGGGGAGCCACGGCTGGCCATCGCGCTCATCACTGCTCGTCAAGCCTTAGCCCGTGCTTTACTCGCTGGGCGCTGGGTTCGAACCCTGGGTGCGGCCTGGGGCTGGAGATCAACCAGGCGACAAGGAGCCCCGTCCCCGGAGGAGCCGAGTGCCCACCGCACGGCGCTTGGGTAGCCTCAGCAGCCGGCCAAGGGGCGCCCTTCCCGCCGCAGTGGTGGGGACAGGCCTGGGCAGGCTGGGCAAAGGGGGCGGCTTTTGGCAATTGAATCTTTTTATTAAAGTTTATGTCGTTTTCCAGGCGCGTCCTGTACCTCAATTCGACCCTCGCCTTCCTCTAGGAAACCCCTCACCACTGTTAAGAGGCGGCGAGGGTGGGGCGCAACCAACCAAGAGCCCAGATCTCCCCGGCCCGCGAGCCGGATGGACGGGCTACCCTCCCCTACTTCCGGTCCCGGGACGCCTTCCGCTTCCGGTTCCGCCCTTCAGCTTCCGGTGCTGCCGCGTCCAGTGCTGCGAGCAGAAGCTGCGTGTGCCTCGACATGGCGGGTACCCTGAGCCTGTGGCTGGGCGGGCGTGTCCGCGCTGCCGTCTCTCGCTGTGGGTTCGCGACCCGGGGCGTGGCGGGCCCGGGCCCGGTGGGCCGCGAGCCGGACCCCGATTCCGACTGGGAGCCTGAAGAGCGGGAGCTGCAGGAGCTGGAGAGGTACCAGCTCCTCCTCGGGCCCTCGGCTTGAAGCAGGGCTCTCGGCGCCCCGGCGCTCCAGGCCACGCCCCCTTGGCGCCGGGCGTCCTGCCGTGGCGTGCGCAGCGGCCCGTGTGTCGTCTTCCCCTTTGTCAGGGCGCAGGGGAGGTGTGTTCGGCTCCCTGGGGACCGCCGGTCTCCTCGCCCGTGGCGTATTTCATCGTGTGTGTAGAGTTCGGCTTGCTTGTGGGCAGTTACTGTTCTAGATGTTAGGTTCCAGGGGGCGGTGCACGGAGCAGCAGCACGCCGGCGCCCTCGGCCCGGCCGCCCCGTGATTCAGCCCCGAGCCAGGCTCTTCAAAACCCACCTTGCTTCCACGCGTGGCTCCTGCCACTGGTTCTCTCCCCCAGCACCCTGAAACGACAGAAAAAAGCAATCCGATTCCAGAAGATTCGGAGGCAAATGGAGGCGCCTGGTGCCCCGCCCAGAACCCTGACGTGGGAGTCCATGGAGCAGATCCGGTAAGGCTGGGGGGACCTTGCCGTGATGACGGGTGGAGGATAACTAGGGTCTCGAGCGCGGGTTTGACTCCCTGGGTCTGTTTATAGGATTTTTTTTTCTTTTTTGGAAAAATTAAAGTGACAGCAAGATACCTTCCATCTGCTGATGGAGTCCCCAGATGCCCTCGACAGCATGGCTGGACCAGGCCCGAGCCAGGATCTCAGAATTCCAGCCAGGGCTCCCACGTGGGCGGCGGGCACCCCAGGACTTGGGCCGTCTTCTCGCCTTAGAAGCTGGTCATGGGGACCCTGATTGGCAGCGGAACAGCCATGACGGAACCCACTGAGGCCCTGCAGGCGGCACCTCCGGCTCCATAGTGCCCACCCACGCTTCTCTTTCTGTTGTTGAAGTTTTCTGGCAGAAAACAGAGTAATGCGTTGTTCCATAAGCCTGGCATCTAGGTTTAGCAATTTTTGACATCACACAATTGGTTGTCACTTTCAACATAACACAGCTGGTCACAGCACAAAATTTTTGCTGAAATTTTAAAATAGTAGATTGCAAACACCTCAACATTTAATTTCTGAATAGTAGATCTTGATGTTCTTTCTTGATTTTGGTAACTGCAGTTACACAGATAGAGGGAGAGAGGTAGCAAGATCTTCCATCATGGATCAGAAGTGGAGGGCCGGTGCCGCGGCTCACTAGGCTAATCCTCCACCTGCGGTGCTGGCACCCTGGGTTTTAGTCCCGGTTGGGGCGCCGAATTCTGTCCCAGTTGCCCCTCTTCCAGGCCAGCTCTGCTGTGGTCCAGGAGTGCAGTGGAGGATGGCCCAGGTGCTTGGGCCCTGCACCCCATGGGAGACCAGGAGAAGCACCTGGCTCCTGCCTTCGGATCGGTGCAGCACGCCGGCCGCAGCGGCCATTTGGGGGGTGAACCAACGGAAGGAAGACGTTTCTCTCTGTGTCTCTCACTGTCTAGCTCTGCCTGTCAAAAAAAAAAAAAAAAAAAAAGAGCAGCCGGGATGTGAACCATTGCCCATACGGGGTGCTGAGTGTCACAGCGGCAGCTGTACCCTCTGTGCCACAATGCCGTCACCCGTGGTGTTCTTAACCTAATGGGGCTCCCAGTCCTGGTTACGTGGTTAATGCGCATTTTCCTGAAGAGAGAATCTATTTTAGAGCATCTTTAAAGGGCTCGTTTTTAAGTTGTAAAATTTTTTTGTTGTTGTTGTGCTAACAGTGAACATTATTTGTCCCGCTGGTCTCCTGTGGGTACAGTTTTTGGTGTGTTTAAACACCTGTGATGCCGTGAATTCGTGGGGAGTGGGTTCTCACGGCTCAGGCCCCTTCCCACGTGTGCCACCTGGGCTTTTCTGGGTGGAGCCGGCTGGCGCCTCAGTTGAACCGGGTGCCTCTCTCTGACTTCCTCCTGGCTCTGATGGTTTTCCTCCACACGTTTCAGGAAGCCCTCTTGCCTCCTAGGGTGCTTATGCTCAGTGCGCACAAGGACTCTCCTGGCCGGAATCTGGCCAGTGCCAACCGCAAGCGGAGTGATGCCGCCGACTCTGCTGGTGGCGCCGTGGCCTCCAGGGGGCGCTCCTTTATGAACAGTTCCCGTTCCCTTGATGTCTGCGCTGTCGCCTTTCTTGTAAATGCGCAAAGGCAGAACCCCGTGTTTTCTCCAGATGCCTGGAGAACACGTATCGGGTGCCTCTCCTCTTTCTCTTTCTGTTCATCATCTTGGCGAGTTACTGAAGATGAGGGTTCTGGCTGAAAAGCCTATGGGTGGCCAGCGCCGCGGCTCAATAGGCTAATCCTCCACCTGTGGTGCCGGTACACCGGGTTCTAGTCCCGGTTGCTCCTCTTCCAGTCCAGCTCTCTGCTATGGCCCGGGAGTGCAGTGGAGGATGGCCCAAGTGCTTGGGCCCTGCACCCCATGGGAGACCAGGAGAAGCACCTGGCTCCTGGCTTTGGATCAGCACGGTGCGCCGGCTGCAGCGCAGCGGCCATTGGAGAGTGAACCAAGGGTAAAAGGAAGACCTTTCTCTCTGTCTGTCTCTCTCACTGTCCACTCTGCATGTCAAAAAAAAAAAAAAAAAAAAAGCCTATGGGTACAGTTTTTTAAATAGTTTTTGTGTCTTTTTCCAGATTTCTTTATGCAAATACAATCACATATGAATATAAGTGTTTTTTTTTTTTTAATTTATTTTACTTATTTGAAAGGCAGAGCCACAGAGGGAGAAAGAGAGCTTCCATCCACTGGTTCATTCCCCAAATGGCCACAACAACTGGGGCTGGGCCAGTCCCGCGCTAGGAGCCCCTCCCAGGTCTCCCACATGAGTGCAGGGACCCAAGGGCCAGGGCCATCCTCTGCTTCTTTCCCTGGTGCATTAGCAGTGAGCCAGATCGGAGGTGGAGCAGCTGGGACTTGAACCAGCACACATATGGGATGCCAGCACCACAGGCAGCAGCTTAACCTGCTATGCCACAGTGCCAGCCCCCCCAAATATGAATTATTTTCACTGTCTCGCTCATGAAAAGAAACATACTATAAATAAGTTGCTTTGGGGCCAGCTGGAGTAGGTTGGGCCTCTGCCTGCCATGCCAGCATCCCGTCTGGGCATGGATTGGAGACCTGGCTGCTCCACTTCTAATCCAGCTCCCTGCTGGTGCACCTGGGAAAGCAGCGGCTGACGGCCCCAGTCCTTGAGCCCCTGCGCTCACAGGGGACACCTGGAAGAAGCAGCCATCTGGGGAGTGAAACAGCTTACAGAAGGTCTCTCTCACTAACTCTGTCCTCTTTGTGACTCTGCCTTTCAGATGGAAATATGTGTGTGTGTGTATTCATTTATTTTAGATTTCATTTATTTATTTGAAAGGGAGAGGTACAGAGAGAGGGAGAGACAGAGATCTGTAAATCGACCACTGAGAGAGCTTGAGAATAGAAAGCTACTCATGAGGTTGCACCGCCTGAAATCCTTCCCTGGCTCACGTCACCTAAATGCAAGGTGATCTTGCCCCTGCCTGGCCTTTGAGCCGAGTCCCAGCAGAGCTGCTGATCGGCGTTTCACGTGCTGTCCTCCCTCCTCACCCCTCCCCTCTCTTGACATGACTGCTTTTCAACCCTGCAGACCAGCTTTAGCTTGGACTTCTTGATGAGGGCCTAGTCCGGGCTGTTTGTTGGTGACTTGGTTGCCCACCCCTGGGTTTCCCTTTTGGTGTTCTCCCTGCAGCCTAATAGTCACCATGCAGCCATCTGTGTTAAACTGTGTGCCCCTGGAAGGAAGGGGAGTCCTTCGTCCCAGGATCTAAGGTGGGTGTTAGACAGCAGTGGGAGGTGTTGAGCTGACACCACGAGGGGTGCGATGTTGCTGATGGCACGCGGGAATGGAACACAGCCATTTAACTGGCACAGAGTGTGCTAATACCTGTAGTTCCCCCAAGCCCTCCTTTTGCTTCTCACTAATCTTATCGAGAGCTATTCTAATAGGACACTCAACTTGAAAACCTCCTTTTTTCCACAGGTATCTGCATAAGGAGTTTGCAGAGACCTGGTCAGTTCCCAGGTTGGCTGAAGGCTTTGATGTCAGCACTGATGTGATCCGAAGGGTTTTAAAAAGCAAATTTGTACCCTCCTTGGAACAGAAACTGAAGCAGGATCAGAAAGTCCTTGAGCGAGTTGGGCTCGCCCACGCACCGCCGCGGCTCCCTGCAGGCCACTCTGTGTCAGGGGCTTTGCTGGTGCCAGGAGATGAAGCCTCATCCAAAGGTCAGAGTCCCAGCACAGCTCTGAGAGCAGTCGCAAACACGCCTGGTGCAGGTTCACCAAGGAGACAAAAAGGAAGGAATCCAGGACCCCAGGGCCCGCAGGAGGAGGGCTTGGTGCCTGAAGCTGCAGCCTGGGCTCGGCAGAGGGAGCTTCCGAAGTCCCCCACTCGGGACTGCACGCGGCCCAGAAGAAAGGGGAGCCAGCCGTCGAGTGACGGGAAGCTGGAAGACTTGAAGGCGGGGGGAGCTGGTGCCCAGAACTTCAGCAGCAAAGTAGTGCAGAGGGGGCGGGAGTTCTTTGACAGCAATGGGAACTTCCTGTACAGAATCTGAGCGGGGTCTGCCTTGTGAAGCACAGGTGGGCCGGTGTTTTCAGAACTGCCTGGCTTTCTGCGTGTGGGTCAGCACCTTGCGATGGAGGAAGTGGGCGGTGGAAGCCGCAGCTGCCTGGGTAGAGGGAAGCTGTCCGGAGCACTGCGCCGTCCGCCCCCTGTGAATCTCCATGCTCGCCCTTCTTGCCCGGGCTCTGTGTTGCAAGCCAGTGTTGCATGTGTTAGGAGCTTCTGTGATTCTTGTGCAATATACATTAGGGAGGAGGTGAAAAGTTTGCCTTCTGACCTCATTTCCTTGTCGATGAGTGAACACTAGCAGTTCTGGAACTGCCCGGTCAATTGGTTATTTCCTTACGTGTAGAAAAATAAAGTGAAAACGTAGCAGTCTGTGTTGCCTCGTGGTCTCTGGGGTGTGAGGTTTCTGAACCTTGGAGAGCAGGAAATGGGAAAGGAGGGGGATGGATTCCATGGGGAGACAGCTGGGCTGAGAGAAATCCCCAGGAGGGGGCTCTGTAGAGCACCCTGCTTGGTGAGGGTGGGGTACTTTTGGTGGTGGTTTGCCTTTTTAAGGATATCTGTGAGAAAGGATTTGAGAGATCAGCCATCTGCCGGCTCCGTAACAGTGGGCTGGGCCAAGTGAAAGGGAGAAAGCCAGAGCTCCGCGCAGGTGGCAGGAACCCAAGGACTTGAGCCATTATCTGCTACCTTCCTGGCGTGTGAAAGGCAGGACAACCAGAGATCTTCCATCTGCTGGCTCACTCCCCTAATGGCAGCAACAGCCCAGGCTGGGCCAGGCCGAAGCAAGTAGCCAGTAACTTACTCCAAGTGCCACACAGGTTGCTAGGGCTCAAGTACTTGAGCCATCTTCCTCTGCTTTCTTGGGTGCATTAGCAGGGAGCTGGATCTGAAGCAGAGTGCTTGGGATGCAAACCGGCCCTGCATTGTAGGATGTTGGCATTGCAAGCAGCGACTTAAACGGCTGTGCCACTCTTTTTTTTCTTTTTAAGGATTTAGTTGAAAGGCAGAGGGACAGAACTTCCGTCTGGGAGGCTGGAATATGGTATGGGAGGCAGTTTCTGTTTGTTCCACTGGGTTGGGGTCGTGAGAGTCCATAGGTCCTGTCCCCAGGCACTCCAGTGTGGGGACACGGTGAACATCAGCACCGCACTGGGTGAGGTGGAGCTGCACTTTGGGGCCCAGGTGACGAGGCTCCACGGCAGCGCCTCACAGCGGTGTTGGGGCCCCGCTGGAGAGGCTGGCAAACCACAGTGGAGAGGACTTGTGTCCCTGTGTCCCGTGGGCTCATGCTTCGCTCGTGTGCTTCAGGGGGGTGTCAGAGTGAAATCTACCGTCTACCCAGTCTGCCTTGCTCTCAGCCAAGAGTCAAGCCCACTAAGGGGGAGGGAGAGGGGCTCAGCATAAAATCCTAGGTGAATCTTTGAAGCCCATTGTGAGAGGAGAAGGTTTGCTTTTTGTTGAACCTTGTAGCATAGAACTTTTCAAACACAAAAGTAGAATGTTATGGTGCACTGAACTGTGTACCCATCACCCAGCTTCAACAAGTGGTTCTCCTTGGGGCCGGTGCTGTGCCGTAGTGGGTAAAGCTGCCCTCTGCAGTGCCAGCATCCCATGTGGGCACCAGTTCGAGTCCTCGCTGCTCTATTCCAGTCCAGCTCTCTGCTGTGGCCTAGGAAAGCAGTAGAAGACGGCCCAAATGCTTGGGCCCCTGTACCTGCATGGGAGACCAGGAAGAAGCTCCTGGCTCCTGACTTAGGATCAGCGCAGGTCCGGAGAGTGAATGAGAGGATGGAAGATCTCTCTGTCATTTTGTGTAACTCTGACATTCAAATAAATAAATCTTTAAAAAATAATTATTGGCCGGCACCACGGCTCAATAGGCTAATCCTCTGAGGCACCGGCACCGCGGGTTCTAGTCTCGGTCGGAGCACCAGATTCTGTCCCAGTTGCTCCTCTTCCAGGCCAGCTCTCTGCTGTGGCCAGGGAGTGCAGTGGAGGGCCCTGCACCCCATGGGAGACCAGGAGAAGCACCTGGCTCCTGCCTTCGGATCAGCGCGGTGCGCCGGCCGCAGCGGCCAGTGGGGGGTGAACCAATGGAAGGAAGACCTTTCTCCTCTGTCTTTCTCTCTCACTGTCCACTCTGCCTGTCAGAAAAATAATAATAATTATCAAATTGAAATATTAAAAAAATGGTCCATCTTTTCATTTATTACCCATATACTTGCCCTACTCTCTCTAGGTAATTTTAGAGCAATCCCAGATACCGTATTATTTCATCTGTGTAAGTATGTACTTCCAAGAGATAAGGAGTCTTTTTTTTTTTTTTTTTTTTTTAGATTTATTTAACTTTTTGAGAGGCAGAGAGAGAGCTCTTCCATCTGCTGGTTCACTCCCCAGATGGCTGCAAACCGAAGCCAGGAGCAAAGCAGGTGGTGGCTTTACCTGCTACACCATAGCACCGGCCTCTTATTTTCCTTTTTAATATCAACATACAAACCATTTTTAGACCTGGAAAGTTTTGGTAGCTCCTTAACACCAGCTGATAGCCTGACCGTGGGCTCTCCTTGTTCCGGAAGCTACTTTTACACTTGGTTTCTTTGGGCTCACACACTGCAACGTTACATCTTGTTGCAATGTCCCCTGAGCATCTTTTACTCTCAAGTGGTTTGCCCTGCACATTTTCCCCTTGCCACTTACTTTTTGGGGAGGATGAGTGATTTCTTGTATCTTAGATTACAGCTGACTTCATTTCTGTGATGTCTTAAAGGCGGCCCTAGGGGCTGGTGCTCCGCCCACACCCGTGTGATGGTGTGACCGAGCAGTTCAGGCATTGCCAGGCTGCTCCCCGCCTGTCTTCATAAGCCTTTTTTTTTTTTTTTTTTAGATTTATTTATTTATTTGAAAGGTTACACAGAGAAGAGGCAGAGAGAAAGAGAGAGAGAGAGAGAGAGATCCTCTATCCGCTGGTTCACTCTCCAATTGGCCGCAATGGCCAGAGCTGTGCTGATCCTAAGCCAGCAGCCAGGAGCTTCTTCTGGGTCTCACACGCGGGTGCAGGGGCCCAAGGACTTGGGCCATCTTCCACTGCTTTCCCAGGCCATAGCAGAGAGCTGGATCGGAAGTGGAGCAGCCGGGACTGCAGGCGGAGGCTTTACCTGCCACGCCACAGCGGCGGCCCCATCAGCTTTCTTTTTTATCAAGATAGGTACGGGTCTGCCATTACCCTATATTTACTTCTCAGTCCCCATCCCTAAGGCGATCACTTCTCTGAAAATCATTTCGCCCCAGGTTAGTTTCCCTAGCTTCCCAGCTGGCTTGTTTTTATTGAGTCTGCTGCAGTCTCTCCATTTTCCCACAATGGGCATTGACGAGTCAAAGCTCCCACTTCAGAGGGCCACGCAGCCGGCGGGAGTAAGCTTCCTCCTCCGTCCCCGTCTCTGAAGCCAGAGATCCCCGGCCCGCGGCTCAGTTTGATTGACAGCGAAGACCTCAGCGATCGGCACCTTCCAGACTGCGTCGGTTTCGCCCATTCTACGGAGTTGTTGAAAACCGAGCAAGGGCCCAGCTTTAGGGAGCCAGGAGCCTTAAAAAATTATCTCGAGTATAATCACTTCATCCTAGGAAAATTTCCTGCGGCCAGGAACTCGATGGAAGAGTCCGTTAGTGCCTCCGCTTTTTCGAATGTACCTTTCGGCACGCCGTCCCCTTCCCGGCATGCCCAGCGCTGAGTCCGTCAAAGGGACTTCCGGGAGATCCAGGAAGTCGCCTGTCTCCGGCGGGAGGCGGGGTTGTCCCCGCACGCCGCGGGCTGCAGGCGCACAGACTGAACCCTGCTACCTGCAGAGTGCATCCGGGCGGGACACTGTGGCTGCAGGTCTGAGACGAGGGTCCCCGAGGCTGCGGCTGTGAGCCCGGGAGGTGGCCATTCCTTCCTGGAGTGCTTGGGCAGAGGGCGTGCACGTCGGGCCTGTGGGTAGCCACCCTGCTCTTCCCTGGGCTGTGTCTCTGACCGCCGTCTCAGTAGGAAGGGCAGCCCAGGTGGCCGCTGCCATGGCCTTTCCCCATCGGCCGGACGCCCCTGAGCTGCCTGACTTCTCCATGCTCAAGAGGCTGGCCCGAGACCAACTCATCTACCTCCTGGAGCAGGTCTGTGCCCCCGCGCCTGGCGCCTTTACTGAATTAATAGTTTGGCACCCCCCGGATGCATGCCCTTTGATGTTGTTCTTGGCCTCGGTGTGGCCCTTAGCGCTTCCGCGGAGCTCGGAGGGTAGTAAGAGCTGCTTGGAGCTGTGCCTGAGTTACTGAACATCACGTTCTCCGTGATGGCAAGGGTGGCAGCACACCTCACTCATCACTGGGCAAGGACGTCTTCGCCATTAGGGATCTTACCCTGCAGTGGGAGCCGTAGGAAACACACATCACCACAAGGGATCAGGCGGCAACTGAGTGAGGGCTCGGGACCCTAGGAGTCAGAGCGGTCAGCTCTAGCTGGGGAGAGTGCGGGGGATTCTAGTTGCTGGAGAGCATGCTTCGTTCAGATGGACTGGGGGAGCCTCGCTGAACACCCAGGGAGGGGCAAGGTATGTAGAGGACAAGGGCTTGCAGAATTTACACGGTGGGCACCAGGCAACCCATTGTGGCATGAAGTAGTCCATGATGATGATTCTTTTTTAAAGATTTATTTATTTGAAAGGCAAAGCATCAGAGAGAAAAGACGAGACAGAACGGGAGGTCTGTTATCCGCTGGATCAGTTGCCCAAATGGCTGAAACAGCTGGGTCTGGGCCAGGCTGAAGCCAGCGGCCAGAAACTCCATCCAGAACTCCCGCGTGGGTGGCGGGGGCCTAGGTGCGTCTGTCCTCAGCCGCTGCCTCCCCGCGGGCACCGACACAGAGTCGGATCTCAGGCCGCGTAGCCAGGGCTCAAGACTGGCAGTGCCGCACGGGACTGCTGCCCCACAAGAGCCCGGCTTGATGGACTCTGATAGGGATGTGCGAGGTGGGGGTCAGTGGACAACAGGAGGCCGGTTAGGACCCTGGATCAGGCTGGGGTCGCAAAGCCCCACACGAACTTGGTGGCATTGGGATGAAGGGAAGTGATGGATTGTCAAGTCCTCGTGAAGGAGGACTCGGGCTCATGGATTGGTGGTGAAGGTTGAAAGAGGTGCAAACCTACCTACGTCAGGGTTGTTTAAGCTCTGCGATTAGGAAGAGAGTGCTGGCACTGTGAGTGTGACAGATTACTTGTTGAATTATTCAGATGTTTGCTTACTTCCATGTTTCCCATTAGATTGGAAAGTGCTCAAGGACTAGGGCGCTTGTCTGCTTTGTTCCACACTGTGTGTACTCCCAGTGAGCACCTGGCTCTGAGCAAGCACGTGCCATGTACGCAATGAGTATTTGTGTCTGAACATTGAATGGAAATGAAAAAAATTAGGTGGGGGACAGTGACTGATTTGGATTGGCTACGGTGAAGGTAAAATGCCAGTAGGAGGTGGAGCTCGGAACATGAAGCAGGTAGAAATGTGGAGCGACAGTTCCATCCCGTGGGCTGGGATGAAGAGGCAGAGGTGGGGGACATCGCAGAACCTCAGAGGCTCTGGGACTGTGTTATTTCCCTTGCATGTGCTACAGATATATTTCTCTTATAAATGCTCTATCCAGTGCTAATGCAGTGATTTGCATATAAAGACACTCAACAAGTCTGAGGAGTTGAAAAGAGATGCAGTTTCATTAAACCCACTAGTTTACCGTGAGATCTTCATGAAACAGAGTGGAAGGGCCGGCACTGTGGTGCAGCAGGTTTAAGCCCCAGCCTGCAGCACCGGCGTCTCAAATGGACACGAGTTCAAGTCCTGGCAGCTCCTCTTCCAATCCAGCTCCATGCTGTGGCCTGGGAAAGCAGTGTAAATTGGCCCAACTCCTTGGGCCCCTGCACCCATGTGGGAGACCCCAGAAGAATCTCCTGGAACCTGGCTTCGGAACAGCTCAGCTCTCACCGTTGCAGCCATTTGGGGAATGAACCAGCGGATGGAAGACCTCTCTCTCTCTCTCTCTGGCTCAACCTCTCTCTGTAATGCTGTCTTTAAATAAATATTTAAAAAAAAAAGAGAAGAAGAAGAAGAAAGAGTGGAAGGGGCCAGTGCTGTGGCAAAGGAGGCTAAGCTTCTGCCTCCAGCAGTGGCATCCCGTATGGGCACCGGTTCGTGTCCCAGCTGCTGCTTTTCTGATCCAGCTCTCTGTTACGGCCTGGGAAAGCAGTAGAAGGTGGCCCAAGGCCTTAGCCCTGGCACCTGTGTGGGAGACCCGAAAGAAGCTCCTGGTTCCTGGCTTCAGATCAGCCCAGCTCTGGCCATTGTGGCCATTTGGGGAGTGAACCTGTGGATGGAAGACTCTCTCTACCAGTAACTCTACCTCTCAAATAAATAAATAAAATCTTGAAAGAAAGAGAGCAGAAGAGACCAAGACTTGAAGCTTGCAAGGGGACTTTAGGTGAGGCAGAGGAGACGATGGGGTGACTCGGCATGGCCAGAGGGCATCTCTGTACAGTAGCATTCTCCACACTGAGTGCTCTTTGATTCTTGTTAGTGAGCACTGCTGTGCAGGCTTAACCCGTCAGCATGGGGCGGGCATCTGGCCTAGTGCGTAGGACACTGGTGTATACGCTGCATCACCCTGGGAGGCAGCAGTGACGACTCAGGTACCTGGGTCTCTGCCTCCCATGTGGGTGACCCAGGTTGAGTTCCCAGCTCCTGGCTACAGCTTATCCCAACCCTGGCTGGTGTGGGCATTTGAACCAGCAGAGGGAAAATCTCTGTCTAACTTTGCCTTTCAAAGAAAAAAAAAAAAACTTCATCCCATATTGGAGCCCCTGGGTCAATTCGTGACTCAGGTTCCTACTCCTGATCCCCATCCCAGTTCTGGCTCCCTGCTCATGCAGGCCCTGGGAGGCCATAGTGATAGCTCAAGTAATCGGATTCCTGTCACCCACATAGGAGGCCAGGCTGGAGTTCCTGGCTTCCTGGCTGCCTGTTGTGGGCATTTGGGGAATGAGCCAATGGATGGAACTCACTCTCCAAATTGAGGAAAATAGACGTCGGCGTCATCTGTGTCTCATCTTCACCCAGTGAAGTCCCGTGGTACTTCCTTATGCGTGATGTTTTTGGTGGTGATTGTAAAGTGACACTGTACATTACGGGAAATGTTGAAGACCAAGGAAAATGCAAAGGAAAAGTCACCAGTAACCCTACTGTCAGTTACAAGTACTGTTAACACTTTTACTGTCTCTCAAGTGTTTGAAGACGTGTATTCCATGTGTATTCCATATTCTATCCATAAATATATTCCGTGTTCCATTTACCTCTCACCTATTTCTGACCACACCACCACACCTGAATCAGGTCTTCACCATTGCCACGTGCTGGGGCTGCGTGGACTGTTGCACTGACTCCCCAAATTACCTCTTCTAATTGACTCAGCCTCACTTTAGGGTTTCTCAGCTTTGGCACTGTTGACATTTTGGACTGGATAATTCTTTTTTTTTTTTTTTTTTTAAGATTTTTATTTATTTATTTGAAAGTCAGAGTTACACAGAGAGAGGAGAGGCAGAGAGAGAGAGGTCTTCCATCCGATGGTTCACTCCCCAACTGGCCGCAACGGCTGGAGCTGTGCCAATCCAAAGCCAGAAGCCAGGAGCTTCTTCCGGGTCTCCCACATGCGTGCAGGGGTCCAAGGACTTGGGCCATCTTCTACTGCTTTCCCAGGCCATAGCAGAGAGCTGGATTGGAAGTGGAGCAGCCAGGACTTGAACCGGCACCCATATGGGATGCTGTCGCTTCAAGGCCAGGGTGTTAACCCATTACACCACAGCGCCAGCCCCCTGGATAATTCTTTATCTGGGGGTCCTATCCTGGCCATTGCAGGATGTTTGCAACATTCCTGGCTTCTACCCATTAAAGGCCAATGACACCCCCTAGACTGAGTCAGACAACCAAAAACATTCCTGAAGGTTGCCGATGTCCCCTGGGGTCACAGCTGCTCCTGGCAGAGAGCCACTGCCCTCCCCCGGAAGCCCTTGTTCTTCTGTTGCTGCCCAGCCTGTGCTGCGCCCTGACCGTTGCTCGGTCACCCTCAGTGTGAAGGTTCTTTGACAAGTTTGTGGAAAGTTTGTATTATGAAAAAAAAAAAAAACAACTTATGCATGGATTTCAAGCAAGACTTTTTTTTTTTTAATTATATATTTATTTGAAAGTTAGAGTTACACAGAGAGAGGAGAGACACAGAGAGGTCTTCCATCCACTGCTTTCCCAGGCCATAGCAGAGCACTGGATCGGAAGTGGAGCAGCTAGGACTCAAACCGGCACCCACATGGGATGCTGACACTGCAGACGGCTGCATTACCCACTATGCCACAGCACCAATCCCTCAAACAAAACTTTTGTACCAAAATAAATGTGTCTTTAGATTCCATTTTCCATGAACTGTTTGGAGTCTCCTTTATGTCTCTGTCAACACCTTACCCATTTGTCAAGGCCTGGTTGAGAGGCAGTTTCTGACACCTTCCCCCTCCCTGACACCAGCTGTGCCCTCTCCTTCCTCTGGACACTTGAGAGGGCGCCATCAGGAGTGATGGTGCAGGAATCAGGTGGCAGAGCTTGGGGAGTGAGTGATTAAGGTGTTGGTAGGGTTAATCCGGACCTGGGTCTTCTCAGTTTTCTGTATTGAACGTGTGTTGTTTTATAATCAGGAGGAAAGTGCTATTTGGAAAGACACTTAGCAGTCGAGAGGGTTGTAGGATGCAGGGTAGGCTTTCGCCGTGTTTGGCGTTGTGCGGCAGGAGAGGGGCTTGTTGGGAAGCAGAGTGGAGGAGGAGGCAGTGGGGCAGAGGAACCAAGGTGCAGATCAAGGTCACGGGCGGGCAGGAGGGTTGAATGAGGAGGAGTTAGTGTCTTCCTGCTGGTACAGAACGTGAGAAGGCGAAGCAGGCGAGTACACAGAGAACTGTAATCTGTGGACACAGACAGCAGGTGAGGTCTGGTGGCGTCTGGCAGCCCTCCGACTCCGGGACTGTGCTTCTGTGCGATGGGAGTGGGAGGCCGCGGGACCCGTGAGTGACCGCCGTACCCCCTTCCAGCTTCCTGGAAAAAAAGATTTGTTCATCGAGGCAGATCTCATGAGCCCTTTGGATCGAATTGCCAACGTGTCCATCCTGAAGGTACCGTGCCTTTCCCAAGGGCGATCGGGCCCCTTTTGTCTTTGAGCTGTTTGTCTCTCGATGAACAGTAGGGTGTCAGAAGCGAGCCTCCCCTTGTGGGGTAAATACAGGGCAGCTCCCCGGGGGGGGGGTAGATTGATGCTGGTGTTTCCATTGTTTTACCTTTGGTTTTCCTGCAAACCTGGTGGGAGAAAGGTTCAGTGGGTTAGCTGTCGGGGGCGGGGGGGGGGGAGCAGTTTGGTTCTAGAAGCCGCATAAATAAATAGGAGGCTCCTAAGAAGTCAGCTGTCTTGTGTTACGCTTCTGCGCATTTCAAGTGCTCTTACGTCCGTTGTCTTGTTGGATTCCCTGTAGCAACACGAAGTGGACAAGCTGTACAAGGTGGAGAACAAGCCAGCCCTCAGCTCCAGTGAACAGTGAGTGTCTGCCGGTCTGTCTCTCCCCGGGCGCATGGGTCCTGCAGGGACCTGGCACGCGGCGTGTGGGTGTGGCACGCTTCGCTTCCGGGGCTTTTGCAGTTTCATGCCGAGGACGTGGCGTTAGCCTCCCACTGGGGCCGCCTCTCTGCAGTTTCTCCACTCCTTGCCAGCTCCCCGTCTCATCCGTGTGATTGTCTATAACCAGATGGATCTGGCTTTCAAAATGATTCTCACTGCTGCTTCTCTGGAACCTTCAAGGTTTCCCGGTACCGCACACAGCCCAAATCGCTCGTCGCAGACCCTGAGGCCTTCACCAGTGTGGGGTCACACACTGCCTTTCCAGCCTGTCTCTGGTGTCCTCTTGTTTTTTTTTTTTTTAAGTTTAAAATGTTATTCATTCACTTAAAAAATGAACAAAATGTGTATTTCTAATCTTACTAAACCTGCCTGAAACGTGTTCGTAGAGCACAAAGGACTATAGGGTTCAGGTGTTGACATGTGCTTCCACACCGTCCCAGCTCCATGCAGGCACAGTCCCTCTGCCTCTCCTTCCTGCCCTCGGTGCTTCTGCAGAGAATTCCTGTCCTGGTGAGGGCGTTTGGGTAAGCTGTCAAGATGCTGGCTCAGAGGCTCGTGTCCTACATTGGAGCGCCTGGGTTGCCCTCCCAGCTCTGGATCCGGACTCCGGCTTCCTGCTAGTGCAGACTCTAGGAGGCAGCAGTGATGGTTCAAGTAACTGGGCTCCTGCCACTCGTGTGGGAGACCTGGATCGACTTCCTGACTCCCAGCTTGGCCCCAGCCCAGCTCCAGCTGTTGCGGCCTTTGGGGAGTGAACCAGTAGGTAGGAGCTCTCTGTGTCTGTCTTTCTCTGTATCTCTGCCTCTAAAATAAAAAATTTATTAAAAGTTGAAAAAAAATCTTCCTGCCCTTCAGAGCCCAGCTCCGCCCCCTGTGATTTGTTGCTCTTGCGACAGCTGCTTCCCTCTTCCTCTGGGTTTCCGTGGCATTTTGTATGTGTCCTGCTTACTGGGCATGTAGTCATGTAGTCAGCACTCCCTGTTGTGTTTTCTTTTCTTTTAAAGATTTATTTATTTATTTGAAAGGCAGGGGAGGCAGAGAGAGAGGGGGAGAGACAGATCTTCCTTCCACTGGTTCACTCCTCAGATGGCTGCAGCGGCAGAGTTGGTCTAGGCCAAATTCCATCCTGGTCTCCCATGAGGTTGCAGGGGCCTGAGCACTTGGGCCATCTTCCAGGTGCAGTAGCAGGGAGTTGGATCGGAAGTGGAACAGCCAGGCCTCAAACTGGCACTTGTATGGGATGCCAGTATCCAATGGCCGCTGCGGCTGGTGTGCTGCGACCAGTGCACCGCGCTGATCGGAAGCCTGGAGCCAGGTGCTTATCCTGGTCTCCCATGTGGGTGCAGGGCCCAAGCACTTGGGCCATCCTCCTCTGCACTCCCTGGCCACAGCAGAGAGCTGGCCTGGAAGAGGAGCAACCGGAACAGAATCTGGCGCTCTGACTGGGACTAGAACCCGGTGTGCCGGCGCTGCAGACGGAGGTTTAGCCTAGTGAGCCGCGGTGCTGGCCGGGATTTATTTATTTGAAACATAGAGTGATATATGTATATATAGAGAGAGGTTGAGACAGAGAAAGAGTGAGCGATTTTTCATCTGCTGGTTCACTCTCCAAATGGCTGCAACAGCTAGGGCTGGGTCAGGCTGAAGCCAGGAGTCAGGAACTCCATCCAGTCTTCCATATGGATGGCAGAGACCCAAGCACTTGGATTGTCATTCACTGCTTTCCTGGGTGCGTTAGCAAGGAGTGGACTGCAAACAGAGTAGCCAGGACTTGAACTGGTGCTCCAGTATAGGATGCTGGTATCAAACTCCTCTCTCTTTTTTTTTTTCCTTAATGCTTCTCAAATGGAAGTAATTTTTATCCTCTCTTAGAAGAAAAAAGTATCCTGTACATGTAGAACAGCCATCCATGGACCCTGGTGTGAAAAGCATTATTTTCTTCTACTTTCTTGTATTTTTTTAGCACTTGAATATATATATATATATATATATATATATATTTTTTTTTTTTTTTTTGACAGGCAGAGTGGACAGTGAGAGAGAGAGACAGAGAGAAAGGTCTTCCTTTGCCGTTGGTTCACCCTCCAATGGCCGCTGCAGCCAGCGCGCTGCGGCCGGTGCACCGCGCTGATCCGATGGCAGGAGCCAGGAGCCAGGTGCTTTTCCTGGTCTCCCATGGGGTGCAGGGCCCAAGCACTTGGGCCATCCTCCACTGCACTCCCGGGCCACAGCAGAGAGCTGGCCTGGAAGAGGGGCAACCGGGACAGAATCCGGCGCCCCGACCGGGACTAGAACCCGGTGTGCCGGCGCCGCTAGGCGGAAGATTAGCCTAGTGAGCCGCGGCGCCGGCCCTAGCACTTGAATATTAATATACTGCATACATATATACATCTTCTGCCCACTGAATTGCAGATTTTTGAGAACAGGAATTCCCGGCTGCACTGTGGAGCCAGTCAGTGTCCCAGCTCTGCACGGCCCACCTGTTGTAGTGGGACGTGTCTCTGTGCTTGGTCGTGGCAGGCCGAGGTGGCTGGCCTCGCTGTGGCTGGGGTGAGGGCTGTAGGCCCCATCTAGAAAGGCACATGGTGGAAGAGCTGATACTGCTTTAGTGTCTTCTAAGCTCCCGTCACCACTTCATGGTTTTTCCTCATCGTTTTTTTTCTTCCTCTCCCGTAGGTTGTGCTTCTTGGTGAGACCCCGCATCAGGAACATGCGATACATTGCCAGTGAGTGCACTGCTGCAGCACGCGTCGCTGTGTGGCAGACCTGGGGCGACGGAGGGCAGGATCGGAGGGCTTGGTGGAAGCTCCCTTGAATGAGAAGAGAGTCTCGGGGTGGCCATAGCACTTTCAGAGGGAGGTGGCGTCCCTCTTCCTGTGCAACAGGTGGCCCTGGCTTCTAAGGCTCTGCTCCTTCTCTCTGTAGACCTTGTCAATGCTGACAAAGTGGCTGGCCGAACTCGGAAGTACAAGGTGATCTTCAGCCCTCAGAAGGTGAGCTTAGATCCCGTGGCATGCAGTGTCAGGGACAGGCCTGGGCCTGGGCAGGGTCAGGGGCCGGGAGTGCTGTCTCCCTCAAAGCAAATTATGGTGACCGAACCACGAGCCTGCTGATGACTTCTCTTTCTTTTCTCAAAGATTTATTCATTTATTTGAAAGAGTGAGAGAGAGAGGGACACAGGGGTGTGTGGGCGGGGGGAGATTGCCTATCTGGTGGCTCACTCTCAAATGCCTGGGCCAGACTGAAACCAAGAACCCTAAACATCTGGGTCTCCTGTGTGGGTGGCAGGAACCCAAGTTCTTGGGCCATCATGGCTGCCTCAGGAGCTGCATCAGAAGCAGAGCATCCGGGACTCTGGTGTATGGTGTGACCGCATCGCAAGTGGCACTCTAGCCTGCTGGGAACAGCATTGTTTAGCAGAGTCTTGTCAAACTGTCCCAAATAATGCACTGTGGGACTGCGCAAAGTAGCCTCTATATAGGTTTCTTTCTTTCCTTCTTTCCTTCCTTCTTTCTTCCTTCCTTCCTCCCTCCCTCCCTCCCTCCCTCCCTCCCTCCCTCCCTCCCTCCCTCCCTCCCTCCCTCCCTTCCTTCCTTCCTTCCTTCCTTCCTTCCTTTCTTTCTTTTTAAAGATTTATTTATTTACTTGAAAGGCAAAGTTACAGAGAGAGAGAGAGAGAGATCTTCTATCTGCTGGTTCACTTACCAGGTGGCTGCAATGGCCAGGGCTGGGCCTGTTTGAAGCCAGGAGCCAGGAGCTTCTTCTAGGTCTCCCACATGGGTGCAGGGGCCCAATGACTTGGGCCATCCATCCTCTGCTGCTTTATCCAGGCACATTAACTGGGAGCTGGATCGGAAGTGGAGCAGCCAAGGCTCAAACCAGTGCCCATGTGGGATGCTGGCACCATAGGTGGTGGCTTCACCCTCCACACCACGGTGTTGGCCGCAGCTCTCTGTAAATGAAAAGCGTCACACTTTGGAAGTGGAACCTGCTGTGCACCCGTGCTAACACAAATCCCTGTCTGGGCTTGGTGTCCGATGGTACTGCTGATCTGTGACTCTCCCTGTATTCCCTCAATAGCAGATGGAACAAACCGTAACTCATGCCCATCCCTATGTGACCCTCCAGACGTGTGGCTGGACGGGCCCTGGGTTCCTGAAGCCACACCACCACACACTGGACAAGCCTTTTTTATTTTTAAAAACTTTTCACTGGTGCCTAATGAGTATGCATATTTATGGGGGAGGCCTTTTCTTATGCAGGGAAGCAGCTTTGAGACCAGATGCTGCACCAGCCCTGGAGCACCTGAGAGAACTGAAGCTCACTCCCACGCAGGGACTTAGCATAGGCCCCTCCCCCTCACGCCCACACAGGGACTTAGCATAGGCCCCTCCCCGGCCCAGGATGCAGACCCGTCCCAGTGTCGCCATTTCTTTTACTTCTACTTGTTTGAAGGTTAACATTCTTTACCGTAACACTGCATCCTAACATAAAGCCCTAATTTTATGACATTAAAAAAAAATTATTTATTTATTTGAAAGGCAGAGTTACAGAGAGGAAGAGACAGAAAGATTCTCCATCCATTTGTTCATTCCCCAAATGGCTGCAAATGCTGGGCCAGGCCAAAGCCAGGAGCCTGGAACTCCATCTGGGTCTCCCACGTGGATGCAGGGGCCCAAGCACTTGGGCCATCTTCCACGGCCTTCCCAGGCCACAGCAGAGAGCTGGATGGGAAGAGGAGCAGCAGGACATGAACTGGTACTCATAAGGGATGCTGGTGCCGCAGGCGGAGGCTTTGCCTACTGCTGGGGTGCGGAACCATTTTTCTGCCAAAGGCCATTTGGATATTTATAACTGAGGGAAATAAGCCCCCCTGAGACCACCTACTCGCCAGAGGATGGACTCAGAAACATGAAGGAAGCAGAAAGTGAGGCGTTTATTGTCCGATCTCCAGAGAGGGGAGCAGCCTGTAGGAGCGGGTGCCGCCCTCAGACACTGAGCTCCTTCTGTCCCCGCCTCGCAGAGGTCCCCGCCCTCCCCCCACTGCGTCCTGTGGTCACAGGTCACAGAATTGCTGCAGGTTGCAAAGATAACAAGTAGAACAGTGCTGGCAAAGCAAGCCCAGCAGTTGACCCCTGCAGGGTGTTTGCAGCTCTGTCCACGTGCTGCTGAGGCCTAGTGTCGTGGCTGCGCTAAGGCTAAGCCAAGTCCTTTATGGAAATACACCATGGTCCTTTCTTAGAAATCATCACTCACAGGCCATGCAAAATTATTACCTTAAAAGTTAGATGGCTCTAGATTTGTTGAATTTCAAGTCCCGCCCGGGGTTGCCTTGGGAGGGCCAGGCCTGATGATTTTGTGAGCCTTGTCCTTCCCACAAGCTATACGTTCTCCATCCCTGAGGCACCGCCTCCCAGGGTGCACGTTACAGGAAGCTGGTTGGAGGGTAGAGCTGGCTTTCAGTCCAGCACCCTGATGTGAATCGTGGGTATCTCAGGCAGCATCTTAACCGTCCCGACTCCTTTTCTTGATTCCACGAAGCTCCCCGCCACCTCCACAGCAGCTGGGTGCGTCATAGGTGTCCTCAGTCTGAGATCGGAAGGAGGGTATCCAGGGCTTTGTGTTGCCAGCTGTAGGCCTATAATGTGTGTCACACTAGAGCGCACAGAAAGTGGAGATGAGGGGCCGGCGCTGTGGCATAGCGGTAAAGCCGCCGCCTGTGGTGCCAGCATCCTGTATGGGCGGGAGTTTGAGTCCTGGCTGCTCCACTTCCGATCCAGCTCTCTGCTATGGCCTGGGAAAGCAGTAGAAGATGGCCCAAGTCCTTGGGTCCCTGCACCCATGTGGCAGACCTGTAGGAGGCTCTGGGCTCCTGGCTTTGGATCAGGACAGCTCCAGCAATTGCAGCCATTTGAGGAGTGAACCAGCAAATGGAAGACCTGCCTCTCTCTCTCTCTCTCTCTCTCTCTGCCTTTCAAATAAATAAATAAATAAATCTTTAAAAAAAAAAAAAAAAGGAAGTACAGCTGAGAGAGATTTATTCCTCTTCAACTTTTTTTTTTTTTTTAAGATTTTTTAATTTATTTATTTGAGAGAGAGAGTTACAGACAGTGAGAGGGAGAGACAGAGAGAAAGGTCTTCCTTCCATTGGTTCACCCACCAAATGGCCACTACGGTTGGAGCTGTGCCAATCCAAAGCCAGGAGCCAGGTGGTTCTTCCTGGTCTTCCACGTGGGTGCAGGGCCCAAGCACTTGGGCCTTCCTCCACTGCCTTCCTGGGCCACAGCAGAGAGCTGGACTGGAAGAGGAGCAACCGGGACTAGAACCCAGCGCCCATATGGGATGCCGGCACTGCAGGCAGAAGATTAGCCAAGTGAGCCACGGCGCCAGCCCCCTCTTCAACTTTTCAAAAAAAATTCTAGAGGAAATAGAAACAATAGCTGAAAGTAGACCCTGGGCTGGAACTATGGCAGGGTAGTAGGCTAAGCCTCTGCCTGCCACTCCGGCATCCCATATGGGTGCCGGTTTGTGTCCTGGTTGCTCCTCTTCTGATCCAGCTCTCTGCTAATGGCCTAGGAAAGCAGAGTGGATGGCCCAAGTGCTTGAGCCCCTGCCTCCGCATGGGAGACTGGAAGATATCTTCCATCCACTGGTTCACTCCCCAGAAGGCTGCAGCAGCCAGAGCTGGGCCAGTCTGAAGCAAGGAGCCAGAAGCTTCTTCCAGGTCTCCCACATGGATTCAGGGGCACAAGTACTTGGGCCATCTTCTGCTTTCTCAGGCATGTTAGCAGGGAGCTGGATTGAGACTGGAGCAGCCGGGACTTGAACTGGCGCCCACGTGGGATGCCAGTGCTGCAGAAGGTGGCTTTACAAGCTACGCCACAGCTCTGGCCCTGCCACTGTCTTGCTTTGTCTGCGTCTGTCTTCACCCTTGTCTACCCCCTTTTAAACACACTCTGCCTTCCTCTCTCTCCGCTTAGGTTCACCCTTCCTTCATGGCCAGACTCCTGTGTACAATGACTGCTTCCTCTAGTCTCCCTAAGATCCCTGCTTGAACCCAGTGGTGTCTCCTTAGTGCTCACCTGACTTGAGTTCTCCGGCTGGCGTGTGGCACGGTTCCCATTCTTCTTTGGCAGTCTTCTCTCCCCTGCCTGGTTCTGTCTTCTGCTGTGGCCTATCTGAGCATTCCTTCTCAGTCCTCTCTGCCAGGCCTTGCCCTCTGTATCTGCGTTTTGTGATGGGTCATTGACTCCCAAGGCCATTCACAGGATCTTCAAAAAGTTCACGGAAGGGCTGGCCTTATGGGTTAAGCCCCTGCCCGCAGTGCCAGCATCCCATATAGAGGCTGGTTCCAGTCCTGGCTGCTCTACTTCCAATCCAGCTCCCTACTCATGTGCTTGGGAAATGCAGCAGAAGATGGCCTGTGTGCTTGGGCCCTTGCCACTCACTTGAGAGACCTGCATGGAATTCCAGGCTCTTGGCCTTGGCCTGGCCCAGCCCTGCTGTCGTGGCCATTTGGAGAGTAAACCAGTGAATGGAAGATCTTGTTTTTCATTTTCTTTCTGTCTCTCCTTCTCTTTCTCCGTAACTGCCTTTCAAATAATGAAATAAATATATTTTTTAAAGATTTATTTATTTATTTCAAAGTCAGGGTTACAGAGAGAGAGAAGGAGAGAGAGAGACAAGTCTTCCATCTGCTGGTTCACTCCCCAGTTGGCCGCAACAGCTGGAGTTGCACCGATCCGGAGCTAGGAATGAGGAGCTTCCTCCAGGTCTCCCACATGGGTGCAGGGGCCCAAGGATTTGGGCCATCTTCTACTGCCTTCCCAGGCCATAGCAGAGAGCTGAATTGGAAGTGGAACAGCTGGGACTAGAACCGGTGCCCATATGGGATGCCAATACTGCAGGCCGCGGCTTCACCTGCTGCACCACAACGCCGGCCCCAAGAAATAAATCTTAAAAAAAAAAAAAAAAAAGTTCACAGAGGGAGGGTGTTATCTTCCTATACTGGAGCGGCTGGGTTCAATTTTAAGTATGGCTCTGGGGGTTGGTGCTGTGGCGCAGCGGGTTAATACCCTTGCCTGAAGTGCCGGCATCCCATATGGGCGCCGGTTCAAGATCCAGCTGCTCCATTTCTGATCCAGCTCTCTGCTGTGGCCTGGGAAGGCAGTGGAAGATGGCCCGAGTACTTGGGCCCCTGCACCTGCATGGGAGACCCGGAAGAAGCTCCTGGCTCCTGGCTTCGGATTGGCACAGTTCTGGCCGTTGCAGCTAATTGGGGAGTGAACCATCAGATGGAAGACCTCTCTCTCTGCCTCTCCTCTCTCTGTGTAACTCTGACTTTCAAATAAACAAATCTTTAAAATTAATTAATTAATTAATTAAGTGTGGCTCTGACTCCAGCTTCCTCCTAATGTGCCGCGGGGAGGCAGTGATGATTGCTTGAGTGATTGGGTCCCTGCTACTCATGGGAGAGCCCTGGGTTGTGTTCCTGGTTCCTGCTTTTAGCCCCAACCTAGCCCCTGTCATTGGAGCCATATGGGGAATGAACTAGTGGATAGGGACTCTTCTCTCTGCCTCTCAAATGAATAAATAAAAAATTTTTAAAAGTCCACGGAAAATGCACATCATGAAAAAACTAAGCATGAATTTCAAACATTTTGGCACCGTAGTGCATTTGTCTTTTAATTCCATTTTCCACAAACTTTGGATTTTTTAGAAATGAAATAATTAATGTATTTGAGAGGCAGAGGGAGCTCTTACCTGCCTTTTCACTTACCAAATGCCTGCAAGGCCCTAGGCCGGGCTGAGGCCAGAGCCCCGGGGAGCCTGAACTCAATGCAGGTCTCCCATGTGGGTGGCAGGAACCCCGTCACTTGAGCCGTCACCGCTGCTTCCCAGGCCTGCATTAGCAGGAAGCTGGAGGCAGGAGCCAGAGTCAGGGATTGAACTCGGGCACTGGGAGGTGGGACACAAGCACTGTTACCGCCAGGCCAAATGTACCCCAGCCCCTGTACACTTTTTAAAGTGCTCTGTCCCTCCACCTCTCAGTGTCTCCAGAGGCCCAAACAGCTCAGTCTCTGCCCTCCACTGCTTGTTCCCTTTTGCCTCTCCTCCGTGATTTCAGGGCACCGTCAGGCCGTTCCTCCCTCCTCTGCCTGCAACACTTCACCCTCCTCCTGTGCAAGGCTCTTCCCGTCCCTCCGAGAGATCAAAAAGCAATTGCCTTAGTGTGTGCGTAAAACGCATGCAAAGGAGTGTGGGTGTGGGGCCTGCGGTGGTCCTTTCTGGACTGCAGTCTCACTGGCCGCGTTCAGTAACGCTGTGCTGTCTGTGTCAGTGGCTGTGGGGCAGCTCCGGCGGCACGGGAAGAATGAAGAAGCCGATGGCTGCTCATCAGCGTCCTTTTCTCTTTCAGTTTTACGCGTGTGAGATGGTGTTGGAGGAAGAGGGGATCTATGGAGGTGAGAGGAGATGAACGTGAGTGGAAGGGAGAGGGGAGAACGGCGGAGCCGGTACCCGTGGCTCCGACAGGAGTCATAGGAGGGCTGAAAGGGATGCTCCGTTCTCGCCCTCCAAGGCTCCTGCTGGGGCGGTTGGGCCTCCCCTCCCTGCAGGAAGTTCATGGGAAAGTGGGAAGCGAAGTTTGTTTTGGTGCAGACAGTCTTTGCATCTGTGCATAGTCTTTTCCCTAACTTGCATTTTATTTTATTCATTTATTTATTGAAAGGCAAAGAGACTGAGAATCGTCTGTCTGCCAGTTCACTCCTCAAATGCTTGCAACAGCCAGGGCTGAGCCAGGCTGAAGCCAGGTCTCCCTTGTGTGTGGCAGGGACCCACCTGCTGCCTCCTGGAGCTGGGAGCAGAGCTGGGTCTCAAACCCAGGGGCCCTCTGATGTGAGATGCGAGCATCCCCAGTGGGGTCACCTCTGCGCCACACGCCTGCCTCCATCTCAGCATTTGCCGTGAACTTTCTGCACAGTCCCTACCCTATTCTCCAGGACACCCCAACCAGACCATGGCACCCTGGCGTGGCTCGGCAGAGAGCCCAGAACCATTAGCAGGGCCTCCCGTGCCATGCACAGTTGGACCCCCTGTCTCTGTAGCCTCGCCGGGTGCTGGTCCTTTGCCCTGACACGCTGGCCTCCCACCACCGGGACGGCACACGCTTTCCCTGCGGTCTGGAATCCTCTCCACCCTACAACATTTTGCCTCCCCAAATCTTAACTCACATTCTAAGCTTAATTGTCACTTTTGAGGGAAGTCTCTTCCATACCCCTAGATGTGGTTCACTTCCTCTAACACTTGTGCCTCGTGTGTGCTGTTTTACCTCTTTGGAGCACAGCTGTAATCAAGGAGTTTGTGTCAGGCTGGCACCGCGGCTCACTTGGCTAATCCTCCTCCTGCGGCTCCAGCACCCTGGGTTCTAGTCCCTGTTGGGGCGCCAGATTCTGTCCCGGTTGCTCCTCTTCCAGTCTAGCTCTCTGCTGTGGCCCAGGAAGGCAGTGGAGGATGGCCCAGGTGCTTGGGCCCTGCACCCGCATGGGAGACCAGGAAGAAGCACCCGGCTCCTGGCTTCGGATCGCACGGCGCGCCAGCCGTAGCAGCCATTTGGGGGGGTGAACCAACGGAAGGAAGACCTTTCTCTCTGTCTCTCTCTGTCTAACTCTGCCTGGGGGGGGGGGGAGGGGAAGGAGTTTGTGTCACAGTTTGTCTCCCAAACTAGATGATAAGCTGCCGACGATGGGAGCGTGTGCACTTGGCTCACCCCGGGCCCCCAGCGTGCGTGGTCCTACCTTAGGTGGCCTGTTAGATTGTCAGCCGTTGGCCAGCACTGCAGCACCACGCACAGCACGCGCTACATTGCGTCACAGGCTGCTGTGTGCGTGCCTGCTTTCATCACCAGACTGTGCGCAGGGACTGTGTTCTGCCCTTCCTTGAGTCTCCCGTGGCAGATGCGGCGCCGGCGGTGGCAGGCGCTCGCGTGTCTGTTGCCTGATCCTGGCACTCCTTGCCTCTTGATGGGGAGCTCACAGCCTCCCGCGGGGCGGCTGATGCTTTGTCCCCACAGATGTGAGCTGTGATGAATGGGCCTTCTCTTTGCTGCCTCTTGATGTGGATCTGCTGAGCATGGAGCTGCCAGAATTTTTCAGGGACTACTTCCTGGTAAATGAGGGTCTGTGTATCTTGGTATCAAGGGTTAGGGACAAACGGGGGGTCCAGTGGGCTAGAAATACTAATTAACCTCTGTGCAACACACGGTCACAAATGATAGTGGTTTGGGGACTGAAGACTACAGGTTCATCTCCATGAGCCCCTTCGGGGCCACAGTGGGCCGGGCCGGGTTTCCCCACATTCTGCAGTTCCCTTCCAGGTGTCTGGGGCTGCCGCCTCTCCAGCTTAGGCACCTCAGGTTGATCCCCATCCCTGCAGGAAGGAGACCAGCGCTGGATCAACACCGTGGCTCAGGCTTTGCATCTTCTCAGCACCCTCTATGGGCCCTTTCCCAACTGCTATGGCATTGGCCGGTGTGCCAAGGTAAGAGCGCCAGCCGCACTGTTGCCCAGTAGCCTGTCCCCCTGCTCTGAATCGGCCTGTGATCACCCAGGGGCAGCTGGGATAGGGTGCTCATTCTTCACTTCCCTTCAGTTGTTCCAGAAGAGTCGCTCAGGGAGGAGCGCTCTGTAGCCAGCAGAAAGGGCCAGGGCCTCCTGTGCAACATTCCCAAGTCTCCTTTTCGTGGGGACAGGGCCTTTGAATCCTGGTGTCAAGGGATGGGGACACACGTGGGGCCCAGTGGGCTGGAAGTATGTCGGTACCTGATGTTGGCTTCTTCCTCCCTCACTGGTTTGGGGTGGGTAGAACAGGTTCGTATTGCTCACAGTTGCCTCCCCTCCCAGGGGTGAGAAGTATCGATATGGGAGCGGTTGGCTTCTGTAGGTGTGGGGCTGCAGCCGGGACCAGCACACAAGATTGAGAATGTCTTGGGCCCTGGCAGATGTCCTATGAATTATGGAGGCAACTGGAAGAGGAAGAAGATGGTGAAACCAAGGGCCGAAGGCCAGAAATTGGGCATATATTTCTGCTGGACAGAGGTAAATTGGGCCAGCACTCCTCTCATCTTTCCCTGGAAGGCTCGGGAACATGGGCCTCGTGGTGCAAAGTTAGGATCCTGAAGTCAGGGCTGTGAATCCCAGTGTTGATGAGGAATGTGGCTCGGGTCCTTTGGAAAGTAGCTGAGCTGATCTAGAGCAAGCCGGGTGGAAGGCCAGCCAGCCTGTGCCTTCACGGTCAGGATGTTGGTTTCAGACGTGGACTTTGTCACGGCGCTTTGCTCCCAAGTGGTTTACGAGGGCCTGGTGGACGACACCTTCCGCATCAAATGTGGTGAGTGCCGTGGCAAGGTGCACGCTGGGTAGGGCTTGTCGGGGGACTGAGGGCACGGCTGCTTCCTAGTCCTTGGGGAGATCTTTGCTGGCATTCTGCCAGGGTAGGAGAAGGCCTTGTTGGTGACCCCGATGCCCTTCCCTCCGTCCTCAAAGGGAGTGTCGACTTTGGCCCTGAAGTCACATCCTCGGACAAGAGCCTGAAGGTGTTGCTCAATGCTGAGGACAAGGTGCGGACTGGGCCCCGGCTCTGGGAAGGCGAGCGTCCCCTGGGCACAGAGTAGGCCCTGGACGTGGACCTGTTGATCCTGCACGTCTGGCCTGTGCCATCGTCGCCATGCTGATGAGGTGGGAAGGAGCAGGTTATGGTTCTGACCTCGTAAGCGCACCTGTCTTGTTCCCCGCACAGGTGTTCAGTGAGATCCGTAACGAGCACTTCTCCAATGTCTTTGGCTTCCTGAGCCAGAAGGCCCGGAACCTGCAGGCCCAGTATGATGTGAGGCTCCAAGCCTCAGTGGCTCCCCTTCTGACCCTGGGCCAGCGTGTCTCAGAGTGGGCGGCAGCAGAGGGCGGGTGGTTTCTCATGCCTGGGGTCCCAGGAGTTGACCCTAGGGGCGTCTCCCACAGCGCCGGCGCGGGATGGACATTAAGCAGATGAAGAATTTCGTGTCCCGCGAGCTCAAGGGGCTGAAGCAGGAGCACCGCCTGCTGAGTCTCCGTAGGTTCCCGCTGGGGCTGGGGGCCTCTGGGGAAGCGACCCTGCAGCTTCTTCCCGCCCCTTCGGCTGTGGGGGACCCTTCTCGCTCATCTGGCGAGTGGCGGTGGCATCGGGTCTGATGCGGGAGGTCTTATTCTTGTGGGCTTCTGTCTAGAACCAGGGACAGTCAGCTCCCTTTCGGTCTTACCCGCAGACATTGGGGCCTGTGAGTCGATCATGAAGAAGAAAACCAAGCAGGACTTCCAGGAGCTGATCAAGACGGAGCACGGTACCTGCAGCAGCCTGCTGGCTCAGGCCCCAGCCCCTCGGCTCCCCACCCCAACAGGACCCTGTCTGGCCCTTTCCTGCCAACACTGGCTCTGTGCAGTGCTGGCTGATGCCAGAAGTCGTGGGGCCCCTGGGCCCACCCCAGGGTTGGGGAAAGGTGGGGAGAGAGGTGCGTGTTAGCACGATGACATCAGGCTCTCCTCTGACGATTCCCAGCACTGCTGGAGGGGTTCAACATCCGGGAGGGCACCAGCTACATCGAAGAACACATAGACCGGCAGGTGAGCGGCCGGGGCGGGGGGCGGGGAGCGGCGGCCTGCAGCAGAAGGGACAGAGGGGTGTGTGTTTTGAAACCTCAGTTCTGGACTGTTCTTCCTCCGCAGGTGTCACCTATAGAAAGCCTGCGCCTCATGTGCCTCTTGTCCATCACCGAGAACGGTGAGCCCCAAAGACCGGAGCTGACGGTGCCAGGTTGAGACCCTGTGCCTTGGGGACGGAGGACGTAATTTCCAAAGACAAGTATCTCAGCAAACAGAATGTTGCCCCGTCATTTCGGGACTCTTCTTCCTGTAAAGTTAAGCAGCTTTTGTTTTGGGTGAACCCTCACGGGGCCATAGGGTGATTTCTTGCCCCACCCTAAGCAGGAGCATGTAGAGGCCACCCCAGGATGCGAGGTGTCAGCTGAGTGCCATGTCCCCCTCACCCCGTCCACGGCCCGCCTTCAACAAGCTTTCATGATCAAGGGCTTCCTAGAGCCACGGCAGCTCGCTTCCTAACGACAGACTTGGCAGCCTGCCGTGGCGGCTGGTTTACTGCTCCAGCTTCCAGCGGGTGACTCTCCTTAGAGCCTGCGTTCCTCCCAGGGAGTGCGTCGTTCGCTTAAGTTTCCTTTGTTGTAGTCGGAAGCCCAGTTCCCACCTCTGCGGAGGAAAACGCACGCGTGGGAACTCATCTAACACTTCCTGTGTGGCCGCAGCTGCAAAGCAGTTTCCAGTAGAACTGCTCTTTAGCCAGCAGGAAACGCGTGAGAGGTCCCTTCTTCCGCATGGTTTGCAGGAGCTCCAGCGTGCCTTCCTCGGCCGCCTGCTGACCGAGGGGTCAGGTGCGGGATTCTCTGCGCTGCGCATTTCAGGGCCCCCGCCCAGGTGGCCTCCTCTTTATACACCTGTCTCTCTGTCCTCGCCCTTAGGTTTGATCCCCAAGGATTACCGGTCTCTGAAAACACAGTATCTGCAGGTAAGGCCTGGAGGTGTACTGCGGAAGGAACGTGGTGGAGGGCGGTCACTGGGCAGTCTTGGAAGAGTTGGAAGAAGTCACGGCCTCATCACTGTCCTGCCTGCACTGTGGCCTCCCTCTTAGAGCCCCGCTCTGCCCAGCCCGTGTGCCCTAGCTCCTCTCGCGGCAGGCAGCCAGTGCCGAGAGAATGTCCACAGTTGTCTGTTGAACCCAGGGACGGGTTCCTTCCCCTGGGGCCCTCCCTCATTTCAGCGCATTCATTCGGCTTTCCTTCTTGGTCCCTGTGAAATGTGCCTTCCTCCAGGAAGCCCTCCACCCCCCGTACAGCCACAGCGCTGGGCTGCTTTTTAGCCTCCTGTGCTTGGTGTCGGGTTGTTTAGCCTCCTGTTTCTTGGTGTCGTGAAAATCCTTCCCACCACAAGCTGGGAGCCCCTTCAGGCAGACCCCGGGTGGCACTTCCGCCCTTGCCTCGTGTAGTGGCTGTGCTTGACCCTTGGAGGCCACTCACTAAATAGCTGGGCTCTGTTCCCTCTAGAGCTATGGCCCTGAGCACCTGCTGACCTTCTCCAATCTGCGGCGAGCTGGGCTCCTAACAGAGCAGGCCCCAGGGGACACGCTCACAGCCGTGGAGAGTAAAGTGAGCAAGCTGGTGACCGACAAGGCTGCCGGTGAGCGCGCAGCACAGGTGACCCCATCCCCCACTGCCGACAGGCGCATGCTCTGGGAGGAGAGAGGACTGAGCCCTCCGATGCTGCCATCACGCCCCCTCCTCTGCTAGCCAGGCCGGTGCCCGTACACTGAACACCTAGACGCCCCGAGTCCTTTCTTTACGTAACAGTTTCGCTTTTAATCTTTAAAGAGGCAAATTCCCTTATTCCTGTTTTACAGATGAGGAAACTCAGGCTTGGAGAATTTTTAGCAAAGGCTGATTTATTTATTTGAAAGGCAGGAACCTGGGTTGGAAGCAGCACTCCAGTATGGGTGCTGGCGTCACAGGCAGCGGCTTAACCCACCGCACAACGCTGGCTCCCAGGCTTAGAGAAATTAAGCAGCTTGTTCCTGGTCCCTCACGTAGGTCTGTTTGACTCCAAAGCTCGTACTGGGCCAGTAAACGAGGGCCAGCTTGCAGCCTGCATTAGCGGGTAGCTGGGGTGGGGGAAGGCTGGTTTGTCGGCTGGTTTGTCTTGATCAGTTCCAGGCAATGGTAGGTGAATGGTGTCAAGGGGGCTCTTTGGATGTGGTTGGTCCTGTCATGTCCCGAATGGGGTCGCCTCTGGCAGTGTCCTAAATTCATAGACGTTAGACAGAACCTAAGCCAGTTTCTTTCCCAGGAAAGATTACCGATGCCTTCAGTTCTCTGGCAAAGAGGAGCAATTTCCGAGCCATCAGCAAAAAACTGAATTTGGTATGTGGACTGGGGCTGGATAGGGGAGGCCATGGTTCATGCCTTGTTACTGTAAAACCTTTTAGAGAGATTTTCTGTCGGCTGGTTCACTCCCTAAATGGCTGCAATAGCCAGTGCTGGGCCAGGCCAAAGCCAAGAGCCAGGAACTCCTTCTGGGTCTCCCATGTAGGTGACAGGGCCCAAGCCCTTGGGTGATCATCTGCTGTCTTCCCAGGCGCATCAGCGGGGAGCTGGATCAGAAGCGCAGAGTAGCCAGGACTCAAACCACGCATGTGGGATGTGGGCTTCCCAAGCAGCGGCTTAACCTGCCGCACCACAGTGCCCCCAGCTTGTTTCATTTTGCAATGAAGGTCCTTTTTTGGGATAACCTTAAAGTATGAGATTTAATAATTCAATAATGAGACAAGGCATAAAATTCCATTCATTTAACAAACACGTAACAAGCACCTGCCGATGCCAGAGGATCCTCTTGGGTGCTGCTTGGATGGTGGCCGTGTCCCATGTCCCGCAGGGCCTCTTGGGGACCGCAGGGGCTGGACAGTAGCTGTCATGGTTGTGGACTCCTACACAGGGCTGTTGCCGGTTCTCGCTCTAGTAGGGATAAGACCTGTTCGTTGGGATGTGCCATTTTATCTGACCCTTTAAAGGAGCAGAGCTGAGTCGTGCCTTCCTAATGTGCCTTGGCCACCAGATCCCACGTGTGGATGGCGAGTACGACCTGAAGGTGCCCCGGGACATGGCGTACGTCTTCAGTGGAGCTTACGTGCCCCTGAGCTGCCGGATCGTGGAGCTGGTGAGGACACGCCGCCCTCGCCCGTGCACGTTCACCCTCTGCTTTTTCCTGGTCCCTGGCCCATCCCAGATTTTCCTTCTTGAGTAGCTGGCAGGGGACGTGGCAGGCTGGCTGCTGCCCACGCTTGCCTCCCCGAGCCCGCTGCTGGCTGCACACTCGAGCCCAGGGCTCCATCTTCCCAGGTGCTGGAGCGGCGAAGCTGGCAGGGCCTGGATGAGGTGGTGCGGCTGCTGAACTGCAGCGAGTGTGCCTTCACAGGTAGGGGGCGCTGCCGAGCGGGGCCGGGCGGCGGCGAGGGGCGGCCTGGCCCGCAGGTCTGCGGGAGCTGAGTGGGCTGCTCCTCGCAGACATGGCCAAGGAGGACAAGGCTTCCAGCGAGTCCCTGCGCCTCATCTTGGTGGTGTTCTTAGGAGGCTGCACGTTCTCTGAGATCTCGGCCCTCCGCTTCCTGGGCAGAGAGAAAGGTAAGAGGGGGCAGGGATGGGGAGACCAGGCCTGCCTGCAGTCTGGGGCTGGAGTGCGCCGGCCAGGGAGCTTTGCTGCTGGCCTCTGGGGGCCTTGCAGCAGGCTGCCACGGCAGGGCGCTTGGCAAGTCGTGGCACTGGAAGCCGGGTGTGATGTCTGTCTGCACTGGGGCTCTCCTCCGGCTCCCGCTGGGGGCCTGGGGTCTGCTTCTAGTCTCCGCCGCTGCCTTGCCTCCGCAGGGTACAGGTTCATTTTCCTGACGACAGCAGTCACCAACAGCGCCCGCCTTATGGAGGCCATGAGCGAGGTGAAGGCCTGAAGTCTCCGGGGACACGCTCCCCAGCTCGCTGCCGCCGCCTGCTCAGAGTGGGCCAGCCCGGCCACGCCGGGGACTTGGAGCGCCGAGCTTCCGGCCTGCGCCCGGGACCTTCCTCCTGTGTTCAGGGTGTACAGCCCATGCTGCTAAGATCTGAGGGGCAGAGGTAGCCTTTGCAAAATCCTGTGTGAATATCACTGTAAATAAAGCCTCTGCTCTCAAACGTGGTATCCCTGTGGTTCCGGGCGTGCACTCCTGCCTTGACTAGCCGAGGTACGGTAGGCTGTCCACAGGGACCCCACGTGCCTCACGGCCTGGACGCTGCGGTCCCCCTGGGCCTGACCGGGTCCTTCCTTGGAAGAGTCACCAAAATGCCCTGTGCTAGTTCCTCCACCATCCAGTGCAGGAGGTGGATTCGCTGGCCTGTGGACACCCTTCCAGTGCCAAACACTGTGATCTGTTATGCTTTATGGAAAGTACAAAGCACATCCCACATAGGATACCGGCGCCGCAGGTGGAGGATTAACCCACTGCACCACTGCACCGGCCCTGATTCCTGTTTTCTTCAAGTCCTAGTCAGGTTTTTTTTTTTTTTTTTTTTTTTTTCCAATATTTATTTTTATTTATTTGAAAGGCACAGTTACAGAGAGAGAGGGAGAGACAGAGAGATCCTCCATCTGCTGGTTCACTCTCCAAATACCTGCAATGTCTAGGGCCAGGGCAAGACTGAAGCCAGGAGCCAGGAGCTGCTTCTGGGTCTTCCACAGGGATGGCAGGAGCTCACGCACCTGAGCCATCTTCCGCCGCTTTTCCAGGCACGTTAGCCAGGAGCTGTGCCGGAAGTGAAGCAGCCGGGACTTGAACCGGCACCTATGTGGGATGCCAACATCGCGGGCAGTGGCTTTACCCGCAGTGCTGCAGCGTTGGGCCCCCATAGTCAGCCTTCATGAAATTCCCTGTCCTACAGTGCTTTGTCCCCTTGTCTCCGCCTGCCCGGGTGTTGCTGTGTCCCCTCTCTGTCCTCTCTCGTCCACTTCTAGGCCTCAGGCTTTCCTCTCACTCCTGGAGTTCACTAGTGTTGTGCGCCTGGGCCTGCCACCCAGTCAGCCTGCCTGAGAAAGCTCAGTCGGAGTCCGCCGTCCCTTTCACACTCCTACGCCTGCTCCTCCTCCCGGTTCCTCTCACTGACACTTTCACCTGCCCAGACTCTGTTCCTGCAAGAAATTATATCCTTGACCCCGGATTTTTTCCATTTGTTGCCCACATTTGGCCAGCCCCTGTGCCACCGCAGTGCCCCTGGCTCATCCTGTCTCACCATCTTGCTGGTTTTTTTTTTTTTTTTTTTTTTTTTTGACAGGCAGAGTGGACAGTGAGAGAGAGAGACAGAGAGAAAGGTCTTCCTTTGCCGTTGGTTCACCCTCCAATGGCCGCCGCGGCCGGCGCGCTGCGGCCGGCGCACCGCGCTGATCCTATGGCAGGAGCCAGGAGCCAGGTGCTTTTCCTGGTCTCCCATGGGGTGCAGGGCCCAAGCACCGGGGCCATCCTCCACTGCACTCCCTGGCCACAGCAGAGGGCTGGCCTGGAAGAGGGGCAACCGGGACAGAATCCGGCGTCTTGCTGGGTTTTGACAAGACTCTCCCTCCCTGCTCCAGCCTGCTTCCTTCCCCACCCCGCAGTGCCGCCACGTGCCAGGAGAGAGAAAACGAAAACCTGGGTTACTGGGGCACCACCCACGGAAGATGATGCGTGGTGGAGCCTTTTCCAGGGAAAAGGTGTGTCTTGGCTTTGCAGCCAGATTGTTGATGGTGTTAGATCAAGCCAGTGCGCAAGGGCAGTGACACTGCCGACAGGGAGTTGGTGGCATCCAGAACACCTTCCACGGCCATGGAGGTAGACCGTGGCCACGCACTGTGCTCACGCTCTAGAACAGCCCCGTCCAGCACGCGCACGGCAGCGTTTCACCTGCTGAGTGCAGGCTCGGCCTGGATGTCTTTGCCATGGTTCCGACCTGATTAGCTGCAGACTGGTGTTAAGGACATGATAGCAAAGTTGCTTATCTCTGAAGACTTAACTATACTGGCCCTGAGACCATGTCTGAAGGCAGAATTTTGAAGTTCTCTGAACAACCTGCTGTCTATTCTACTGAACAGAAAACGCGCCGGTGCTCCTGCCATGTCAGCGGACGGGCGCCTGGCCTGCTGCGGGCAAGGCTGGGACGGTGCAAGCACGGGTGAAATGTCTGATGGACACAGAGTGTAAGGACACAGAAGCAAACAAGCATCTTTTGTCTTCAGGGAAAACACAGATGAAGAGAATTCATAGAAGTTCTAGTTGGCCAATAAACACGTGAAAAATGCGCAAGTTCAGTTACAATCAAATAAGCGCAAATCAAACACGGCAATGCCTTTAAAAAATTTTTTTTCAGATTTATTTATTTGAAAGAGTAACAGAGAGAGAGAGAGAATTTTCCATCCAGTGGTTCACTTCCCAAATGGCCACAACAGCCAAGGCTGGGCCAGGCTGAAGCCAGGAGCGTGGAACTTCATCTGGGTCTCCCACGTGGATGGCGGGGCCCCAAGGACTTGGGCCACCTTCTGCTTTCCCAGGCCATAGCAGAGAGCTGGATTGGAAGAGGAGCAGCGAGGACTCGAACCAGCGCCCATATGGGATGCTGGTGCTTCAGGCCCCCAGAGTGCACATTTGAGTCCAGGCTCTGCTTCTGATCCAGGTTCCTGCTAACGCACCTGGGAAGGCAGTGATCAGTCCCAGCTACTGAGGGTACCTGAGGAGTGAACCAGCGGCTGTAAGATCTCTCTCTGTCTCTCCCTCTCCCTGTAACTGCCTTCCAAATAAATAAATCTCAAAACTAAATTGCATAAAATAATTACGATGTAAGTATCAATAGCAAAATAGTTGGATTATGAAATAGCCACATGCCAAGATACTTAGGGAAACTGACATATAGGCATTTAGGGATGTAGTCTGTGTTCTTCAGAAATGGAAGGTACAAAAGTATGGTGATACTGGTTTTGTTGTGAATTTTTTGCATGTAACAATTATACGAGACTACAAAAAGTTTGTAGAATGTGGACTTATAAGTTTATTCTGGTGCAAAAAATTGTTAGAAAATATGTATTTTTTTTTTTCATAATACACATCTGTGAACTCCCCAAAACTTTCTGAATCCTTTTTATTTTTACTCATTCGAAAGGCAGAGTAGAGGTAGAGGGAGACAGATCTTCCATTCACGGGTTCACTCCACAGAAGCCCACAACAGCTAAGACCAGGCCAGGCCAAAGCTGGAAGCCTGGAACCCCACCCGGGGCTCCCACATGGGGGCAGGGACCAGACTGCTTGAGCCAACCTGCTGTTTTCAGGGTGGGCACTAACCGGACGCTCATGTGGGCAGAGCTGGGACTGGGGTCCAGTCACTCAAGATGGGGTGTTGGCTTAACGCCCGCACCTGCGTTCGCCTTTTCAGTCCATTTCCCACGAACTTTGTTACGTAACCAAAATGAGTACATTGCCTGCAGCCACCTAAAGGCAAAAATAAGTAAAATAAGGGAGTCCCGAGGGAGCTCAAACCTAACTCCCCGTCAGCCCGCTTAACGCTGCCACGTTTTCAGTAGCTCTCCTAAGGCAGGGGCTGTGGTGGGCGGCGGGGCGGGGGAAGCAGAAGGGACTTCTGACTAGTGACTTTGGTTCCTCTGTCCAGCAGAGTTACGTGCGATAACCAGAGTGGAAGGGACGTGCTCCTCCCCTCCCCTTCCGGATGCGGTTTCCTACATCTGGGCAAGATTCCATCAAGGATCAGTTCCCAGGTCTTCCGGAGAGACCAGGGAAACAGGATTTTCCAATAGGTCACCTCCGCCGCCCGCCGGCGGCAGGTAGCCACGGGGCATAGCGCTCTCGCGGCTGCAGCCCGGACCCGGGGCTCGGAGGACGCCGGGACGGCGCCGGGCGCACGCGCAGTGACCTCAGACCCCGCCCCGAGCCCTGGCGCGGGTTCACGATTGCGCATTGGCGGCTCCACGCCGCGGGGCGGGGCGGGGGCGGGGCTTCGCGAGGAGCCGCGGGCTGCGGCGCCAATCGCCGGGCCGCCCCGCCTCACGTCTGGGTTTGAAATTCCGCGGGGCTCAACGGCTCTCAGAGTGGCGACTCGGAGCGAGGTTGCCGGTGTTGCCTGCGCTCGGGCTGTGGTGGAGTCGGCCGGGGCCTCGACGCCAGGCTGCGTGGAGCGTCCGCCATGAGTGGGAGGTGCGAGTTGCGGGACGGTCGGAAGGGCTGGGAGGGAGCGACGCCGGGCGCGGGTCCGTGGGCCGGTGCCACGTCCGACGGACGCTTTCGGCCCCGGAGTAGGGGTCCCCTCGGTCCGCTCGACTGCGGTCGGGGGGCTGCGCGGCGGGGCAGGGCGAGCCGGCTGCAAGTGCGGGGCGCGGCGGGGTTCACGTGTGCGTGGACGGGGAGACGGCGAGCCCGAGGCTGGAATTTCCTGGTCGTTCCAGCAGCTCCGCAGGCGGGGCTGGCCGGGAGCGGGGGTCCCCTGGAACCGGTCCGCAGGCGGGGCTGGCCGGGAGCGGGGGTCCCCTGGAACCGGTCCGCAGGCGGGGCTGGCCGGGAGCGGGGGTCCCTGGAAACCGGTCCGCAGGCGGGGCTGGCCGGGAGCGGGGGTCCCCTGAAACCGGTCCGCAGGCGGGGCTGGCCGGGAGCGAGGGTCCCCTGGAAACTGGCCGGGAGGGAGGGTGCCCTGAAACCGGGCCCGGCGGCTGAGCCTTGTGCCAGGGCAGAGGCGGAACGCAGGTCTTCTCGCTACCAAAATGATAATATCCGTGCGTGGACTAAGTGCTGACTGTACTTTGTGAAGACAGTGGCAGAAGCCTTAAATTCAGCATTAAATAATCAAACTGGTAGCTCTACAGCCTTTTCTGATTGCTAAACGGATCCGTGTTTTTCCAAATGCTTGCCCTGTTGGAGAATAGAATCGGGTAGAAATTACCGGTGCTACCGAAGGACAGCAGGGTTAGGGTGCTGTGGGTTTAAGCTAGTGATGGAGTCTTGATTGACATCCATAGGAAAGGCTTACTCGCAGTCCAGGTACAGTTACAGGCTGTTCAGGGGCAGGTGAAGGGGTGGGGAGAGTTATCCATTAACTTTGGTTCCAGGCTGATGGGTGTAATTAGACTTTAAACTGGAATCACTCTACTAAACAAGCCAGATTTGGGGCTACATCTGGATTTCAGGTAATCATATATACTTTTTTAATTTGCAAGGCCGAGAGAGAGATCAATCCTACCTGCTGGTTCACTCTCCAGTGCCCACAACACCAGGGCTGGGTGGAAACCAGGAGCTGGAGTCATCCAGGTCCCACCTGGGTGGCAGGAGGCCATGACCACTGCCCAGGGTCTTCGTGAGCAGAAAGCTGGAACAGGGGAGCAGACTTGGGTTTTGAATCCAGGCACTCTTATATGGGAAGCAGGCAGTTTTCCTCCTCACTTGAAAGACAGAGAGAGAAGGGGACAGAGACTGGTTCACCCCCAAAATGCCTGCCACAGCTGGGGCTGGGCCGGGCTGAAGCCAGGAGACCGGAACCCCGTTCGGGTCTCCTAAGCAGGTGGCAGGGACCTGAGCTGCTGCCTCCCAGGGTGCACATTCACAGGAACTGACGTGGGCTCAAGCCTCCCCAGATGCCTGGCCCAGGGATTCCTATTTGGAAAGGAATATGAGAAACAGGCCTCAGAAACATGATGGCCAGGGGACTGCTCGCGGAGTTAACGGCTGGCTGTGCAGGATGGAGAGCTGTCCAGGAGAGACTAGGGCCGCGGTGGTGCCGGCTGCCTGGAAGCAGGGCGGCGCTGAGGGCTCGGCTCTTCCAGCCGGTGACTCATGGCCGAGACTGAGACTGGGAAAGCGGACTCTTACAGCGCGGCACTCTTGGCACCGTCAGGTTTGCAGAGATGTGTTCTAAGAAGACATCCCAGATTCACTCCTTTCAGGGAAGCACTGAAACCGGTCAGCAAGGCAGTGTGGCTGAGCAGCAGTTGTGCACAGTGATCGCTCGGCATCTGAAGGTCGCTGGACTTCTTTAAATTGTCAAGTTAGCCATTCAATAATCTTTATTTTTTTTTTAAATATTTATTTGAAGGGCAGAGTTAACAGCCATAATGGCCAGGGCTGGGCCAGGCAGAAGCCAGGAATCAGGAGCTACCTCTGGGTCTCCCACGTGGGTGCGGGGGCCCAAGCACTTGGGCCATCCTCTGCTGCTTTCCCAGGCACCTTAGCAGGGAGCTGGATCTGAAGAGGAGCAGCGAGGACTTGACCCAGCGCCCATATGGAATGCCGGCATGGCAGGCAGTGGCTTAACCCATTATGCCACAGTGCCAGCCCCTCAGATAACATTTCCTGAATGTCGTGTACAAAGTATGATTCTAAGTGTTAGGGATATAGCCTTGAACAGAACTTGCCTTTATCGTTTACATTCTTTTTGTTTGTTTTTTGAGATTTATTTATTTATTTATTTGAAAGGCAGAGTTACAGAGAGAAGTGAGAGAGCCTCCATCCGCTGATTCACTCCCCAAGTGGCCACAGCGGCCGGGGCTGGGCTAAGCTGAAACCAGGAACCTGGAACTCCACGCAGGCCTCAAGACCCACGTGGGTGCAGGGGCCCAAGCACTTGGGCCATCTTCCGCTGCTTTCCCAGCCACGTTAGTAGAGAGCTGGATCGGAAGTGGAGCAGCTGGGACTCAACCCGGTACCCACGTGGGATACTGGTGTTGACAGACAGCAGCTTAGCCTGCTAAGCTGGGTGGATGATCTGGCCCCATCATTTACATTCTTACAGCAAAGGAAAGGTAACACAAAACAGGGAATCCTGGCCGGCGCCGCGGCTCACTAGGCTAATCCTCCGCCTAGCGGCGCCGGCACACCGGGTTCTAGTCCTGGTTGGGGCGCCGGATTCTGTCCCGGTTGCCCCTCTTCCAGGCCAGCTCTCTGCTGTGGCCAGGGAGTGCAGTGGAGGATGGCCCAGGTGCTTGGGCCCTGCACCCCATGGGAGACCAGGAAAAGCACCTGGCTCCTGGCTCCTGCCATCGGATCAGCGCGGTGCGCCGGCCGCAGCGCGCCGGCCGCGGCGGCCATTGGAGGGTGAACCAACGGCAAAGGAAGACCTTTCTCTCTGTCTCTCTCTCTCACTGTCCACTCTGCCTGTCAAAAAAAAAAAAAAAAAAAAAAAAAACCAGGGAATCCTGTGGTGAGTGCCATGGAGAGAACAGCAGGGGTGGGGGGGAGGCACGGAGTTCTGAAGGCCTGGGAGGGGTGCAGTGGAGAAGAGAAGGATCTGGTGGTGGTTTCTGAGCACAGACCTGGGAAGGCAGGGTCAAGCCTGGTGTCAAGCCAAGGCGGCAGACAGAGGCCTGAGGCGGAGAGGGCCTGGTGTATCCCAGAGAGCAGGAAGGCCGCCGGGGCGGACTGGAGTGCCAGGCGCCAGCCTCTGGAAGGGCCGAGGCGTTTGCTCGAGCGATCCCAGGAGGGCTGGGCAGCAGGCAGGACGTGGAGCCCCGGGCTCCTGTGCTGACAGTGCGCTTGAGGACGCCAAGGCAGAGCGGGGAGCCCAGTTTCAGTGCCGTTGCTGTACAGGCAAGAGGGGGTGGTGGGAGCTGGACCTGGGCAGGAGCAGGAGTGGCGGGGAGGAAGCTGTCGGAAGATAATGCTGGTGGCGGAGAAGAGAGCTGTTGAGGGTGACTTAGATTCAGTGCAGTCCGAATGCTGGGAGGAGTGGACAGTGTTGTTATTTAATGTTTTGAAAATTGGACCCTCATGGGAACTGTCCCCAGCTGTAGTGTCTGGTGGTTTTAAATGCCCATTTCCAGCAGGGCAGATAAAATCATGTATTACAAGCTCCAGGACACAGGTAGCTTTTCCCTCGTGACAAAGGTGTGCACACTGCGTCTAGTTAGTGATCCACTGCTGGCCGTGAGCAGTCCATTTGCTGTCAAGGTATTTGTCTTGGTTTTAATTGGATTTAAGAGCTACAAATTTATGTCCCAACCTTATGTTATTTTGTAAAAGTAATTTTTTGACTAAATTAGTAAATATTTTAAAGTGTTTCAATTAACACAATAATCAAAATTTTTCAGATTATGTGCTAGAGTTTTTTGTTTTAATTCAAAAGACACAGTGATCTTCCATCTGCTGGCTGACTCCCTGAATGCCCGTCACAGCTGGGACTGGGCCAGGCTGAAGGTAGGAGCCTGGAACTCAGTCCTGGTTTCCCACGGCGGTGGCAAGGATTCAGGCACTTGAGCCGTCACCTGCTGCCTCCCAGGGTGTGCATGGCAGGCAGCTGGACTCGGCCAGAGCTGGCACGCGAGCCCAGGGACTCCAGTGTGGGCGCCTGGACGGCGTCTCACCCGCGGCACCGAACGCCCGCCCGCGGCAGCAGTTTTTAATGGTTGTTATCAGTGTTCACAACAGCCAGCGATGTGTGAAACTTCCAGTGGTTCCGCAGTTTCATCCACAGTTGCTTACGAGAGTGCAGGGTCTGTGTAGTACAGGTCGGGAGGCTGGAGACTCAGGAAGAGGTTGATGATTCAGTCTTGTTATTTCAAAGATTTATTGGTGTTTATTTGTTCTTTTCTTTAGCTTTATTTATTTGAAAGAGTCAGCGGGGGGAGATCTTACATCCTCTGGTTTGCTTCCCAGGTGGCTGCATGGCCAGGGCCGGGCCAGGCTGACGCCAGGAGCCAGGAGCTCCCATAGGGTCTCCCACAGGGGTGCAGGGGCCCCAGCACTTGGGCCATCTGCTGCTGCTTTCCCGGGCTGTTTGCAGGAAGCAGCTGGGACTGGAACCGGCACCATAGGGGCTGCCGGCATTGCAGGTGGCGGCTTTACCTGCTACACCACAGCGCCAGACCTGACATTTATGTATTTGAAAGGCAGAGTTACAAAGAGGGAGGGAGATAGAGAGAAGTGTCTTCCCTCCGCTGGTTCACTCCCACAGGGCTGGGCCAGACTGAAACCAGGCCCCGAACCTCCCTCCGGTCCAGGTCTCCAGTGGGAAGCAGCCTGGGGCCGACCTCTGCTTCCCCAGGTGCCAACGCAGGGCACCCGTGCTGTTTACCTTTCCATGGCAGCCATTCTTTGGATTATTCGCTGTAATTTAAGAATAAAACAAAACCAGCTATAAGACAGCCAGCGTGGAGCGCCTCACACAGGTGCTGTGGCTTACCGGTGTCCTGGCCGGGTGTTCCTCCAAGCCCAGCGTTCAGTGTAGTCCTGCTTCACTGCTGAGGAAGCCGGGAAGCCCGCCCACGTCATCGATGGTGGGTTTTCTCGGCTGGGGCTGGGGGGCGGGGGGCGTCCCAAGGTGACTTCAGCTGAGTGCGTTTTCCAGGCTGTTCTAGCCTGGGCCCGCCAAGAAACTAGCGCTTAGTTCCAGAAAACACTGCATTCAGTCTGAAGGCAGTGACTGACGGGCAGGCCTCATTTTTCGCTTCTCAGTGAGGTGTTGGTGGAGGAGTCCATAAAATGTTTCCAGAAGGCCTTAAATTACCTTTGGGAGATTTGGGAATCGATTGGGATTCCGGAGGACCAGAAGCAGCAGCGCACTGAGGTCGTGAGGAAGCACGTCAAGGTGAGCGGGGCGGGGTGGGGTGGGGCGGGGCTGCGCTGGGCGGGGCTGCGCGGGGCGGGGCGGGGCTAAGCGGGACGGGTGGGCCAGGGTGAGAAGCTGGTGTCCGTCTCGCAGAAGGAAGGAGACAGGAGTGAGGGCTGATCACTGGGACACCACGGCTCTTCCTGTTTGTTTCCGTGCTTTCTTGACATTCTGGAATGAGGAGGGTTTGGGTGCTGGTGTTGGGGGGGTTTCCCTGTGGCCCCAGACGTGGACTCTGCCTTGTAGGAGCTCCTGGATATGATGATCGCGGAGGAGGAGAGCCTGAAGGAGCGGCTGGTCAAGAGCATTTCCAACTGTCAGAAGGAGCTGAACACCCTGTGCAGCGAGTTAGGCGTGGAGCCCTTCCAGGTGTGCCGCCAGGGGGTCGGGCTCTGGCTGTGGGCGGAGGCTTCCTTGCTGGGCGGGGCTGACCGGGAGCAGTGGACGCAATGCTGCCCCCTTGATGGGTTCCCGGGGAGGAATGCTCACCTCTGCAGAGAGCTGCTGTGAGGAGGTGAAGCCGCTCCAGGTGACCTGTGCCAAGCTGCTTGGCCAAGTCGTTCATTCATTCTGAGGAAGAGGTAGACACAGGTGGTACTGTTCTGGCTTGGGGTTTCTCTGTTTGGGTTTTTTTAGAATTGTTTCTTTATTAGAAAGGCAGAGTTACAGAGAGAGACAGACAGACAGATCTTCCATCTGCTGGTTCACTCCCCAAATGGCTGCGACAGCCAGGGCTGGACCAGGCCAAAGCCAAGAGCCTGGAGCTTCTTCTGGGTCTCCCACGTGGGTGCAGGGGGCCAAGCACTTGGGTCATCTGCCGCTGCTTTCCCGGGTGCATTAGCACAGAGCAAGATCAGAAGTGGGGTAGCCGGGTCTTGAACTGGAGCCCATATGGGATGCCGGCGTCCCAGGCAGAGGCTTCACCTACCAGGCCACAGTGCTGGCCCCGTGCTCTCTGTTCTTCTGAAAGGACGTGAAAAGGAAGGGGTTCCTAGGAAGCAAAAGTAACCCGGGGAACGTTCTCCAGACCCGGGACTTCATGGCCGGAAGCTGCAGGCTCTGAGCTAAAGACATGGCTGCTTCAGTAGCTGGAAATGAAGAGCTCTTGGTCCCGCCCAGTGCAGCCCACGATTCTTCACGTCGCTGAGAGGTGCTGCTGCGTGAGGACCCCAGCCAGGGTGACGTGCCTGAGACGCATCTGCGAGAGCCGCAGTCGGCCACAAGATACAGGGCGGCGCTTCTCGGTCCCGCGCCTGTTCCAGGAAGAACTGCCTGGTGTCAGCAGCCAGATGGGGCCAGCCGGGGTGGGGGTGGGGGCCAGAAGGCAGGAGCATGACTCCCACCTGCAGCCGGGGCAGGCCGGAGGGGCTTTCCCGGAATCTGTCAATGACAATGACTGATTTTGGACAAGTTTCATTTTCGTTCTCTCGTCATCCTTTTTTCGGCTTTCAGTGTGAAATTGGTGCGAAGTTAGTGTACAGTGGCAGTCTTCCATACATTATATGACAGTTCCTATTTTTTTTAAAGATTTATTTATTTATTTGCAAGGCAAAGTTACAGGCAGGCAGAGGGAAAGAAAGAGAGGGTTCTTCCAGCCGATGGTTCCTTCCTCAGATGGCTGCAACGGTTGGAGCTGCACCAATCTGAAGCCAGAAGTCAGGAGTTTCTTCTAGGTCTCCCAAGTGGATGCAGGGGCCCAAGGACTTGGGCCATCTTCCACTGCTCTCCCAGGCCACAGCAGAGAGCTGGATCGGAAGTGGAGCAGCCGGGACTAGAACCAGCGCCCACATGGGATGCCGGCACTGCAGGCGGCGGCTTTACCTGCTATGCCACAGCACTGTCCCTGACAGTTCCTGTTTCACCAATGTTAACTGAAATTGACATTTATAAGACCTGTGACTGCCACTTTTCCTCTTTTATCTTTAGGAGTAGAGCACTAGACTCCTAAATTGATTTTTAGTGGTAAAGTGATGCTCATAGTATTATTAGAATGGCTATTTAATTCTTAAAAATGTATTTATTTGAGAGATAGATAGCAAATGAGCTCTCATCTGCTAGTTCAGTCCCCAAATGCCCACAGTGGTCAGAAGAGGAAGCTGAGGTGGGAAACTCGGTCCAGGTCTCCCACTTGGATGGCAGGAACCCAGCAGTGTAAGCCGTCAGCGCTCCGTCCCAGGTCCTGCAGCAGCTGGACGCAGAAGTTGAGAGCCAGAGGCTGGCACTGAACACAGGTCCTCCCATATGGGACTCCTAGGCTCTAACCTGTCCAGGGTGAACATTTAGATTGGAACTGCATAAACCACCCTCCAGCTGACCCATCCAGTCTACACCGCACAAAGTGCCCTGCCATCTAGAAAAGTCAGACTGATGGAGACAGTGAACGGTGGTTGCCAGGGGCTGAGGGCAGGGAAACAAGTAGCGTTCAAATGCGATTTGCAGGTGGACGGTGGTGATGGTTGCAAAGCAGTCTGACGTACTGAATACACTAAACTGTACTTCATAATGGTTAGGGGTGGGCGTTCAGTCTGATGGCTCTGACTTCTAACCAGCTGCAGCCACTGCAGATCTGGGCAAGGAACTAGGTTCAGAGCTCGGCCAGGCAGAAGCCAGGGGCTTCATCCAGGCCTCCTGTGAGGGTGCAGGAGCCCAAGCACTCGGGCCATCTTCCGCTGCTTTCCCAGGCCATACGGGATGCTGGTGCTGCAGGCAGCAGTTCAACCCACTATGCCACTGCACTGCCCTCTCATATAAACTTGTTAAAAAGGTTTTTAATGGTTAAGATGTTCAGTTTCATGTTAGGTGTTTTTTACTGCAGTTGGAAAAATTAGAAAAAGAAGAAAAAGTCTCCTTGTATCTGTTCACCTTTCTTTCTCGGTGGCTTTTATAGCAAACTCTGAGCCCCGTTCCGTTAGCCGTGAGTCTCCGGTTTGCCAGTCTTCACTGAGATCCTCGCCCCCAAGCCGCCTCTTGTCCCTGCCTTCCTTGACGGCTCCCTGTCTTCACAGGAAGAAGGAGAAACCACCATCCTGCAACTGGAGAAGGACCTGCGCACTCAGGTGGAGTTGATGCGAAAACAGAAAAAGGACAGAAAGCAAGAGCTGAAGCTGCTCCGAGAGCAAGATCAGGAACTGTGTGAGATCCTTTGCATGCCTCTCCACGAGGTGGGCAGCGCCTCCGTGCCCAGCCTGGAGGAGCTGACCCAGTTCCGACAGCGCGTGGCCACTTTGAGGGAGACGAAGGTAGGCCGGCTGCACGCGCACTTGCTGCGGGGCCCGTGTGCTTTCTCCCTAGGCAGCCTGTCGTTGTCTTGTCTAGGCGTCCAGGCGTGAGGAGTTTGTCAGCCTGAAGAGGCAGATCATCCTGTGTATGGAAGAACTGGACCACACCCCGGACACCAGCTTTGAGAGGGACGTGGTGTGTGAAGATGAAGATGCCTTCTGCTTGTCCCTGGAGAATATCGCGACACTGCAGAAGCTGCTGTGGCAGGTGCTGGCTTCCGCAGATCGTGGTCTTGCCGCAGCAAATGTGGGAACACAGCGAGCTCTGTTTTCAGTCTTTTTTTTTTTTTTTTTTTAAGATTTATTTATTTATTTGAAAGTCAGAGTTACACAGAGAGGAGAGGCAGAGAGAGAGGGAGAGGTCCTCCATCCGATGGTTCACTCCCCAATTGGCCACAATGGCCAGCACTGCGCCAATCCGAAGCCAGGAGCCAGGAGCTTCTTCCGGGTCTCTCACACGAGTGCAGGGGCCCAAGGACTTGGGCCAGCTTCTACTGCTGCCCCGGGCCATAGCAGAGAGCTGGATCCGAAGTGGAGCAGCCGTGTCTCGAACAGCGCCCATATGGGATGCTAGCACTTCAGGCCAGGGCGTTAACCCGCTGCGCCACAGCGCTGACCCTGTTTTCAGTCTTCAATAAGAAGGGAAGGCAGACGTGTGAATATGACACACAGCCGTGGTTGCCTTTAACAAACTTGTGTGTTGCTCTCAGGACGTGGAATTGAAATCTTTGCATTTGAAGCAGGCTAGGATTTAGTTGAAAGAACCTGACATTAGCATCCTCATTTCTGTGGTCTGAGATCCAGCGGGGGTGGAGACGGCAGGAACAGGCCTCTTGGGACTCTATGAGTGCCTCTCTCCTTGTGGGTCTAGGCTTTTTTTTTTTTTTTTTTTTTTAATTTTTTTAATTTATTTGGAACACAGAGGTATAGGAGGGGGAAACAGAATGAACCACTGATCTATTCCCCAAATGGCCACAATGGCTGGAGCTGAGCTGATTCGAAGCCAGGAGCCAGGAGCTTCCTTCGGTGCAGGGGCCCAACCACCTGGGCCATCCTCAGCTGCCTTCCCAGGCACACTAGCAGGCAGCTGGACTGGAACTGGGGCAACCAGGACTAGAACCAGCACCCATATGGGATGCCGGCGCTGTAGGCCAGCGTTTTAACCCAGTGCGCCACAGTGCCGGCCCCTGGGCGTTTCTTGGTGGGAGGCTTCTCTGTACCTGGTTGGGAGTAACCATGTCTTTCCTTGCCACAGTTGGAAATGCGAAAATCACAAAACGAAGCAGTGTGTGAGGGGCTTCGGGCTCAAATCCGAGAGCTGTGGGACAGGTTGGAAATACCCGCTGAAGAGCGAGAAGCTGTGGCCACGGTTATGACTGGGTCGAAGGCCAAGGTCAGGAAAGCGGTAAGAAACCCAGCGAGTGCTGGGCCAGCGTCTCTGCGAGTGCTTCTGCGCCCGTCCGGTGTGCGTCAGACCCACTGCTGAGACAGTGCTGGGAAAGGTGGCAGTGCCTGCTCACCTCCTGGCTTTTGCATCGGGTCCCGGCTTTCTGTCTCCTGTATCGTTGTTAGAGTATCGATTTAGCTCTGTGGCTTTGTGCTGTAATTTTACTAAAAGGGGGAAACTTTTGCAAACCCAAGAATGACAGCCACCTTCTGGGTTCCTTTCTCTCAGCTGCAGCTAGAAGTGGATCGGTTGGAGGAGCTGAAGATGCAGAATATGAAGAAAATGATTGAGGCCACACGAGTGGAGCTGGCGCAGTACTGGGAGCAGTGCTTCTACAGCCAGGAGCAGAGACGTGCTTTCGCCCCCTACTATGCCGGTTAGTAGAGAACAGCGATGGCCCTGCGGCCGCTCGCCGGTCCTTGGCAAGCCCTGGCGGCACCAGGAAGTTCTGGGCTTCCTCTTTGAACAGATACGGCCACCTCTTCAAGCCGCCGAGCATGGCAGCCGTTCCTGGGCAGTCAGCGTTTGTGGTGCTGCCGGGAAACGGGGGCTCTCTTGTGGTGTTGCCTCCGGCTGTGCTCTTATCAGGGGCAGTGTCAAGCCCTCAGCGTAATCCTCGTGTCCTGAGAGAGGACATGGGTGCAGAAATGTTGAGCAACATAGCCCGGGGCAGAGGGCAGGTGAATGCGGAAGGCCTGTGTCTGAGCCCAGACCAGCCTGACTCTGAGCCCAGTGGACTTCTAGCCCGACCCAAACTGAAGGCGAGGATGACGCCGTCCTCGCTAAACCCGACACACGTCCTGGGACATTCTCTGTGATCCAGTCCTTGACTGGCTGGGCAAGGTGAAAGGAAGATGATGGAATGAGTCCAAGGCGAGGCCAGAAAGTCATTTTCCTACGGGCTGCTTGAGGCAGCCACGGCATACGCAGTTAGTCCTGTGTCGCTTTACGTTAAGGAAGGGAAGCGGGGGCCGGCGCCACACCGCCGGGACTCCCTGAAACCGCCGGGCCTGTGTGTTGCAGAGGACTACACGGAGAACGTGCTGCAGCTCCACGACGCTGAGGTCGTGCGGTTACGGAACTACTACGACGTCCACAGGGAGCTCTTTGAAGGGGTCCAGAAGTGGAAGGAGAGCTGGGAGCTGTTCCTGGAGTTCGAGGTCTGTGCCGGTTTCTGTCCTTCTCCCCTGAGAGGAATGAAGTGCTGAGCGGGCACCCTGGAGAGAATCAGGCTCCTTTCACTGGGCCTCGCCAGGCTCCCGCCACCCTGTCTAAGTCACGACACTGCTCAGAGTTAGGACGACCCCTCTGTATCCGTTGTTGTTGTTTTCTTTCTTTCTTTTTTTTTTTTTTAAAGATTTATTTATTTATTTGAAAGAGTTACACAGAGAGGAGAGGCAGAGAGAGAGAGAGAAAGGTCTTCCATCTGATGCTTCACTCCCCAGATGGCCGCAATGGCTGGAGCTGCGCCAATCTGAAGCCAGGAGCTTCTTCCGGGTCTCCCACACGGGTGCAGGGGCCCAAGGACTTGGGCCATCTTCCACTGCTTTCCCAGGCCATAGCAGAGAGCTGGACAGGAAGTGGAGCAGCCGGGTCTTAAACTGGCACCCATATGGGATGCTGGCACTTCAGGCCAGGGTGTTAACCCACTGCACCACAGTGCCAGCCCCTGTTGTTGTTTTAATTTAAAATTTTTTAAAATTTTTATTTATTTTCCCCCCAGAAACCTTTTAGTTAAGGAATACAGATTTCATAATTACAACTTTAGGAACATAGTGATTCTTCCCAGTGTTCCCACCCTTCCCACTCACATTCCCACCCCTCATTCTCCTCCCTCTGGTATTCCCATTCTTGTTTTTTACTAAGACCTATTTTCAGTTAACTTTATACACATACTTTTTTGTTTGTTTGTTTTTTAAAGATTTATTTATTTGAAAGTCAGAATTACACAGAGAAAGGAGAGACAGAAAGAGAGAGAGAAGTCTTCCATCCGTTGGTTCTCCCCAGTTGGCCGCAATGGTTGGAGCTGGACCAATATGAAGCCAGCAGTCAGGAGTTTCTTCCTGGTCTCCCACGTGGGTGCAGGGGCCCAAGCACTTGCCATCTTCTGCTTTCCCAGGCCATAGCAGAGAGCTGGATTGGAAGTGGAGCAGCCAGGACTTCAACTGGTGCCCATGTGGGATGCTGACACTGTAGGCGGCGGCTTTATCTGCTGCATTATGGTGCCGGCCCCCATGTGTTTAACTCTACTAAAGTAAAGAGTTCAACAACTATTAGGAAAAAAAAACCTGCTCCTCAACAGTTGAGACAAGCGCTATTCAATGTTTACTTCTATAGATTACCTTTTAAGTGCTTTATTAGTTATTACAGATCAGGGAGAACATATGATATTTGTCCTTTTGGGACTGGCTTATTTCACTAAATACGATGTATTCCAGTTTCATCCATTTTGCTGCAAATGACAGGATTTATTTTTTTACTGCTGTGTAGTATTCCATGGAGTACAGATCCCATAATTTGTCCAGTCTTCAATTGATGGACATTTGAGTTGATTCCACCTCTTTGCTATTGTGAATTAAGCTGTATTCATTTATTTTTAAAGATTTATTTATTTATTTATTTGAAAGAGTTACAGAGAAAGAGGAGAATCAGAGAGAGATCTTCTACTTGCGAGTTCACTCCCCAGATGGCCACAGCCACGTCTGGAGCTGGGCCAGGAAGAAGCCAGGAGCCCAAAACCCAATCCGGGTCTCCCTCCTGGGCAGTGACAGGGACCCGGGTACTGGAGCCATCGCTGCGGCCTTCCAGTATTGTGTTACAGGAAGCTGGAAGAGCAGAAGAAGCAGGGCTCAACCCGATGCCCGCGGAGGCTGCAGTGTCGCGTCTCAGGCGGCCCTGCCCTGTATTCGTGTCTGTTAAACTGTGTGCAGGGCAGGATCAGAGAACCTGAGACGAGCAGCTGCTTGCATGAGCAAGTCCAGAGCGTGCCGGGCAGGCGGGCACCCCTGCGTGTGCGTGGGGCTCCGTAGCAGAGGAGGCGAGAAGGCCTGGCCGCTCCGCCCCTCGGACGCCTCTGCCCACACGGCTCCGCCCCGCGGACGCCTCTGCCCACGCGGACGCCTCTGCCCACACGCCCGCAGCACTTCGCTGTCTGCGGCCTGCGCACAGCTGCCCAGATAATTGCGCGATGTTGGGCCGTCACCGAACACCCTCCGCCATTCCAGCTTCGGCTGTTTTCTTAGGAAAGTGCCTGACGGGTGGGCAGGAGGCTGCATCTCACGGGAGCGCTGGGTCAAGTCCTGCTTACTCTGCTTCTGCTCCGGCTTCCTGCTGATGTGCACCCGGGCCTCAAGGATGTGGGGCTCTGCCACCATGTGAGGCCCAGGCGGAGTTCCTGGCTGCTGCCTCCGCCTGGCCAAGGCCTGTTACTGTGCCGTTTGGGAGAGAACCAGCGGGGAGACGATCTCTCACTCTCTCTGCCTCCCTCTTTGTCTGTCATTCTGCCTTTCAAATGAACACATCTTTTAACAAAATAACGAAGAATGCTACATTCAAAAAGAAAGAATATGGCATGAGCAGTGGCGCGGCGGCTTCTCCTGGATAGACTTGGTTCGCAGGGAGCGCCTCGTTCCCGGGCAAGACCGGCCCTCCAGAGCGCGGAGGCCTTGGCAGCCTCTTCGGTCAGTGCTTTCAGGGTCCCAGGCAGGAGCGAGGGCTCAGCAGTGAGAGGACCGTGCAGGAGCCGAGCGCCGGGGAAGGCAGGGGTCCTGGTCTCCGCTGTGGCTCGCTGCCCGCGCCGACGTGCTAGTACTGCAGAACGTCTCAAAGCAGTCGCTGCCAGCAGCAGGCAGCCTGGAAGGAACTGCCTCTGCGTCTGACCTCCAGCCATCCAGGATGCTCTGTCAACTTCCCGGCACCTGCTCTCTGAGGACGGTCAGGACAAGTTACAGCCTCGCGCTGCTGTCCCCATAGGCGGTACACGTTACACACTAACAGCAAGGGTGGGGCCGGCGCTGCGGCGCAGTGGGTTAACGCCTTGGCCTGAAGCGCCGGCATCCCATATGGGTGCAGGTTCAAGACCCAGCTGCTCCACTTCCAACCCAGCTCTCTGCTGTGGCCTGGGAAAGCAGTAGAAGATGGCCCAAGTCCTTGGGCCCCTACACCCACATGGGAGACCTGGAGGAAGCTCCTGGCTCCTGGCTTTGGATTGGCACAGCTCTGGCCATTGCTGCCAACTGGGGAGTGAACCAGCGGATGGAAGACCTCTCTCTCTCTGCCTCTCCTCTCTCTGTGTAACTCTGACTTTCAAATAAAATAAATAAATCTTAAAAAAAAAGTAACAAAAGTTAAGAGGCCGGGGCTTCAACGTGAGCATTAACCCAATCAAAGGCAGGCCTGCAGATCCCCTCGCCGTGCACCGCCTCCACCAACCAGATGTGAGTGGGCAGGAGGCACTCTGGCTGTCGGGCTCGCCTTGGTCCTCCACGGAGCTCGTGTCAGGGGGACGCTGACGTCCGCGCCGAGGACGGGAGCCGCGATGCTGCTGTGCACACAGGGGAGCCCGTCCTCAGTTAGGAAGGAGACGCGGGTGACCTCGCACGCGCCGCCATTCCGCATGCGGAGCCCAGGACGGACTCAGGGCCTTCCAGGGTGGCGTCCATGATAATGTGTATGATTTGAGAGACGGGGGGGAGCCCAGCAGAAGCAGGTGGTCCGAGCAGCCCCGATGTGGCTCTGACCCGGTGTCTGTGTTCGCAGAGGAAAGCTTCCGATCCGGCTCGGTTTACGAACCGCGGAGGGAATCTGCTGAAGGAGGAGAAGCAACGCGTCAAGCTGCAGAAGACACTCCCAAAGGTGACGCTGCCATGAGGGGCCCCGCCAGCTGCGCAGCGCCTCGCCTCGCCTGTGCGCAGCCCTGCTGTGTTGGTTGCCTCAGAACTGCCTCCCTCCAAAGCTTGGCCAGTCCTGTGTTGGACTGCAGTGGGACCCGCTGAGTGCGGTGCCCCGTTAAGTGCACGGCCTGGCAGGGTGGGGGCTTACACAATCGCAGTGTATTTCCTGAGCCTGTAGAGGGCGCCGTCTCCTCCCGGGCCTCCCTGTGGTCTTGGCCTCTGTGTCTGGGGCCTGATCACCACCAGTCCCCGCCTCACGGCCTCGCTTTATCGTAACCACCCCTTTAAAGACCCCATCTCCAAATGCGGTCCCATTCTGAGGTGGGGGAGGTCAGGACGTGAGTGTGTGGATTATTTGGGGAGGACAGGATTTGCCTCTAACACAAAGTTAGCTGTGGGCACGAGCCGCGGCTTCCTGTCCTCGAGGTTTTAGTGGTCTTGGCCGAGCTGGGTCAGCTGCTCGCAGTGCTTTGCTTCACTCCCGCGTCCCCCCTTCTGAGATGGCTGGTGTGGCTGGTTCCCATTTCACAGATGAGGGGACTGAGGCCCTGAGATGGGGCCTGCCTGCCTTTATAGCCAGATGGAAGTCCAGCCTGCGCGCTCCTGCCCTCGGCGCACACGGCCTCTTTCGGTGTCGCTGGGCCTCCCAGGGCTGCCTTCTCTCATCCTTGGTGGCCCGACTCCGGAGTCTTCCTCGCGTGCTCCCACCCCGTGGCCTGGATGTCTGGTGTCTGCTCTGGGGAGGGGAGGGGTCGTTTCCATTGGCTTCAGCCCGAAGCTTCACGAACGCGTCCTTGTTCCTGGCCTCAGCTGGAGGAGGACTTGAAGGCACGGATCGAGATGTGGGAGCAGGAGCACTCGATGGCGTTCGTGGTGAACGGGCAGAAGTTCGTGGAGTACATGGCAGAGCAACAGGAGCTGCACCGACTGGCCAAGGAGAAAGCCAAGCAGGAGCGAGTGAGTGAGCAGAACGGAGGCGAGGGCCGGCGGCCCTGCGGGGTCGGGTGGCTGAGAGCAGGCGGAGAGCTGGGAGCAGCTCACTGGGGGCTGGCCCTGCTCTGTCCCGCTGCGTGACCCAGACTGACCCTCATCACTTCTGGCTTTGACGCAGCAACTGAAGAACAAGCAGACGGAGCGGGTGCTCGGCGGCACTCCTCGAACCCCGGGCAAGCGGCAAGGACTGGCCCCCAGCACGCCGAGCAAGCTGCGCAAGGTAACGCGGGGCTTGCTGCTGCTTTTGGTTTGGTTTTGTTTACTGATGTAAAAGAGAGGCAGAGACATCTTTCATCCACTGGTTTACTGCCCAGATTCCTGCCACAGCCAGAGCTGGGGGCTCATTCCAGGTCTCTGACACGCGTGCAGGCACTCCGCTTCCTCTGCCTCCCAGGGTGTGCGCTAGTGGGAAGCTGGCACTGGAAGCAGGCAGCAGGCCACGCTAGTAGGCCGTGGCGTCCCAAGCGGCTGTTTAGCCAGTGCACCAGATGCCTGCCCCTTAGCTTATCTGTTAATTCCATTTTTCCAGAGAGGCTCTGAAACACTCGCACCACGAAGCTGTCCGCACCCACAGCTAATGAGCAGAGCCAGGGCCCCAGTGCCAACTAAGCTGCAGCGTGCTGCCCTCCCCTCCTCCCGCCAGCCCACGGCAACCAGGGGCTCGCCCTGTAACTGCGTTAGCGTGCCTGGCTCATATCGTACATACATAGGTTCATGCAGCGTGAGGGGACCTCGGAATCCTCATGGAGCGCCGGGCATCCGGCCTAATGCGGACCCCGAGGCCCTGCCAGCGCGGGGGAGACCTGGCTGGGGGGCCCGGCCCGGCCTCAGCTGTTGTGGCATTTGCAGAGCCCACTTGCTGTCTCTCAAATGATGTCTCATGGAAATGGAATTCAAAGATAAGTTTATTTTGGTGCAAAAATTTTTTAAACCAATTTTTTCATAATTGCATTTTCCATGAATTTTTGGAAATACTATCTTTTTTTGGTATCTGATTCCATTAGTATAAAGACTTATTTATTTACTCGAAAGGCAGAGTGACAGGTCTTCCATCTGCTGGTTCACTCCCTAAATGGCCACAACAGCTGAGGTTGGGCCAGGCTGAAGCCAGGAGGCATGATCTCCACCCAGGTCTCCCATGTGAGGGGCAGGGGCCCAAGCGCCTGGGCCATCTTCTGCTGCCTTCCCAGGTGACCCAGGAGTAGACAGGACTCAATCCAGCCCTCCGATACGGGACGCCAGCGTCACAGGCGTAGCTTAACCCGCTGCACCCCCCCACCAGCCCTGGCGTCAGTTTTTATTCTGCGAGTCGCCCCTTCTATTGCGGGGCAGCCTCCCGCTGTCGGTGCGCACGGTGGTCTGCTCTGCTGTCTGTGTGGACAGCTGCTCGTTTCCAGCTTTGGCTGGTGCAGCAAAAGTCGTCTGCACCCGTGTGAGTCCCTGTGGATATACACTCTTCTCTGGGGTAGATGCCCAGGAGTGGAGCGCTTGGGTCGTAGGAAGGCGTCTTGGGCCATCAGTAATTGTGTGATTTCACCGTTCTACTCGCTGGGTTTGAATAGGCTGCGAGAGCTCTCCATGGGTTTCCTCGCAGCTGTGCAGCCTTGACCCCAGCAGCTCTGCATCACAGGAGCCAGTCCGTCCTGGGTGGCTCCAGGGCGGGGGTGGCTGTCGCCTCACGTCAGCGGTCTGTCCCTCCTCTCCCCAGCTGAACCCCAGCAACGCCAGCACCATAGGCAGCAGTAGCAGTCGGCCTCTGTTTGGGGGCACCATCTGCCGCTCCCCCGTGCCCCGACTGCCTCCTTCTGGCAGCAAGGTGAGTGTGGCCTGTCCCTGGCGCTGCCCTAGCCATTTACCCAGCGTCCCCACGTCCTCACTGTGGTTTCCAAGATGCGGGGTCAGTTAGCATTGAGAGAGGTACACAAGCTAGCCCTTGGGTTCGGCCACAAGGAACGGGAGGGGAAAGGACAGTCACCGAGTCCCACAGCACCCGAGAAAGCACCAGGTGTCTGGGATCTGAGCTGAGGATCGGCCGTCTCTGGGCTCCGTCCAGAGCCTGGCGAGGCCCCCTGCGTGTGGATTCCAGCTCAGTGACGCCGGGTCACTAGAGCAGTCACATGCTCGGGAGAGGGGAGGGGAGTGTGCTCAGATACACCACGTCTCACGGAGCCTCGTCGAAGTGTAAGAATTCCTATTTCTTTAAAAAACCAGAAGTCTAGGAATACAAATATATGAATAATAGAAAAATGTGATCAGCCCTTGGCCATGCAGGATTTGTGTTTAAAGATTGATTGATTGATTTGAAAGGCAGAGTGACAGAGAGAGGAGGAGAGAGACCCTCCATCTGCTGGTTCACTTCTCAAATGGCCACAGTGGCCAGAGCTGGGCCAGTCCAAAGCCAGGGGCTTCCTCTGGGTCTCCCACGTGGCTGGCAGGGGCCCAAACACTTGGGCCATCTCCTGCTGCTCTCCCAGGTGCTTGGTAGAGAGCTGGATTGGAAATGGAGCCACCCGGACTTGAACTGGTGCCCAGACGGGGATGCCAGCGTCGCAGTGGCAGCTTTCCCACTACGCCAGAGTGCAGGCCCTGTGGGTGCGTTCTCAGTAACACGCGGCCCTGTCTCCCCCCTCTGCAGCCAGTCCTCACGTCCTCCTGCTCAGGGAAGAAGACGCCCCGTGCCAGCCGGCACGCAGCCGCCAAGGAGAACCTAGAGGTCAATGACAGCATCCTGAGTGGTGGGTACCCCAGCTCGGCCCCCCTCCAGTGCAACTTCAGCCTTAATTCTGTTGCCAGCACCTATTCTCAGTTTGCGGTAATTGACGTTTTCTGATATCTACCAGTCTCTGGGGAGCACACAGTTGGGGCAGGGTAGGCCTCTTCCCCAGGGCGCCCTAGCTAGGAGGACACTACCTGGGAGGCTGAGAGCCCCTTTCCTACCAGACTGCGGTGGGGGCGGGGTCGGACAGGAAGGAGGTCGGTGGCAGCCACGACAGGTCGCCTGGATTCTCCCGCTGAGAGGCACGGCTCCCTGGCTGCAGGCGGGCCCTACCCGCTGCCCTGCGCTCTCGGTGGAGTTCTTGGTGACTGTCTCAATTCTTTGTTCTTAGAAGAACCCGTCCCTGTCTGACAGCTCCACTGTTGGGCTTCAGGTCTGTATGGCAACCCTTGCATGTCCCGTGCCCCTTTTCCGGACTGATCTGTCTGCTGGCTTCCTCCCCCGGGGCACAGGGCTGCGCTCACCCCATCTCAGCCGCACTGGCACGGACCCTCTCTTACTAAGCAAGCAGGAACTCCTACCATGGACTTAACCATCAAGGTCTCACGAAAGCTGCTGGCTGAGACTTGTTCAGACTTGAACTGGATCTCAGCCCCATCTAAGTCGGCAGAGGTTTGAATCCTGTTGTCCCGGCAGGAAAGCCCCCTCATCCCGAGGCCTGCGGGGCCGGGAAGGGCAGAGTCCCCGACCCTGGGGAGGGGCCCCAGCTGTGTGCTGCTCAGTGAGGCTCTTGGCCTGGGTTCCGAGGACTTCCGGAGTACGCGCCTTGCTAACCTGACAGCCGGCCCAGCCGAGCTGCTGGAGCCTGTGGAGCCGGGGAGGAGCCTTTTCCCAGAATGCGCTTCACCTCACAGCCGACTCTGCGTTTGCTGTCCCCTAACTGCACTGCCTTTTTCTTAACAGTCCGCGCTCTCTCCCGTGCTGAGGGGGGCGGTGAGAGGCAGGGCCACCCCTTCCCCTTGGGAACTGCGGGAAGAGGAGGGGACATGGCCCCAGGCTCAGGCGGCTCTGAGCGTTGAAACAGCTGCCTATTCTCTCTCCACACCCCCTGATGGGGGCGGGGCTCGCCTGTGCGCTGCTGACTGGACAGAGCTCTGGTCTCGTGCGCCAGTTGGGGCTGGGGCTTCCGTCTGCCTGCCTGTGCTCACCGTGCGTCGCCCCGAGCTCTGCTAGACCCCGGGGCCGTGCCAAAGGCAGGACACGCGCCTCCACTAACACTCCTGTCCCAGCCTCCGACTCCACCGCGGGCTCCGGCATGAGCTCAATCACTGGCAGGCGACAGGCCTCAGCCCAGGGTTTGGTAGAAGCGTGGTCCGGCCCACTGTTTCAGAAAGGCCTTGAGGCCCACAGCTGCTGGCCCGCGGGGCTCGCCGGCTGCAGGAACAGCTCCGGGACGCACCAGGGCTTTCTCTTCAGTGAGGCGTAACCGTGGGCCGGCCGCGGGCACGGGCGTGCGTGCGCGTTCCCGCGCTGGGCCTGTGACGGGCAGAGGGGAGCCCGGCCTCCCAGGCACTGTCCTTGGGGGACCTCTGCTTAGGGGGAGGGGCAGCAGGACAGGGCGGTGCTGCCACTAACGGTGTTTGTCTTCCCACAGCGAGAACTTTCAAAGGCTTCCATGTCTGATGCCACGTCTCGAATCCTCAACTCCACCAACATCCAGTCGTGAGGCTGCCGGCGAGCCGGGCTGTGGCTTCCTGTGCCGAAACGGAACCCAATTAGACGGGGGCTTTGATTTTCTTCAGCGTAGGCATGCTTGAACCCTGGACGTCCCTGGGCCCACCTCACAGACATGGGTAGCGTGCCCAGCCAAAGTCCAGCGTAGGCTTAGTGTGGTCCTTAGAGGCTGGGTTTGATTTTTATTCGAGATACATTAAAACGCTGTTTCTAGCAGTAAGCGCAGATAATGTCACGGGGACCTGGCCGCTCTGCCCCATAATTCCACTCGCTTAAGCATGGCCACGGCTTGTTTTATTTCACGTGCTAACTCTGTCCAGCCGTGGAGGGTGGACAGGAAGTGACTTCCTAGTAGGAGCACCCTTAGCTCGGGGTGCTGGGTCATGCTGCAGCTGTTCCCACGGTGGCCTGTCCGCAGCTGCCAGCGACCCGCGGGACAGGAGGCGGGGCGGCGGCTCCTTGGTCAAGCTGCGTGCGGCTCTGGTTCATGGTGCAATGCCCTTTGCGGGTGTGTGTGTGCGTGCATGTGTGTGTCTGACAACACAGGTTTGTGTGGACTCTGGCTCCTCAGAGGTTTTCTCTGGTCCAGTCGCCCATCCCTGTGCCCACTGTGGCTCAGTCCTGTCCCCTGTGCTGCCGGCCCGGTGGGAGGCTCTGGGGTTTTGCACACGTCACTACTGGGAGTCATTCCTGCTCTGGGCCGTCTGCGCCGAGGCTCCTCCTGCCTCCCGTGTCCATCACTACTGTTCTTCCCAAAGCACTATTATTTATTCCTCTCCGCCTGCACCGTACTGCTGTCAGCACAGTAAATGGTTCTCAAAAGCTCACCTGTGTCGGCTTTGCTGTTTAGTCACGTGTACGTATGTCCTGTTTTTATTATCCTGGAAGTGTGCACTCTAAAGCTGCGTCAGGGCAGGTGTCTGGTTAAGAAGCCGGTCTTAAAGACGCCGGTGTCCCACCCGGGAGCAGCCAGGGCCCGGCCCCGCCAGCACCTGCTAACGTGGACCCCGGGAGCCCCTGGTGATGACGGCTCAAGTGATTCGGGTTCCTGCCACCCACGGGGGAGACGTGGAGTTTGTTCCTGACTTCAGCCCAGCCCAGCTATTGTGGGCATTTGGGGAAAGAACACAGATTGGGAGTTCTCTTGTCAAATAAATCTCTTTTTCTTTGAAAAGTTACCGCAGTGCTTGTTTTCACTTTTCCCACATCAATTGTTGGTGGGTTTGGCCTGAGGAAAACAGAGCAGACTAACAGGACATCATGATTTCTGTACTACTTGTGCATGTCTAAACCTTAAGTGCATCTCATTTCTCTAAAGACCTCATTTGCTAAAAGTCCTATCTCCCGACGTAAACGGAGCCGTCCCCGGCCCTGCCGTCCGTCACTCGAGGTAACACGGCCGGAAGCTGCGTGTTCCAGGCGTCCACGCTGCCCAGTGTGGACCCCCAGCAGGGGAGCCAGCAGCACAGGGCAGGGACCGAGCAGAGCCGTCGCCCCCTCCGGGTCTCCCTCCTCTCGCCCCCATTTGCAGCCACTGAGCTCCGTCGCTGCAGAGGGGTTTGTATGTTCAGGTCGGATGTAAGCAGACTTAACAGGGATGAGCTGTTGCACCCGCGGTCGTCCGTGTATCACCGCGTGGCTGTTCACGGGGAGGGTTTCCTGCCTGAAGGCTGGTTCACAGTGGGTTCTCCCAGGATTCAGCGGGAAGAACAGTGAAGCTGCAGGAACCGGTCACATCCCAGCCTTCGCGTGGATGCGGACTTTCCTTTTGGGTAAACGCCTAAGTGGGATGGCTGGGTTGTATCTATGGCTGGTGTGTATTTCGCTTTTTAAGAACTGCCTAACTTTTCCAGGGTTGTTTTAGCATTTTAACATTCCCACCAGGAACGGGGGCTGTCCCCAGTCCCACGCTTCCCCAGGTCTGTGTGCCAGTCTAACTCTAGCCATTCGGCGGGAGGAAGTGGCGTCCCGCGGCTGAGTGTGCCTGTCTTCGGTGAATGGCGTCCCGCGGCTGAGTGTGCGTGTCTTGGGTGAATGGCGTCCCGCGGCTGAGTGTGCGTGTCTTGGGTGAATGGCATCCCGTGTCTGAGTGTGCATATCTTCGGTGAATGGCGTCCCGCGGCTGAGTGTGCATGTCTTCGGTGAATGGCGATGCCCTTCCACGTCCCGTCGGCCAGCTCAGCTCTGGTGCCCTGCCTCATCACCACCTCCGCCCATTTAAAAAATGGAGTCATCTGTGCTCTTACTGTTGGGTGTTTCTGATCTGAGAGGCAGGGCAAGCTCCCGTCTCCACCAGCTCACTCCCTAAATGCCCACAGCAGCCCGAGCCAGCAGTTGGGGACCCCTGCTCACCTGGGCCTGCATCACTGGGAAGCTGCAATCAGGAACAGAGCCGGACCCCAAACGCAGACTCTGGTGTGGGGCGTAGGTGTCTCCAACGGCATCTCAGCCACTGTGCCAGAGCCTCCCCCCTTTTAATGTCGCTGTTGCGTCGAGAGCCCTCTGGGTGGCCTGGAACCAGCCCTTTATCAGATACACGCCTTGCAGAGCTGTCAGCCCAGAGTCTGGCTTCCTGTTTTGGAGGGCGGGGTTTAATTTTGATGAGGTTCACTTGTTCTTTGGATTGTGCTTTTGTTTTAGCTACAAAACCTTTCCCTAACCCAAGAGCATGACGGTTTTTTCCTGGAGGTTTAAAGTTCTACGTTCACGTTTCCATGTATGATCCATGTCTGCATGTACCAGGTAGAGCATTAAGTCCATCCTTTTAGCATAGGCGTCCAGTTCTCACGAGAAGGGCGGGGCTGTGCAGGCGCGCAGGGAGGGGGCGAAGGAGCTGGTCAGCAGCCTGGCCTCTGCGAGGAAAGTGGCCAGTGAGAGGGACCGCGTGCCCCTCGCGCACAGGGAATCCCGGACAGAGGAAGCAGCAGTCGGGCGTCCTGTTGTTCACAGTGGGCGCTCTCGTCCCAGTCGCTGTCCTGGCACCACACACCGTCCTGATCCTAGGCTGCCTCCGCTCCAGGCTCGGGCAGAATCTCGCTCACTGCAGACGCTGCTGAGTCCACGGCGACTGGGCCTTCAGATGCCTGGCGACGCCTTCCTCGGGAAGGCGGCACGCACGCCCGCCACTGCTCTCCCAAAGCCCCGTGCCGTGCCCTCTGGCGCCTGCTGGTGCCTCCCGCGTGCAAGCTGTGGTTCTCCGGCCCCGCCGCCAGGGTGCAGGACTGCAAAGGCCGTGGCGCTGGGGCCACAGAGAAACAACCGCTTCATGCCAGCCTCCCTGGTGCTCGTCAGTCTTGTCCTATTTATTTGAAAGGCAGAGTTACAGAGGGAGGGACAGAGAGAGGTCTTCCATCCACTGGCACACTCTCAAAATGGACACAATGGCCAGAGCTGGGCTGATCAGGAGCCAGGAGCTTCTGGGTCTCCCACGTGGATGCCGGGGCCCAAGCATGCGGGCCATCTTCCGCTACTTTCCCAGGTGCATTGGCAGGGAGCGGGATGGGAAGAGGAGCAGCCGGGTCTCGAGCCCGCTCCCACGTGGGATGCTGGTGTTGCAGGAAGCGGTTCTGCGGGCCGTGCCACAGCGCCGGCCCGGCTGTCAGGCTGGAACTCGCTTTAGACTCTACAGGCTGCTTCCGGTGGGTTTTGCCAGCTAGTGAGTTGCTTCTGTGGAGACGGTGCCTTGGCTTCCCTGCTCCACCATTTCAGCAACACCCCCCTCCCGTCCGGGTACGCACCTCAGGACAGCCTCCAGACACGCAAAGCAGCACCGGTACAACGGAGCAGAAACGGAGGGATCCACGGGTGCAGCCGCACACAGCTTTCCTCTCCTAGCAACCGACACAAGCGGGCAGAACAGTCGGAACGAGAGGGCCGGTGAGCGTCCAGCCGAGTGGTTACGACGCTGCTGGCCGAGACGCTCACGTTCCACGTCAGAGCGCCACGGTTCCGCGCCCGCCGCTGGACACCGACGCTGGCCTCCTGCGGATGCCGGTGTGGGAGCAGTGGCGAGGCTGCCGGCCACCCTGTGGGGGCGTGGATGGTGTCCCCAGCCGGAGGTTTGAAGGTCTGGGAGTGAAACAGCAGAGGGGAGCTCTCTCTCTGTCTCTACAATAAATTTTAAAAACTATACAACTGGGGCCAACGCTGTGGCACGGCGGGTTAAAGCTGCCGCCTGCAGTGCCGGCATCCCACATGGGCATCGGTTCGAGTCCCGGCTGCTCCACTTCCGAGCCAGCCCTCTGCCATGGCCTGGGAAAGCGGTAGAAAATGGCCCAAGTATTTGAGTCCCTGAACCCACATGCTGCACACCCACACCCCTTACTGGAGCATCTGGCTTTGAGTCCTGGCTCCGTCCCGCTACTGTGCATCCCGGGACGCAGTGGGTGAGGGCTCCATTGATCAGGTTGCTGGCTCCTGGCTTTGGTCTGGCTCACCCGAGCTGTCGTGCGGTTGTTGGGGGTGAGCCGGTGGGTGAGCGATCTCTTCACATCCATAAAATAAATCGAGATTTAAGGAAGTAAATACACCCGGTGCTCATCCACGTGATGTGTGGGTCACAGCAAAGCCCACACTACTTGTGGGTGTATACAGCTGTCCTGTGGTGAGAGGTGCCTTGGGACCTCCGAGTTCCACCCTCGGCGTTCTGCATCAGAACCCGTGCACACGTGCCAGGCACAGGTGCCCACGCGGCACCGCCACAGCCAGAAACCAGAGACCACACATGTGACCGTCAACAAAGGAACTCACAGCCTGGGCTCCACTCGCACAGAGGAATCCCGTACGGCCCAAAACGATCAACGCTGGCCCTGGGCAGCACTTGACAGGTTTTCAAGTGCAGACAAGCGAAGGCCCCGCCTCTAAGGGGAAGGCTCTCATGGGAAGGGGCCAAGGCAGGACCTCTGGGTGCTACCAATGAACTGCCTTCATCCAGATGGGAGTTCCACAGGTTTTTAATCTCTAAATATACAATACGTTTGTCTTACACATTTTTCTATATAACTGTGTATACACACACACACACACACACACACACAGGTGTATCAGCTCGTCCCTCTCGCCTCAGCGTACACGTAGGTGTTCCAGGGCCCACAGGTGACAGCCTTTACTTGGAGTTGTTCATTTACAAAATACTCCACACGGCAGGGCCGATCCACGCTGGCGGCGTCCGTGTGGCCCAGCTGTCCGTATTTCCCTGAAGAGAAACGAGGCGCTGGGCCCTGCTGCTTCCCTCCTGGCGATGCCCCCGACCCCGCCGGTGCCTGCGCTGCGACTCCAGGGCAGCCCAGGGCCCCAAAGCCTCAGGGAGGAGGCTCCCCTGGGCTCCCCTGCCACCGAGCCAGGGTGCTCCTCTTCACTCCTCGGCCTGGGGCCAGGACAGCAGCACACTTGCTGAATGCTGGCCTTGCAGGACCACAGGCGGGTAGGCGCCATCGCACTGCCTCCGTCCTCTCCTGCCCCATCCCCGACCTTCTGGGTGTGCCTGGATCTGTCCAAGCCCAGGGAGGGCGCCCCTGGCGCTTCAGGCCCCATCCTCCCAAGCAGCTGACCCCTGCTGCCCCGTCTGCCTGGCCGTGTCACCTGTGCGGCCCTCCCAGCTCTTCCCTCTCCCAGAAACCAACCTGTCACTTACCCCAGCCCCAGGTGTAGAGCTCGCCTGTTCCTGCAACAAAGGGACAGAAGCGGCTGTCACAATGGTCGGTGACAGGGCGCTCGTCTCGCCTGGCCTGGGACACGCCACAGCCGCATGGGTGGTCAGCACATCTCTGACAACAGACAACAAGCTCATGCCTTCCCCTGCGCCGACGGCTTGGCCTGTCTCACGCTGGCTGAGTTGGGGGGCGGGATTCTCAGGGGCTGGACGGGGCATGCAAAGGCTGGAGAACATAAGTCTCCTTCCCGAAGGACCTTCCGGGCCTGGGATTCCGGGAGCTCCTGGGGGAACCGGGGGCTCAGCTGCTGAGGGAGGCAGGGCTCGCTTTGGATGGTTCTCAGTGTCTCGCGAGGCTTCCTGTGTGCAAATGTGATTCCCTCTGTGAGGCGAGCAGGGATGGCAACTTCACCCAAGTACGGGGCTCAGGGTGGAGCAGAGGGAGACACAGACACGTGTGCTGTCTGCGCCACTCAGACCTCTGCCACAAGGAGGCCATGACCTTGCACTTCAGAACCAGGAGCTGAAACAAACCTCCTTTCTGTAGGAAGTTTAGCCTGCTGCAGGGTCTTCCCTGTGCCAACAGGACAGGCCACCGGGGCGGCCGCTCCCGAAGGGGTCCCACCCCGCCCCGCCCACTCACGTGTCACCACGGCCGTGTGCCGGGACCCACAGCTGGCCTTGACCGCCTCTGCCCCCAGTGGGAGATCCAACAAGGCTGGGAAGGGCTGCACGGCTATGAAGGCCGCGGGGGCTCCGTCCTCACCCGCGGCTGCTCTCCCCGCTTCGCAGCCATCTTCCTGCGGGCTGGTGGCTATGCAAGGATTGTAACCACGACCGTTAGCTCTTCTATCCACAGGTTCATCACCCCAAAATGGTCCCAAAAGCCAGGGCTGAGACAGGGGGAAGCTGAGAGTCAGAAACTCCAGCTGAGTCTCCCACGTGGGTGCAGGGGCCCAAGGACGCGGGCCGTCTTCCACTGCCTTCCCAGGCCACAGCAGGGAGCTGGATCAGAAGCGGAGCAGCCGGGACTGGCACTCACACGGGAGGCGGGAGCCACAGGTGGCGGCTTAGCCCGCGGCGCCACAGCGCCAGCCCTCACCACTCCCGCTCAGCGCTCTCAGGCCCCGAAGCGAGGTGGCCTCACCTTTCCCGACGGCCTTTCTGTCCTCTGCCAGGCTCCGGGCGGGCAGGGCCAGCTGCCCTGATTCATTCCAGCCCCACACATAGATATCCCCAGCCTCTGAAAGACACCAAGGGGACCCACGGAGCTGTGGACCCCGCTCCATCCACCGGAGCTCCCCTGCCCCTCCCAAGGCAAGGCCCAAGGTCATGGGTACAGGGTGAGGATCTGGTGGGCACAGGGTGAGGATCTGGAGCGAGGAAAGTCTAGTTTGATGCATTTATGTTTCAGTCTCTACACCACACTTGAGGCCTCAAATTCCTTCTGTTTGCAACTCTCTGCTCTCCCTCCTCCAGTCCAGGGGTCCCAGAGTCTGGCTGCCAACCTAGGCCCACACTTAGAGAATAAGGGGGCGGGGAAGGCACCGGGCCTCATTAAAGCTACAGGTGACCTAAGTCCGAAGTCCTGGGCCTGGACAAAGACCATGTGCTCCCAGCCCCATCCTCTCTGTATGGGCTCCAAGAACCTGGGACATATCTGTGCCGGGACCACCTGCCGGGGTGGGGGCGGGGGGACTCCACCTAGCCAAAGTGGACCTCTTCGTTCTGGCCCCACTTCTCCCTGCTCCGCGGAGGGAGTACCTGTGCTTGACTGAGCCGGCTCTGGCTGGTGGCAGACTGAGGGGGGGTGCAGGTAGAGCAGGTGGGAGCGGGTGCCGGGGGAGGCACAGGCAGAGGGGCTGGACTGGGGAGGCATTTATAGAGGTCATAAATGAGCGGATGCTCGTTTGGAAGAAGGCTTGGCCAGACCAGCCACCCAAACTGGAAGAGGATGAGGAAGGTTTAGACAAGACCCCGGCTCGTTGGAGAGGCTCTAGGTCACTCACCACTCACACACACGGAGTGCCAGCCCCCCGCGGCCACCTCGGCCATCCGCAGGCCCTGCAACGCCTCCAGCGGCCGTGGCTCCGGCTCGGCCTCCAGAGTCCCGTGGCCCAGCTGTCCGTGCCTGAGCCAGGGAGAGGGACTCCTGTCAGCCGCAGAAACACAAGGGACTCCCTCCACCACAATCCCACTCCGGCCTCCACCTGGCCACGCCCAACTCACCTGCCCCCGCCCCAGGAGAACACCTGGCCCTCGGCGCCCAGCAGTAAGGCGTGCTCCGCGCCCAGCTCCAGCCTGCGCGCCCGCAGCTCCGGGGCCAGAGGTCTATAAAGCGGCGGCCGCGGGCTCACGTAGGCGCGGGCGCAGGGCAGCAGGGGCAGCGGTCCAGCCCGGGCCTCGCCGCGCGTCCCATCTTCTCCCTCGGGCTCCGGCGGCACCTTCCGGGCCCAGAGGGGCTCCCCGCGCAGCGCCGACTCGGGCGCCCAGGCCTGCAGCTCGGCTTCGGGTCCCGGCCCGCCGCACAGCACCGCGACGAGCCCCTCTGTGGCCCACGCAGCCCTGCAGCCGCCCGCCGCGCCGCTCACGGAGCCCGACAGCTCCACGCGGCCTCCACCTGCGGGGCGGAGAGCGGGCGGGATTAGGGGCCGAGCACCTGGGGCCGGGGAGAGGGTGAGGGGCGTTCTGGGGACGCTGCGGGGCGCTCACGGGTCACGACGGCCGTGTAGCTCCAGGCGGCGCTCACGCAGCAGACGTCGGCGCCCGCCCGCAGCGGCTCCGGGCTGTGCACCTGGCGCCCGCGCCCGCAGCCCAGCGCCTGTCCGAAGCCGCAGAAACCGAAGCCGAACCAGGCCCCTGGCCGCTCCTCGGCCATGTCCGGCAGCGCCCTGTGCTGGCTGCCCCGCGGCGAGGCCCTGGCGGGACACGCAGTCTCCGGCCTTCCGGGGGATCTGCGAAATGGGGGGAGGCCCGACCTGCTCACCCCGCCGAGGCTTGGGGCGCATGGCCCGGGCGGGAGCGCTCGCGGCTTTCCCACGACGGCCGCCTGCCGCCCCGGGGCACCTGCCCTGTCCCCGCCCGTGATCCCGGGGGCTGGAGACGCCCCCCCCCGCTCCGTGCTCCCCGCCGGGCAGGGCCGTGACTGTCGCCGACCCACACGGCCGCGCCGCGAGCACGCACTCGGGCTGGCGCCGCTGCTCCGGCCTGGCCGGCTCGCTACGAACGTCGCGGCCATTCCTGGCGCCCACAGCTGCCGGCGGCCCCGACCCCTTCCGTGTCCACTCCCCACGCACGCGGGCCGCTGACCTCCACCTAGGCCCCGCACCCTCCGCCGCCTCAGGCAAGGCTTTCTGGAAGAGACAGCCGGGCAGGGGTCCGCGCCAGGGGAAACAGATTCAAGAGCCGCGCGCCGGAAGAGCCGGCCATTGGCGGCGGCAGTCTGCCCCGGCCAATCGCTGGCGGGCGCGGTGACGCCCCCTCGCGGGGCGCTCGCCTCACGGCAGCCGCGCCCACGGCCCGCGCTGGAGGGAACCGGCCCTCGGCCGCGGGCGGACCGCTGCAGGCCGCTCCGCGAAGGGCAGCGATCCCCGCAGCAGACGTGGCCCTGCCCCCGGAGGCGTCCGCCGAGCTCGCAGTGGAGCTCCGAAGCACTTAAGGAGTACCCATGACGGCTCCATGACGACCCCTCCTCTCAGCCCCAGACCGACAGCCCTACTGGCAGGCGCCTCGGGGCGCTCCTCGCCCACTGATTGGCTCAGAGCCTCTCAATTACCTCTGCTGAACCAATGAGCTGCAAACCTGGCTTAGCCCTCAGAGCGGAAACAGACTCCCGGATGGCCCGCCCAGGCCTTTCCTCCAACCAGGGCGCGCTGTGGGCGGGGCCGGATCTTCCCGGGCACACGCCAGTGCCGAACCCACCGTATAGGTCACACAAAATTCACACTCTAAGGATGAGACGTACGGAAGGCCAGCGTTTGAAAGTCTGCACCCAGCCTTATCCCTTGACCCTCAATAGGACTAAGGGGCCAAGCCTAGGTCGGAGCCCCGGCTCAGGTTGCTGCCGGAACAGGGTCTGGATTCTGTCACTCCCACGGGAGACCGGGATCGCTTCTGGCTCCTGACACCTGCCAGGCTGTGCGGGGCACGGCGGGAGTGAACCAGTGGATGGGAGCTATGTCTGCCTCACTCAAAAAAAACTTATTTTTTTTTAAGATTTATCTATTTGAAAAGGCACAGTTAGAGAGCGAGCTTCCAGCCCCTGGTTCACTCCCCACATGGCCACAACGCCTAGGGCCTGGCCAGGCCGAAGCCAGGAGCCACTTCCAAGTCTCCCACATGGATGACAAGGGCCGAACACTCTTATGTTGCTTTCCCAGGCACAGGGAGCTGGATCCGAAGTGGAGCAGCGGGAATTTGAACCGGCACTCATATAGGATGCCCATGTCACAGCCAGTGGCTTTACCGGCTACGCCACAATGCTGGCCCAATGTTTTTTTAAAAAACACCACTCAGTGGGCCCTGGGGTGGAGAATCCCTTGTATCCCTTCCACAGAGGTGGCCCTGCTGCTACACTCACCCAGGGTTCAGCCTGGGACCCCCACCCACAGCGCCCTCCCTGCTCAGGAATGGGGCACACACCTGAGTTCCACACACGTTTATTAGAGGGCTGGGCAGGCTTGCTGGCTGGCCAAGGTGACGCTCACAGCTAGTGAGGCTGCCTTCGCCCCAGCAGTCAGGGCTGAGCCGGGGTGCGCCGTGCCCACCCCGGCTGTCTACAGTAGTTCAGAGGGCCCCTGAGTGAGGTGGAGGCAGTGCGGGCAGAGCAGAGCTGGGTGACAAATGTGGCTCTGATGCAGAGCAGAGGACGTGAATGGGGAGGAGGGGCAGGAGCGCCTGCAGCCCAGGGCCTCGCCAGCCAACGCCGCTTCAGTCCTTGCTCCCTGTGCTGCAACAGGTAGCGTGCGTGAGCGCGCTGGGCGCGGGCAGGCTCACTCCCCACCCCGGCTGGGCTGGATGAGCCCGTACTCCACTGCTTTCCCCAGGCAGGCTGCCGCGGCCCTCGTCACCGGGCCCTCCTCGCCCTTGGCCAGCACCAGCAGGATCTCCAGCACCTCACTCTCGATCAGAGTGCTGGCCACCTCCCTCGAGGCGTCCACCATGTTCAACACCACCACGGCGCCCCGGTGCTGCAGCTCCTGACTGCTGCTCAGCAGCAGGGCCTGCAGGATCTCCAGCCAGTGTGTGGTCTGCGGGAAAGAGGGCAGGCGTGACCGCCAAGCGGGCGACGGGCTCCGGGCTCAACCACGGCAGGGACCGCCCCCTGCCCCAGCCTAGGACCTGCCCCCGCCCCCCACAACTGCCACGGTGCAGGAAGTCCCGCCCCCACCTCCCCAGAGAGGCACTGACCACTTGGGGGATGCGGCTGCAGAGCGAGGGCCGCAGGGAGGTGAGCATGGCCAGGCCCCCGGCAGCCGCCCTCCGAAGCAGCTCGTCTTCCTCTCCGCTGTACAGCACCAGCAGCTTTAGCCGGTCATTGCCTGGGGCTTCAAAGAGGTCCTGCACCTGCGGCCGGATGAGGGCGGCGGACCAGGTCAGCAGGGTGCAGAGCCAGACCCCCGCCCCGCCGGCCTGTGGTGGCCCCCGGGCCCCACCACACCTCCTTGCTCATGGCCAGGTTACACATGCACTCCGTGGCTGCCCGGCGGATCATCTCGTGCTCCTCAAACATGTAGCCCTCGATCATGGGCACGGCCTTCTCCTTCAGGATCTTCTGCCTGTGGGGCGGGGGCGGAGGGGCCGGCACCATCAGAGCTCCCGCGTCCACCCCGACCCCTCGCCACATCCCCGTGCGACTGAGCCCTGGGGATGGCTTCCCTTGCTGACGTCCCAGGACCCCGCCTTCAGCACCAGGTAGGAAGTGCAGTGGTTTTCAGCCTTCCAACCAGGCTCAGGAAAACGCTCAGAACTAGGAGGTGGGGGACCAGGGCGGTGGTGACAGTGAGGCTAATAGCAACATCCGAGCCCTTATCCTGACCAGCACCACGGTGAGGTGCCAGTGGATCGTGACTACAGAGGCACTTCAAAAAGTTCATGGGAAATGGAATTAAAAGATAAGTTTATTGTGGTGCAAAAATAATTGTGCAACCAATGCCTAGTTTCTCCATAAAAACTAGCTTGCAGGGCCGGCACTGTGGTACAGCAGGTTAAGTCACTGCCTGTGACCCCAGCGTCCCACATAAGCACCGGTTCAGGTCCCAGCTGCTCCACTTCCAATCCAGCTCCCTGCTGATGGCTTGGGAGGGCAGCAGAAAATGACCCAAGTGCTTGGGTCCCCACCATCCACGGGGCAGAGCTGGAAGGGAGCTCCTGGCTCCTGGCTTCAGCTGGCGCAGCCCCAGCTATTACAGCCATTTGGGGAGTGAACCAGCCTCTGGAGAGAAGCTGTCTCTGTAACAGACACTTCCAAATAAATGAATAGATCCTCTTATTACACAAGGGATACTTCTTAAATAAATAAGTAAAAGCATAATAACTACCATGAACTTTTGGAAGATCTCTCATGCATGAATTTCAAATTCTTCTGCAACAAAACAAACTTTCAATTCCATTTTCCGTGAACTTTTTGAAGTGCCCTTGTATTTCACAAAAGAGAAAACAGGCCGAGTAGTGAGAAATGTGCCCCAGGTGCCAATCGGCAACAACAGCTATGATGTTCGTATTGGTCGGGCTCACAGCTGCAGGCCTGGCACCTCCGTACTAGATACGCTGACATGTGTGTTCCCTGAGCTCTCCTCACCACTACTGCGAGCTCGATACCAAGTCATCCATTCGGGCGGACACTGAGCTAACTCGCTGGAGGCTACAGGCCAGGAACTGGCGAAGCCAGGATGTGAACCCGTGGAGTCGGACTCCAGACCCCACGACGCTACCGCCCGAGGCCCTGTTGCTTCCCCTGCCCTGTCTCCTGCAGAAGAGGAGGCTCAAGCAGCCAACACGTGTTTTCCAAACTGTAAAGTGCTCTGCGGGGTTTCATCCGAATCCTGAAGCCCAGCCCAGGCCCCACATCCCACGGGGCCTCACCGGAGCCTCTCGCTGATCCCCGCCAGGTTTGTCAGGGCCATGAGCGCCTCGAAGTTCTGCAGACCTGAGCAGTTGAGGTGCAACAGGGAGACAAGGGGCCGGACCACCTCGTAGATCTGTGATAACACAACCCCGTCTGTCAGGCCCACTGGCCGCAGAACCCCCCATCCCATCCGGGGGAGTCCACCGTAAGAGTGCCGCCCTCTGAGGCTTCGCTCCCCACTGCAGGGCACAGCAAAGCTGCCACTTCCTGTTGGTCCCCGGGAGGAGCCACAGGTCAGGCCACAGGCCATCAGGGTCCAGTGAGGGGGCAAAGGAGTGGCCAGGGCCAGGGTAGACACCAGGGTAGGGTTAGACACCTACCCTCTCTCCAGGAAAGGTCATCTCCGGGTTGGAGGTGATGGTGAGCTTGGCGAGAGCCTGGGCCGCCTTTGTCTGCCCCACGTCAGTGCCTTCCAGGGCCAGCGGGAGCAGCGCCTGTGGGGACGAGACCATGGGTGCCCATAAGCAGGCCAGAGGCAGCCCCGCTGCTCCTCTCTCTCCGCTCAGCCTCTTCGTCCCTGTCTGCAGTCTCCCACGAAGCTACCGCTGCACCTGCTCAAACACCTATGCAGGCAGACGCGGATGGCGCTGGGTGCTGGGGCCACAGAGGAAGCGAGGCAAGGGGGAAGGAGGTGAGCTCAGGAGCTCAGCAGAGGGAGGGATGCCGAGGAGCGTGCCCAGCCCCTCGGCAAGGCTCAGTCCACAGGAGGTCGCTCCCCCAGGCCGGCTTACCTTGCCCCCTCCCTGAGCGACCACAGTGCCTCGGTCCTCCACGTCTTCCACCAGAGCCAGGAAGACCCTGCAGGGGGTGGGCGGAGAGGGTCACCCCCAGGCTCAGCCAAGGCAGGCAGCCTAGGACCTGCTCCCTGGGCAGTCACCAGGCAGCCCGAGGCTCGGGAGCAGGAGGTCGGGCTCCCCCAGCGCGGCCTCACCTGGACAGCAGCTCTCTGCAGGAACCGGTCAGCACCGGGCTGTCGGTCTTCACCATGCACGTCATGGCCGACACCACGCCCGCCGCCAGCAGCTTCTTCACGCGGGCCCGCACAAAACTCGGCTTGTCCTGGGGAAGGGGGCAGCTTAGAGAGGGGCCCGGGCTCGCTGGACAGGGAGAGGGAAGCAGCGCGCAAACAAGGCGCTCTCTGGCTGCGGGAGCCCGGGGGGAGCAGTCCTGATGGTGGGGAAGCCCCAGCCCTCTGGCAGCCGGCTCACCTTCGGGTGCTGCTCGGGCACGTGTTGCTTGGCATACTTGGCCAGCTCCACCATCTTGGGGTCGGGCTCCTCGTAGTCGTAGCTGTTGGTGCAGTTGACCAGGGCTGAGGCTACGGCAAACAGCACGGCCCTCTCCTCAGACTGGTGGGGCAGAGGGGCGTTCAGTCGGCTAGGGCGGTGCAGAGGTCCACTCTACCCTAGGCGGGACACCAGGAGGGCTCCAGGAACCGCCCCCGGCCCCAGGCACTGGGAGCCCACACACTTGACCTCCTGACTCCATCTTTCCACAGAGCAGCCGCACAGGAGCCCTTGGCCAAGGCCTGCCAGCTCTGCTCCTGGACGGAGTCCCCAGGGAGACAGCAGGGCCCCATGGAGTCACCTGGCTGAGCTGGAACAGGGCCTTCAGGGCGGCCTCGTCCTCCACGCACTCCTCTTTCACGTCAGCGTCGAAGGTGAGGTAGGCCAGGCCCTCCACAGCCCAGCGCCGCGTGCCCGCATCGATCTGGTCATTGCACAGCCACCTGGGGGCAGGCAGGACAGTGCACGGCCTTCAGAACTGGGGCGGGGGGAGGAGGCACACAGGACAATGGGGGAAAGCCAGGGCCAAGGCACCACACGGATACAGATGCAGGCCATGCACCAGGACCCCGGAGGGTCTGCCGGGGGCAGTGAGGCGGCCCCACCCCCAATCCAGCCTCCATCTCTGGGGCCTAGCTGAGCTGTGGGGGAGCCACAGCGGGCCTACTCACTTCCGACACTGCTTGGCCAGCTTGAGGGTGGAGCCTTCGGCAAACTGCTTCATGCTGAAGTCGGTCCCTCCAGCCGAGCCGAGCTTACAGAGTCCCTGGAGGAGGAGGGCAAGACCGGTTGCCAGGCCCAGGGAAGAGGCTGGGCTCTCTCCCTGGCACTCTGCCAAGACTCCTGATTGGCGTAAACACACAATCAGCACCCCCCACGCACACACCAAGCTACCTTTTAGAGCCTCAGGTAGTAAAACCAGCCACTGGGGCGGCCACAGGGCTGAGCTGGGTCCCAGTCCCTCCCAGCCTACAGGAAGAATTGCAGTTCCTCTCCATGTCATCCACAGAAAGTCTTTGCAAGAGGAACTCAGCCAAGGTCAAACCCTCACGGGACGGAGACACGCGGGGCTCGGTGCCCATGCAAGGCTGCACAGTTCCTGAGCCTCCCGCTCCTGGGGACGGCACATGCCCCTGCAGGCCCAGTCTTGTGCTGAGGCCGCGCCCCAAGACAGAGCGGGCCGGCACCCGGCTGCACCACCCGCCCGCCCGCCCCGACTCACCACCAGGGCCCGGATGCGGATGCTGTCTTTCTCGCCGCGCTTGTACAGGTCCTTCAGCAGCGAGACGCCGTTGGCGGTGATGAAGGAGGCCCGCTTGGCCTTGCCGGCTGCGTGGATCAGAGCCTCCACGGCCACCAGCTGCTCCTCCTCCCGCTCAGAGGCACACAGGGCGATCACGCTCTCCATGACGCCGCTCAGCTCCAAGGCCCGGTTGCCGGCGTCACAAGGGCCCTGCAGGAGGCAGGACACCGTCTGGATGGCCCGTAGCTTTCCGGCCAGCCCTTGGCCCTCAAACCAGCTCCTGCGGGGCACAGGACGATAGCTGTCACACGAAAGCAGGAAAGGGACGCCCCTTCCCTCCCATCCCTCCACGGGGCAGACACCCGCAGGACTTGGGCAGAGCAGCAAGAAAAGCTGCCAAGGGGAGGCGGGCGTTTCCACGCTGGCGACCGTGGCCAATCCACCTCTGCTTTCGTCTGCGCTGTGCCCGCCCACAGACTCCTGTTTGAGTCCCTTCCTACGCTATGAGACTGGGGCCGGCGTTGTGGCCCCAGGTAAAGCCGCTGCTGTGACATCAACATCCCCCCCCCCCCACACCGGCTTGAGTCCTGGCTGCTGCATTTCCGATCCCGCTCCCTGCTAATGCACCTGGGAAAGCAGCGGAAGATGGCCCAGGTGCTTGGGCCCCTGCACCCACGTGGGAGACCAGGAGGAAGCTCCTGCCTCCTGGCTTCAGCCGGGCCCATCACTGGCCGTTGCAGCCACTGGAGCAGTGACCCAGTGGACGGAAGCTCTGTCTCTCCCTATCTTTGCCTTTCAAATCAATCAATCAATCTTAAAAAAGCAGCAGCTGAAGGCGCTCTGGTTACTGTGTCACGGCCGTCTCCTGCACAGCTGTGAGCTCCTTAGGATAAGGACGCCTGAGTGCGAGCAGACAGCGCAGTGCCCGGGCTCCCGCGTGTGCAGTGAGCGCTCAGGGAGCAGCTCAGAGCCTGCTGTGTCCTCGGAAAATCCACCACGAACAAGCCTGGTGGGGCCGCTGTGACGCAGGACGCACGCCGGCTGGGGCCTCCCCAAGGCTGGTCTCTCCCTGGCGTCCCCCCCCTCGGAGCCGGGCGCTCCCGCGGCAGCCGGACCTGATGTAGTTCTCGCAGAGCCGGTGGAAGTTCTCCCGCTCGGCGTCACACTTCAGGTCGTCAAAGAGCTTGCTGAGAAGGATGGAGGCGCTCATGCGGCTGTTGGCGGTCACCGTGAGCTCCCCCGGGGGGTCCTGCAGCGAGCCCCCCACCGCCAGAATCTTCTTCAGACCTGCAGAGACAGCCTGCCTAGGCCGCGGAACACCAGCGCCCACCAGCACAGGAAAAGGGAGGCGGCTGCTGGGGAGCCGCGCGGAGAAGCAGCCCCGGCTCCCCCGGATGAGTCGGAGTTGGGACGACGGCCTCAAGAGCAGCTCTGCAGGGCCCGCGTTGTGGCGGAGCAAGTTAGCCGAGCGCCTGCAACGCCGCCATCCCACGCGAGTCCCAGCCGAGGCCTGCCTGCTCCACTTCCGAGCCAGCTCCCTGCCAACGTGCCCGGGAAAGCAGCCTGAGACCCGGGTGGAGCTCCAGGCTCCTGGCTTTGGCCCTGCTCAGCCCCGGCCACTGTGGCCACCTGCAGAGTAAATCAGCGGGTGGAAGTTCTCTGTCACTCTGCTGTTCGAATAAAATAAAAATCTTAAATTTTTTTTTTTTAAAAACAGCAGCTCGAGGACCTATACAGCCGGTCCACTACCTGGGTGGCAGCTGGAGGGTCAGGCAAAGCGCTGGTAAGTGAAGCTGAATGCTGGCCCAGCCCAGGGTGCCCAGTCCTGGGGCTTCCTGGCTGCTCATCTGTGGTACCTCTGATAAGAGGTATCAGGGGCTGGTGTTGTGCCACAGCCAGCAACCCTTCTGAGTGCTGGTTTGAGTCCTGATTGCTCCACTTCTGATCCAGCTCCTTGCTAATGCGCCTGGGAAAGCAGCGGAAGATGGCCTGTGTCCTTGGGCCCCTGGCTTCAGCCTAGCCCAGCCCCAGCTGTTGCAGCCATTTGGAGAGCAAACCAGATGATGAAAGATTGGTCTCTCTCTCCCTTCCTTTCAAATAAAATTTTTTAAAAAGGTTTATTTATTTGAAAGGCAGAGTCCCAGAGGGTGAGGGAGAAAGAGAGAGATCTTCCATCCTTTAGTTCACTCCCCAGATGGCCACAGTGGCCAGGGCTGGGCCAGGCTAGCAGCCTGGAACTCCACCTCTTTCCCAGGCACATCAGCAGGGAGCTGGACTGGAAGCGGAACAGCTCAGACATGAACTGGTGCCTTTGTGGCAGGCTGGGATCCTAGGTGAGGGCTTAACCTGCTAAGCCATAATACCGTCCCCCAGTGAATCTTCAAAAAAGAAAAATCAAAGGAGAAGAAGAAAAGAAAGAATGGACGGAGGGGGACCTAGTATCCCTGCTGCAGGGTCACTGGGAAAGAGACGCTGAAGCACCCTCGGAAGGACCCACAGGTGTGCCCCACAGGTGTGCCCACGTGGGGCCTGTGCCGAGCTCGCTTTGTCCGTCTCCGGGGGAAGAGCAGTGCGAGATGACGTACTAGACCTCAACTCGTGCTTCTCTGACCACAGAGGTGCAGGGTGAGCACCCCCGGGATGCACTCGGCTGCAGGCACGTGGCTGGGTTCGGCTGCCACATCCCTCGTGTCAGCCACTCAGGCCAGTGCCTGTGAACTGTTTCACCCACCTTGGTCGATGACCCAGAGGGTGAGGCTGTTGTTGGGGTCCTTAGGAGACTTGCGGGGCACCACTTTAATCAGGAGGGTCAGGGCATTGTCCCGGCCTTGGCCGGAGACCCCCTCCTCCGTCAGCAGCTCCAGGAGGTTCCCGATGAGGACTTTGAGCTCCCGGGCAGGATCTGGCAACAAGATGACACCAGTGGGCTCCACAGTGGCCTGGCCCTCTGACCCTCCGCCTTCCCCCCAACCCCAGGGAGCCACAGGGAAGAGGTGTCTGCATCCTAGGCCACGGGCCGAGCGTCTGCCTTCCCCTAAGACACCCTGGCCACTTCGAATCCAGGGTAGCACACCGTCACCGCCCCATATTCCCGCATGACCTGTGGCTACCAGGTCCTAAAGGAACCAGCCCGGCTGGCAGGCAGGCCCTCCCTCCCAGAACAGCACCACCCAAGGGCCCCAGAGCCGCTCCCACTCACCCACAATGATGGCGCCCTCTTTGCCTCGGAAGCCCTTTTTGATGCCTTCCTTGAGGGCATCAAACATGACCTGCAGCAGGTGGCAGGCGGCCAGGGACACGGCCTGATTGTCCACGCCCAGGATGGAGACCACTCGCCGAGTTCCCAGCACGCTCAGGGTTGCCACCGTCTGGGGCGGGAGAGAGGTGGACAGAGGCCTCCGGCTGAGGAAGGGCAAGCTCGGAGATCCCTACCATGAGTCAGAGCTGTGGCCAGACAGTCAGGAGACATCCGGGGGGGAAGACCGGCTCCAAGTGTCTTACGGCGTGAGCCAGGGAGCTACCAGGATAATTTTGATGGAGGGGCCAGTACTGTGGCCTAAGGGTAAAGCCACCACCTGCAGTGCCAGCATCCCATGTGGGCACCGGTTCGTATCTCCGCTGCTCCACCTCCAACCCAGCTCTCTGCTATGGCCTGGGAAAGCAGTGGAAGATGGCCCAAGTCCTTGGGCCCCTGTGCCCACGTGGGAGACCAGGAAGAAGCTCCTGGCTCCTGGCTTCGGATCAGCTCAGCTCCGGCTGCTGCAGCCAAATGGGGAGTGAACCAGCAGATGGAAGACACTATCTCTCTCTCTCCCTCTGCCTTGTCTTCTCTCTGTGTATAACTCTGACTTTCAAATAAATAAATAAATCTTAAAAAAAAAAATTTGATGGAAAGACTTTCTAAAGGAAACAGAGTCCCCCACTTCCTCTGCTCTGCTTGGTGCTGTGGCTCTGAGAGCAGCTGGGAGACACGTCAACCTGACAAAGCCACCTGACAGCAGGCCCACGGACACCCGATCCTTCCCCCGTCCCCGCGCTGAGGTCTGTCCTTGTTCTGGGGATGCGGAATGCATGAGATGGGCCGGTGAGGCCTCTCCACCCCATTTCTGAGCTGGGCAAACCCAGCGGGTCTGCCTGGGCCTGTTCCTTCACAGTTTTTCCATTCTTAGCAACGGGAGTCCTAGAAACACAGCCCAAGCCTGACCCGACAAGCTTTTACCCAACACTTCACAGTGAGACTCTGATCAGCACCCGGGGGTCAAGTTCCCGCTCTGAGGACGAGGCAGCTTGGGGGAGAGCTAGGGGCACAGACTTCACCACCCTGGCCCAGGAGCAGGACTGGGGACAGCACGGGCCACCTGAGAACCAGGTCACTGCCCCTGCGGTGCCATCACTGACCACATCACCCCTGGGAGGAAGAAATGCAAGCTGGATCTTTAGACTTTGCTGGGCAGCATGCTGAAGGAGCCAGAGGCCAGCTACCTCCATGTGAGCAGATCCAGGAAAGCCTGGGCCACACCTGCACACCCACACTGGGGAGCGTTCGGGGTGCTGTGGGCTGGCCCCACTCCATCCCAACGCACGTTGGTGTGTGTGTGCCATTTTAATTTCTCCTTTCTAGTCGTAGGCCTCTACCTTCTGATTCTTTTGGAATCAGATGAGGGACAGCAGACAAGACGGCTGAATGGACTGAAGCTGTCACTAGGTCCCCTGCCCACCTACCCGTGACTGGTGCTCAGAGCAAATGCCAACCAGGGTGCGCAGGGCAGCCAGCATGAGGTCCGTCTCTCCCGTGTCCAGCAGGCGCTGCAGGAGCTGAACCCCATTGCTCCGGAAGATCTTCTCAGCTCCAGCATCCTCCCGGGCCAGCACCACCAGGTTCTGAGACGCCTGTGGCAAAGGATGTGGGTCATAACCGCCAAACTGCATGGCCTGGGACAGGGCAGAGGCCCCGAGCGCTGGACCTCACTCCTCCACTTAGCAGCTAGGTGGCCTTGGCCATGAATTTAACCTCTCGGAAGCGGGCAGAGCCCGCCCTCGGGGTTGATGGTTGGAGTAAATGGGGTCCTGAGTCCCCCACAGAGCCTCAAGGGACGCGGCTCAACCACCTCCACCCACCCAGCTCCTGGCACAGGGCCTGGCCGGCAAGGAGCTCCATAAATACCGCACCCTCTCCCTGGCTCTTGCCAAGGCCCCAGGCCCTCAGAGCTCCTGGCCAGGCCCCACAAGCCCAGGTGCAGCAGACCAGGCCGGCAGGAGACAGGAAGTGGACTGTGACGGGCAGCCCCAGCGGGAGTCCGGGGCCCATACCTTTTGCTTTTTCTCGGTGCCTTTCTCTTCTGGATCCAACAGTATCTGAAACATCTGCTCCACTTTGGCGTCCGTTGAGGACATGTACCGCACCTGTGATGAAACCACACGCGTGGAAGAAATCACCTCTGGGTCATGGGCACTGCGTGTCCCCGCTTGTCCCCTGCCATCTCTGGGAGGCCCAGTGAGGATGCATGGGCTCCCAATAAGCACCTTGGGCCGGAAGAGACTCGCCGGGCAGCTCCTCCGGAGCTTCCCGCGGCTGCTTTCCTTTCTGAGTGACTTCCTGCTTGGGAAGCAGGGGCAGCTATGAGGAAACTCGCCCCCAGTGGTGCCATCTTTGTCCTGGCGGCGTAAGCACTGGCATTTACACCCGGTGCAAGGGACTTGGCAGGCTGTAAGGACGTGCTAATGCTCTTTAGCTCCAAAATTATTCAGTTTTCTTTAGAAAATCATCTGAATGGGACTTGTGCTGTGGCACAGCAGGTAAAGCTGCTGCCTGCAGTGCCGGCATCCCACATGGGCACCGGTTCAAGTCCCAGCTGCTCCACTTCCAATCCAGCTCTCTGCTATGGCCTGGGAAAGCAGTAGAAGATGGCCCAGGTTCTTGGGCCCCTGCACCCACGTGGGAGACCCAGAGGAAGCTCCTGGCTTCGGATCAGCACACTTCTGGCTGTCTGGGATAGGAACCAGTGGATGGAAGAACCCCTCCCCCCCCAACCTCGGTCTCTCTGTCACAAGGCCAGCGCACCTCCCACCTTCCCCTCCGCTTCTCGCATCCACGGCAGACATGACTCATCAGTGGTGGTGGATTCCCCTGCTAAACCCGGGGAGTCTGCTTCCTGGTCCTTCTCAACACAGGACTCCAGGCAGCTGCTGCCAACCACACAGTGCTGGTATCAGGAAAGCGCTCTGCCTTCCTAGCTCCCAACCTTCGGTAAAGTGTTTCCATTACGTTACTTACAACATGTCAGCACGCTTTTTAAGACAGCTTAAATATATATATATACATACATACGTATATACTCCCCCACCCTACCCCTTGATTGAGAGGCAGAGAGACACAGACAGGGAACTCCTAACTCCTGGTTCACTCCCCAGATGCCCACTAGAGGGCGGGGCCAGGCTGACCGGCAGGTCCATGAAGTTCATGTACAGGGACCCAGTCACTGACCCATTACTGCTGCTTCCAGGATGCGCGTTAGCAGGAAGCCAAAAACAGGAGTGGAGCTGGGGTGTGCACCCAGGCACTCCAATACGGGACGCAGGCATCCAAGCTGCCTCTTAACTGCTAGCACCAACGCCCACTTTAACACCAAAGTAGCTGCTTGACACAGGCTTGGCGGTAGCTCATGGCGATCGTTAGATTCTGTTTCCACTAGCTTTGAAACACGTGTACCACACACCGTTCCTTCTTTGAGAAATACTGACGGGCAGGCATTTGTCCTCAGTACACCTGGGCCCTTATCAAGTCCTGGCTCCGCTCCCAATTCCAGCTTCCTGCCAGACACTGGTAACCACTCAAATAACTGGCTCACCACCACCCACGTGGGGGACCTAGACTCCCACTTCAGCCTGGTCTACCTCTGGCTGTTGTGGGCACTTGGGGAGTGAACCAGCAGACAGGAACCCATCTCTGCCTCTCAAATTTAAAACAGTTAAGGGATGACGCAGGGACTCCACTCACTCCCCTTCCTTCCCCAGAGGTCACAGTGTTACCATTTTGATATACTCGTCCTTTCCTTTGGACGCCCACCCCCCAGGGTAAAGCAGTTTTCGGTGTGGGGGACCATTTTAACACACTGTGTGTTACTGAGCAGTCTTTCCTCATTGGCCGGCTCTCCCATTGCCTCCGATCCGCCTGTTCTGAGTAACCACAACACGGGAGTCTGCAGTGACGACATCACCCTGGTATTTAGCCATTCCCCTCCTGCCAGGCATTTAGGCGAGTTCCAAGTTTTCCTTACTAGAAACAAGGCTGCAATAAACACACGCGTACAAACTCGTGCACGCAGGCAAGGCCTCTCTAGGGCAGGGGTGGGGAACGTTCAGTGTCTGAGCCATATAAGGCTGCGAAATCATTTGTTCTGGCCAAGGCAACCACCGAAGAGACTCAAAATTCCGCAAACTACAGCAGGCTGCTTTTTAAGTCCATCATTTTCTATGGCCCATAATGACGGTGGACAGATCCAAACGGCCCTTGGCAGACAAAAGGTTCCCTCGCCCCTGCTCCAGGGAAAACAGCAAGAAGTGAACACACTGGGGTAGGTGTCTGTGGTGGGCAGGTGAAGCTGCAGCTTAGACACCCACATCCATATCAGAGTGCCTGGTCTGTCTTGTCTAGTCTGCTTCCAATCCAGCTTCCTGCTAACACTCACGCCTGGGGAGGCAGCGGCAGCCAGCCCAAGTGCTAGGGTCCCTGAACTCCCGTGGGAGACCTGGCTGGAGTTCGGGGCTCCTGGCTTCAGCCTGGCCCAACCCCAGCTGTTGCGGGCATTTAGGGCGTGAACCAGCAGATGGAAGCGTTCTCTCTCCATCTCTCCCCTTCTCTGTCACTCTGCCTTTCAAATAAATAAATAAATAAATAAAACGTACCAAAGGGGGGGGTAAATATAGTAGATTACAGATTATGAGCATTTAACACTTCCAGACGTTGTACCAATTTCCACCCCCGCCAGCAGTCACACGAGCCCTGCCCCCCAATCTCACCACTTAAGCGGTGACAACTACCAGCACCAGGCTGCACCTGTAGTTTGCTCTTCGCCGGGCACCATCCTGCGCGCCCACACCCAGGGAGCTGTGCCTACCCCCGCACCACCACCCGGCACCACCGCTCGGTGCCCGGATCCCCCATACCTTCTCCTGGATCTGGCCCGCGATGTTCCGCAGGGCCTCCTGGAAGATTCTGTTCTTGGGCTCCAGGCTCACGCATCTCTGCAGGTCCAGCACGGCCTGGTCCAGGCGGCCCAGCTTCTCCAGGGCTTGGCTCCGCCGGTAGAGCGCTTTGATGTCCCCGCCGTCCTTTTCGATGGCTGAGCACAAACAGGAGCTTGTCAGCACCCGTGAGGCCACCGTGTCCGGGCGAGAGCAGGAGAGAAAGCTCTGGAGGGCCAGAGGAAGGGGTGGGGGTGGGGGTGGGAGACAGAGGTGGGGCTCGGTACTCCAGCCCCAGACAAGGTACAGGTAGCTGTGAAAAGGGCAGGCCCCAGCAAGTGCGAAGGGAGGAGGCAGGCGAGCTAGGGGGTCACAGCAGCAGACGCGGTGGTGATGCAGTGGCCCCAGGATTGTCGCCCGTGTCACGAGCCGGCGCTCGCCTACCTTTCGATGCCTCGGCTTCGGCTTTGTCATAGTCCTCCTGTGAGAGAGCAGGTGCCTGAGCGGAGGGTCCCCCCCTCCCGGGGACCGGCCGCGTGGCAGTCACCCACGCCCCTCCCATCCATTCCGCGGCCCCCCAGACATGTGACAAAGCGGGGTGGCCAGGCTGGGGCTCCTCACCAGCCTGAGGTGGCAGGCGGCCAGGTTCCGGTGCAGGACGGCCTGGTCCTGCGGCGTCGCGCCCAGACCCAGGGCCTGGGTGTAGGCCGCCAGGGCGCCCTCGTAGTCTCCGCATTTGAACAGCTCGTTGCCCTGCTTCCGCAGCTGCTCCGCCGAGCTGGCCTGTGGGGAGGGGGCGGCGGGCCGCGTCGCGGTGGGCTCGGGGGAGAGGGAGCGGGGAGCGCGGCCCGCGGGCGAGCGCCGTGCAGAGCCAGGAACGCGGGAGGCGGTGGCCAGGGTATGGTCAGGGAAGGGGCGCGGAGGTGCGGGAAGAGCCTCGTACCCCGGGACGGCGGGCCGGGGCTCGGGGTGGGGGTGCCTGGACCACTCACAGTCATCGCAGAGCCGATGTCCCTTCCCCGCGCAGCCGCAGTCTCTGGGGCGGGGGTGTGTCTAGGCTCCGGAAGCCGTCGCGAGAGGCCCCGCCCAGCGCTGTGTCAGGGAAGGGGCGGAGCCACGGAGAGGACGTGCTGCCCAGGCGGGGCGGGGCTCTCCGTGCGCAGGCGCAGAGAGGGCCCCAGGCGTGCCTTGCGTGTTCACGCGGAGACCCGTAGGGGGCGAGCCGCCGAGGACCTAGAGGGAGGTGCGCGGCGGCCCCGGCGCGGGCTCCGGCCACGGCAGAAGTGCACCAGGTCTGTGGTCATTAGGGCCACCAGCAGCAGGCTGTAGAGGCCCAGCGCTAGGAGCGGGCCCGGGCCCCTATGGGAGAGGAGAGAGTGTTAGCAGCAGAGAAATGTAGATCTTCACGTACTCATTGGCGCACACATTTGGATGGACACTGGCATCCTGGGTGTAATCCACGCGCGACAGGCCCTTCTGAGCCGCCCCGACCCCCTCTGCCTCACGACACACCCCTTGACTCAGGGTGGGTGCCCACTTCCCGCAGCCCCCGGCACTTTTCCATTGCAGAAGTGTGTGTCATGATTGACGGGACTTCGCTCATTGTCCCCGCGCTAATCCGCAAACTGCAAACTCGCCACCCCACTCCACCCCGGAACCTGGGAACAGAGCCCCGGATCCTAGAACCCCTGGTCGGTGGCTCCGGGTTGGGGTCCGCACCTGAGGATGGGCGGGGGCGGAAGGGCGGACAGGTTGACTCGGTGTAGGGCCTCGAATTCTGCCCGCGTGCAGCAGGAGCCCTCGGCAGCCCGCAGGTGGCAGCAGTAGGCCTCCTCCGGGGCGTCGGAGAGCCGAGGGCAGAAGAAACCCCGGTGGAGGCGGCCGTCGGCGTCCGGGCTGGTCTGGCACAAGTGGGGGTGGTGGGCCAAAGCTGAGGAGAGAGGCACGGGGGCTGGAGGCCAGCGGGAGGGGCCTGCCCACGCCAGAAAAGCAGGCTCCCTTCTCCTCCCCTCCGCCCCCAGCAGCCCGCAAAACGCCCGGGAAGCGCAGTACCTGAGAGAGAGGTGGGCCGAGCACGGGACCCCGGACCCAGGAGCAGCAGTAGCCCCACCCACAGGCCTGTGGGCGAGGGGCCGGGCCCCCTTTTCTGGAAGCCCATGAGAGGTCACCTCGGCCTCCGCCCTGGTGCTAGGAACCCCAGCATCTCCTCGGCGTGGCCGCGGTTGCAGACAGAATACAAGATCAAAGCCGCCAGGCCGTGGGCCCACAACCCTGCTGGAGCTGCCCTGTCCCAGGCTTCTGGAGAGAGATGAAAGGGACCGGGTTTGTGTCTCTCGGTGGAATTCGCGCCTGAGGTTTTCTGGGCGCAAGGGGGACCGGCCCGGAATGGAGGGTGAGCGAGAAGTGGGGCCGTGAGCCCCCAGGACAGGCACCAGGAGCTGGGTGAGCTCCTTGCCACCTGTTCTGCAGCTCCCTGGCTGCCCGTGGAAGCCCTGGGAGTTCTCACCCCTCTCTTTCAGCCCCCAGGGACCCCAGCTCCCTCCCTGTGCAGCGTAGCAACCAGCAAGACTACATGGAGACCAAGGGTGAGCCCTGCTTGGTAACCTTTCCCCTGAGCCTCACCAGCCCAGCCGCCCGCCTAAACAGAAGTTCCCAATCCGACTGGATGGCGCGTGGCCACCAGGCAACTCCATGTCACCGAGAGGCTCTCTGGGGGTCCCCAGGTGCCTCGAACCCCTCCTCCCTCATACCTGCCATTTCCAGAAGCCCCGTGGCCACCAGCTGGCTGAGTTCGGTGTCTTTCCAGTGCCTACCCGGGGCCTCACAGCGTCATGCTCCCAGGACAACAGGGACAAACACCTGCCACCCTCCGCCCCCCCCCCGGGGGGGGTGCCGAGGCAGGTGCCTGGGGACTGGAGCAGGAGGCGCCCTAATGGCTTTCCACAGCCAACACCAATTCTGTTCCAGCGCCAAGAACCAGGGCAGTTCCTGTAGAAACATTGCTGCGGCTGGGCCGGGCTCCCAGGGCAGCCTGAGCTTCCCAGAAGGTCAGGCCCTCGGGCTTCCTGGCTCATCCTTGCGGGGAGAACTGTTTTCCCAGCACCTGGAGATCGCTTAGTCTTTCCTGGTGGAAACCGGCTGGGTGGAGTGCCCCAGGCTCCGCACACTGTGAGGCTACTTTTTTTTTTTTTTTTTCATATCTTTCCACTGACTGTGGGCTCCCAGGGAGCCACGCTACGCTTTTCGTATAACCCAGCAGGACACGCCGAGCCGGGCGCTGCTTCCCGCCCCGTGGTCCTGTGTGCCCAGGCTGTCAGCCCCAGGCCCACTCTTAGCTGGCTGCAACAATGAGGGCCTCCGCGGCGCCAGGGGGCGCTCTAGACGCCCGCGAGCGCAGTGGCCAGCCCCACCCGCGCCATGGGCTCCGAGGCCGCACAGCTGCTGGAGGCCGCAGACTTCGCGGCTCGCAAGCACCGGCAGCAGCGCCGGAAGGACCCCGAAAGGACACCCTACATCAACCACCCGATCGGTGGGCGCGCCCGGCCGGGGAGCAACCGTCGCGGCGCCTGGGGGCGGGGGCTGGGGGGGGACCCGGAAGGGGTCGCGGGGGCCGTGCGCTTCCTTGAGCGCCCACTTTGTGCCAAGCGCTGTGCAGGCAGCGTCCGTGCGGCAGGCCAGGTGGGCCGCACTGCAACCCGGCGCAGTAAGCGTGACTGCTCCCTTCGCACGGTTGACACCCAAGCAGGGTAAAGGACTTGCCCAGGGTCGCCCAGCCTGTGAGGGGGTCTCTATCTGGCTGCCCACGACCCCACAGCCGCCATCTCGCGGCTCCCTCCGGTCTCACTCATTGTTTTGCCCCCATCTCACCCCCCACCCCCACCCCCATCCCAATCCGCCCGCCAGGTGTGGCTCGGATCCTGACCCATGAGGCGGGAATCACTGACATTGTGGTGTTACAGGTAACTGCCCCACTTCTCAGGAGGGTTCAGGCCCCCCACACACACACACCCTCAGCAATGGGCACCCCTGGACTGGCATCGCGTGGCTGAACGGGAGCCTGTCCCCAGGCGGCCCTGCTCCACGACACCGTGGAGGACACGGACACCACCCTGGACGAGGTGGAGCTGCACTTTGGGGCGCAGGTGCGGCGCCTGGTGGAGGAGGTGACAGATGACAAGACTCTGCCCAAGCTGGAGAGAAAGCGGCTGCAGGTGGAGCACGCGCCCCACAGCAGCCCGGGGGCCAAACTGGTGAAGCTGGCCGACAAGCTGTACAATCTGAGAGACCTCAAGCGCTGCACCCCGGAGGGTACGCTCCCCACCCCGCACTCCCCTGCTGGCCCTGGGGGAAGGGAGGGAGCAGCCCTCGGGAGGCCGCAGGTGGCTCCGCGGGTCCCACCCGCCACCCTCTGAGGTTTTCAGCACAGATCGCCCCATTGGGAGCTCGGGCCAGGGCCCTGCACCACACCTTCCCGGAAGTGGACAGCAGCTTCCTGTCCACTCTCGCGCAGGGTGGTCAGAACCTCGAGTGCAGGAATACTTCGAGTGGGCGGCGCAGGTGGTGAAGGGGCTTCGGGGAACAAACCGGCAGCTGGAAGAGGCCCTGGAGCAGCTGTTCAGCGAGCGTGGGCTGACGCTCTGAGCACCGGGGGCCAGGCCGCGTGCAGACCCCGGCTTTCGGGGCCTCCCCTTCTCCCTCCGCCCACGTACACTTGGTTCCCCCCTCTGCAGAGGCTCAGTTCTCCCCAGCGGGAGGCAGCTGTAGCCAGTCCGTTCCTAATGCACTCACTGCCTTTGCCCACGTCGAAGCCCTGAGATCGCTGGTCCCTCGGGGACGTGGGCTTGTTTACACTCTAGGTGATCAGCCACCAAGGAAAATAAAGCGTGTTGGGTAAAAGGAAGCTGCGGCTGCTCCTTCGCCTTGTCCGTGGCCTGCTCCCCCGGAGTGAGGGCCTCGCCCCTTCCAGCCTCCCTTCCCTAAGGGGTAGGTGGGTTGTATCCTTAGCAGGAAGCCTCCACCTTGGGAAAGTCGCGAGGGATGACGCATGGTTTGGAAAGGAGTGCCGCCCGCCCCCTGGCAAACCTCGCTGCCCACTGGGGAGACCCCAGCCGCCCCCACGACGGAGCCAGGAAACCGAGTCTCGCAGGCTCCTCCCCCGCGCAGCGGCGCTCCGGTTGCTAGGCGACGGGCAGTTCCGGCCCCGCCCCCTGCAGGCCTGGGGCGGGGCAGAGGTCGCCATCGCCAGCTGGTGGGGTTGGGTGGTGGCTGTGAAGCCGACCGAGGACAAGGAAACGTCGGAGGACAAGGAAACTTAGCTCAAAGGCCGCTGTGTGCTGGACCGCAGGACTGTTTTGCCCAGTGTAGGGCGAAAAGACGCGGAGCGGGAAGCTCCCGTGTAAACGGATACCCGAAGGCAGACCAGGGCATGCATGGCACGTTTTGGTTTACTTTTTTTTTTTTTTTTTTTTTTAATTTGAGAGACAGAGATCTTCCATCTGTTGGTTCACTCCCCAAATGGCTGTAAAGGCCAGGGCTGGGCCAAGTCAAGTCAGGAGCCTGGAGCTTCTTCCAGGTCTCCCATGCAGGTGCAGGGGCCCAACCTCTTGGGCCATCATTTGCTGCTTTTCCAGGCCATTAGCAGGGAGCTGTAACTCTTTCAAATCTTTTTTTTTTTAAAGTGAGTTTTGCAGGAGTGAGATTACAGGAATTTTGACTTTATCCTTAGACAAAAACATATTTAAAAGAAAATTTGCAGTTGTTTTCTGGCTTTTTTAAAATTTATTTATTTGAAAAGCAGAGGGAAAGACAGCGATCTTCCACCTGCTGGTTCATTCTCAGATGGCTGAAATAGCCAGAACTGGGCCAGGCCAAAGGCAGGAGCTAGGAGGTCCATCCTGGTCTCCCACGTGTGTGGCAGGAGCCGGGTGTGTAGGCCATCCTTTACTGCCTATCCTGGTGAGTTAGCAGGAAGCTGGATCAGAAAGGGAGCAGGACTCCAACCAACTTACCCTGCTACTCCATAAAGATTTTCTGTTGTCTTAATTATAAAGTTCTTCTTAATTATAAATTTTTATATTCTTCGAAAAAAAATTTAAAGATTTATTTGAAAGACAGCGTCAGAGACAGGGAGAGAGCGAGAGAAAGATCTTTCATCGGCTGGTTCACTACCCAATTGACCGCAATGGCCGGAGCTGCGCCAATCCAAAGCCAGGAGCTTCTCCCGGGTCTCCCATGCAGGTGCAGGGGCCCAAGGACTTGGGTCATCTTCTACTGCTTTCCCAGACCATAACAGAGAGCTGGATCAGAAGTGGAGCAGCCAGGACTTGAACTGGTGCTCATATGGGATGCCGGCACTGCAGGTAGTGGCTTTACCCACTATGCCACAGTGCCGACCCCAAGTTTCTTCTAAATTTTTAAAATTAATATTTATTTGAAAGTGTTACTGAAGGAGAGGGCACGCTCACGCCAGAGAGTGGCACAGCTGGGACTTGAACCAGTGCCCATATGGGATGCCAGCATCTTAGGCCGTGGCTTAACTGTGCCACAACTCTGGCTCCCAAAGACACAATCTTGTCTCACAGTCTGGGAAGTTAAGATCGGGGTGCTGGCTGGCAAGGGCTGCTCTCTGCTCCCAGGACGGCGCCTTGTGGCTGTGTCCCCACGCACTGAGTGCCCAGGAGGAGGAACACAGCCCGCTCCCAGGGAAGAAGCCCTGGTGACCTAATCACCTGCTAAAGCTCCACCTCTTAATCCTCTTGTACAGGAGATTAAGTTGTGGGCGGACATAAATAGAGGGGCGCCCCAGCGTCCCGCCGCAAGGCCTCCCGTGGTGTCCGCCCGCGCTGGCTCCCTGGCCTGCACTGCCCGGCTCGGTGGAGTCCGCTTGAGTTGGGACTTCTTTTCTCGGCTATGGAGGCCCCGGGGTCAGTAGCTCTTCTGCTCATCCATTGGCCTTGGCAACTGTACCCATCTGAGTTTATGTCCCCCTGACTCTGAGAGAAGCTGGGGTTTGTTGCGAAGGACCTGGCCTCTCCTGCCATGTCTTACCCTGAGAATTGCTCATTGAAGCATTTGCCCTTTGCCAAGGTTTCTACTGTGGAGAACAAAGGTTGGGAAGCCTCACATCCACTGCCCTAGGTTGACTGATGTCTCCGTGAGTGCCTAAAGGGTTTTTTATGCACCCCAGTGCAAAGGGCAAGAGAGAAGCAGGTCAAGTTCAGAGTAAAGGTGTTGCCCTCCCTGCACAGGTGCTCAAGGTTGTACCCACACCCTAGGCCACCTACATCACCTTCACTCAAGCCCTTAGGCGGTTCACTGAGTGCCTCTCTCTGACACACAGGCCTTCCTGCTTCATGGAAGCTGGATGGTTCGAAGGTGGAGGGTTGCAGGGATGAATTGAATTATTTGCTTCTGGCGTGCCGGCTTCCAATGTCTCCGAACTGTGAGGCCTCGGGGCCAGAGCTCATTTCAGATGCCCACAAGAATCAGCTGGGACCTTGTTAAAAATACAACTTCTCTAGAGGCAGGTGTTTGGTCTCGTAGTTAAGATGCTTGCTTCCCACATCTGAGTACTGAGGTCCGATTCCTGGCTCAGGCTTCCTGCCAGTGCAGACCGTGGGAGGCTCAAGTGATTGGACTTCCTGCACCCACGCAGGAAACCTGATCTGGGTCCTTGCCACGCATGTGGGAGGCATGGGTGAAGTTCTGAGCTCTCAATTTCAGCCCGGGTGTTTAACCAGCAGATGGGAGCTCACTTTCCTTCTGCCTTACAAATTAAAAATTTTTTTCTTTCTTAATGCAAATTCTCTGGCTCCTTCTGCCGGAGATTGACGGGGAGGTTGTACTCAGGAATCTGCATCTTCCCCCAACTCTCAGCTCTTGCTCCTGTTACATGGTTGTCTCGGGGCGGCCATGACTCTACCCAGGATCACTACAGAAGAGCCCTGTTCACCACAGGCCAGAAACCCCGGTTTTTGTTGTTTAGATTTGAAAGGCAGAGTTAGAGAGGCAGAGGCAGAGAGAGGTCTTCCATCTGCTGGTTCACTCCCCAATTGGCCGTGACAGCCAGAACTGCGCTGATCTGAAACCAGGAGCCAGGAGCCCAAGGACTTGGGCCATCCTCCACTGCCTCTCCAAGCCACAGCACAGAGCTGGATTGGAAGCAGAGCAGCCGGGACTCGAACCGGCGCCCATATGGGATGCAGGCACTGTAGGCGGCTCCACCCATTTCACCACAGCGCCAGCCCCCAAATCCCGCTTTCAACAAGGGATTCTGGTGACCGGGGACCACACGCTGTGTAGACCTAAGAGGCTAGAGTATAGCACTGAACATTGTAACTCTTGTCAGACAACAAGTTCATTCCATGTCAGATCTCTAAAGATAATATCCTTTATTCTGCTGACTCCCAGGGGTTCGCGGATCCTCCCCTATCATTTGGTTATAAGTTACACCAGCAGGTAACACCTGCTATTAGCTAACTGCTCAGCATCCTTGCTGACATGATTACAGCTCCTATCCGTGAGCTCTTGAGTGCACAAAAGCAGTACACGAAGCGCTTCCCGCTGATAATCATCTTCCACCAGCACAGACAGGATTCCCCGCGTGGGGGCAGCTCTGGGTGGACGGCAGGTGCTCAGCCCCGCCTCTGCAGACCCTCAGGGAGCTGCCGGGCAGGCCCCGGGGACTAAGGGCCCCCAACACACCTCTCCCCTAGTTCTCAGCTCTTTGCAGGACGTGCTACGAATAATTTCCCCCCGTCATCTGTACTCTAACCTTGATGTTTGCCACCATACAGAAACTTACAGTATTTTTTTGTGGTAAAGCCTGTTTCCCTTTCTCTTATTCTCTTAGCTTTGTTACGTGGTTCCCACATCAGAGGTGGTGTACCAGGTAAAGCCACTGCCTGCTATGCCGGCATCCCAGTTTGTCTCCTGGCTGCTTCACTTCTGTTCCAGCTCTCTGCTAACGTGGCTGGGAAAGCAGCAGAGGACGGCCCAAGTGCTTGGGCCCCTGCACCTGTGTGGGAGACCGGGAGGAAGCTCCTGGCTTCTGCCTGGCCCAGCTCTGGTCGTTGTGGCCATCTAGGGAGTGAACCAGCAGATGGAAGATCTCTATCACTCTTTCAAGTAAATAATTCTTTAAAAAATAGGGGCCAGCACCATGGCATATAGGCTAAGCCAACGCCTGCAGCACTGGGATCCCACATGGGCACCAGTTTGAGTCCCGGCTGCTCCACTTCCGATCCAGCTCCCTGCTGCGACCTGGGAAAGCAACAGAAGGTGGCTCAAGTGCTTGGGCCCTGCACCTGCATGGGAGACCCACAAGAGGTTCCTGGCTTCGGAATGGCGCAGCTCTGGCTGTTGCGACCATCTGGGGAGAGAAACAGCAGATGGAAGACCTTGCTCTCTGTCTTTACCTGTCTGTAACTCTACCTCTCAAATAAATCAATCTTTAAAAAATACATACACAGGTACATTCCCTTGGGGTGGGTTTTCAGCCTAGCAAGGAAAACATCTGTTTCACATCAGGGAACCCGGGTGGATTCCCGGCTCCAGTTCCCAGTTGCAGCTTCCTGCTAACACAGACCCTGGGAGGCAGTGGTGACGGCTCAAGTGCTTGGGCCCTGCATCCGCGTGGGAGACCAGGAGGAAGCACCTGGCTACTGGCTTCAGATCAGTGCAGCGCGCCGGCCGTAGCGGCCATTTGCAGGGTGAACCAACGGAAGGAAGACCTTTCTCTGTCTCTAACTCTGCCTGTCAAAAGAATATATATATATATATATATATATATATATATATATATATATATAACTTTTGAATAATTTTGTAGTTTTATTTTCTCCCTCTGAAGTTTTTGTGCGACTCTGAGGCAGAGATCTGCCTCTTTAATGGCTAGCTAGCCGCCTCAAAGTACTACTTCTTAAATGATCCACCTTTGCTGCACTTAAAATACCCCTTTCACATACACTCAACTCACATGCCCTGGCCTGTGTGGTTCACCCCAGGTCACCCTGGACGCACACAGGGGGAGTCAGCTGGGAGACTGGGCAGGTCAGGCCTTCACCCACCCCAACACCCCCCACCCCAGCACCACCCTAGGGGCCCCTCACGCTTCCTGTTCCAGGTGAACCGTGGGACCTGTTCAGCTCCCAGAAGTATCCGGTCTTGCTGGCGTACACTGGACGCCTGGGCTGATGCGGGGCGAGTCAGTCTGCAGGAACGTGCGTGTCTGAATGCTCTCAACAGGGCTTCGGTTGATGCGCTCAGGTTGTTCAGGTAGGCAGTTTTATTGGCTATAAATAATGACAGCTGCAGTTTGTCCTTATCTCCCTCATCTGCCTTCCTGCAGGGCGCAGGAGTGCCGGGACACTGCTGCCTAATAGCATGCCCCTGACTAGTCCCTGGGCTAATGGGGATGCCTGTGGCAGTGGCCGCTTCATGAGGCCATCAGCTGGTGGCTTCTGGGAGACCTCGCTGGACACAGGAGGTTTCTCTCTAGTTTCAGCTTACTGCGAGTTGTAACAAGGGGTGGATCGTAACTTATCACATTCCCTTCTCAGCGTCTACAGAGACTAACAGAGGGTGATCTCTATTAACCGAAGGCAGCCGTGCTGCCTCCTAATTTAGTGTCTAAGTGATAACCGTAGGTCCCTGCGCGGGGAGTTGAAGGATGACCAGAGGTGAGCGCTCAGGGCCCGACTGCCATGCACAGGGGGCCCCGCGGCCCCAAGCCAAGGCACACGTGCCAGGTGGCACGGAGTGGAGCCAACACGGAAAGCAGCAGGGCCCTCGGACTCGGGAGCAGCAGCCCCCCGCTGGCTCCCCCGCCCTCTCCGCCCGCAGTCACCCTGACCCTGCTCCCCACTCCAGGATGCGCGGTCTCTGCCTCACCACAGAGCTCCCCCACAGCCAGCTCTCCCGTGTGCAGGACCTCGGTCACTGGGCTGTCACCCACGCAGTCTCCCTGCGCCCTGCTTCTCCTACATCCCATTCTGGGGAAAGGATGGGTGCGGGAGCCTGTGTCCAGCTGGGTGGCCACTCCACCGAAGCAGCGTGACCCTGCCTGCCCTGGCCAAGGGCCTTCCTCCCTGACCTCGCCAGCTTCTGCCCTCTCTGCCCACCATGGCGTTGGGGCTGCCCCTTAACACAGAAGCAACAAACGGAAAACGAGGGCCGGGCCCAGTCTGACAGTTTGGAGACAGATCGGGAGGGGAGATCCAGCATGGCTTGTCCAACTCCATCTTCACAGAGAGAGGCAGCCTCGGGGTGCACGCTCCAGGCCACGGGGAGCCCTAACCCAAGCGGACACGGAAGGTGGAAACCTCCATGGGCTCCAGATAGATGTCAGTGCCGTTGGAGGGCGCGGCCAGCGGGTACAGCAACGTCAGGGAGGTCGGCTGCAGGAACCCCACATCCAGGCCCCGGAAGAGGCTCCCCAAGGCCACCTGTGCAGGGGAGATAAGGTGAGCGAGGTGCTGGGTGCAGAGACTCTGGACAAACCCAGCCGGGGGAGGGCGTGTGGTGCAGCGGTGGCCGGACACCAGCATCCTGTATCATAGGTCCTGAGTTCAAATCCTGCACCCGCTTCCAATCCAGCCTTCTGCTCATGCGCACCCTGGGAGGCCACAGTGGTGGCTCAAGTACTCGGGTCCCTGCCGCCCACGCCCACGTGGAGGGAACTGCAAGCTCCTGGCTTCAGCCCAGCCCAAACCTGGCTGTTGGTAGGCCTCTGTCTCTGCCTTTCAAATAGATCAGAAAAAAACCAGGAGAGTCGGACCGAAGCTGTGCCCCTCTCAGGAGGAGCGCACCCGTCACACGTCCCTGAGAGCCACTCAGGGCCTGCCACAGCTCCCTGGGCTGGGGGTGGGGGCGGGGGGATGGCTTCCTTCAGGGCAGCATCTGGAGGCCAGCACAGGACCAGGCTTTTGGGGCATCATGGTGCCACTGAACAAAGAACAGAGCTTACAAAGTAACAGTGGGGTGCCTTTGTGTGTGTGTGGGGGGGAGGGGTCCTTGTTTGTTTTGCTTTTCAATCCCCATTGTATTTGAAAGGCAAAGAGAGCCAGAGAGCCAGATGGTCCGCCCACTGGTTCACTCCCCAGATGCCCAGAACAGGGCTGGGCCAGGCTGAAACCCGGAGCTTAGGACCCCACCCAGGTCTCCTACGTGGGTGGCAGAACCCAAGCACTTAAGCTGTCACTGCTGCCTCCAAAGGCGTGCACCACCCGGAAACTGGGTCAGAAGCAGAGCCCCAGGACACGGACCGGCACAGGGGCCTAGGGCGTGTGCCTGTGTGTGTGTGTGTGTGTGTGAGAGGGGCTTTCTTCTCCCATGCTGCCAGCCACGCCTGCCCCCTGGCTGTCCGGTTCCGACCACACCTGGGCAAAGCTCACCTTGCCCTGGCTCGTGGTACAGTTGAAGCCCAAGTTCTTGGCCTCAAGGCCGCAGTCGAAACCCTTGCGGTGCAAGATGAGTGCCATGTCCGGTGCAGGCAGGGCGTCGTCCTGCGGGAGAGCGTGGCGGGGGGGTTAGTGAGCTGTGGGTGCGGTCCTCCAAGGACCAGGACGAGGAGGTGGGGGTAGAGTTGAGGGGTGCTCACCTCGGCCGGGAGCGTGCGCAGGTTGAGCAGGTGGAAGTCGCAGGGCAGTGAGGCCGCCAGAGGGTGGAAGGAGCGCAGCGTGGGGCTCGGGAGCTGCCTCTTGGTGACCGGCAGGGCCAGCACCGGGGCGTTCAGGTGCACGGAGGTCAGGTGGCTGAGCAGGGACGGGTAGCTGGTAGAGCCAGTGTCCTGGACCTGCAAGACGGGTGGGGCCGGGCTGAGGGGGGAAGGCGGGTGGGCAGGCAGGCCCCAGGCAGCCCGGGGTGCCTGGCCAGCTCCGGGTGCCCCAGCTCAGCCGGGCTATTTCTCTGCGCCATTTCTTCTCTGCTTCTCTAACACTGCTAAGGGCACCGTGCTCCCATTGTCGCGTGGAGGCACAGGCTGGCTGCCTGGGAGGCAGGTCCCTGTGGCCCTGCTGACTGCTGCTGGGCGGCGTCCCTGGGGGTCACAGCTCTCCTCTGCGGCGGCCGCCTCTCTGTGCCCAGCATCCCTCGCTGCCCTCTCTCAGCCCGTGGCCGGCACCTTCCAGTTCTTCCCTACCTGCTGTGCCCTTTGCACAGAGCCTCCCTGCCCCGCTGTCCGAGTGATGTGCTAGGGGCAGGGTCCCGCCGGCGCCCTCCCCCCCCCCCCCGGCTCCAGGATGAAGTCCAGGCTTCACCAGGCACTCTAGCTCTCTGTGGTCGGCCAGAGCCTGCGCCCCGGCCCCCACCCTGACCCCAGGCACGGCCAGCAGTTTCTGTAGCACGGAAGTGCATCACACCCCTGCTGTCCACCGTGCACAGCGCAGGCCTTGTGGTGGGGTGGATTAAGGTGTCTGGGACGCTTGCACCCCGTATGGGATATCCTGTATGCCTCAGCGTCCAGTCCCGCCTCCCTCTTCCGATCCAGCTCCCTGCTAATACGCCTGGGAGGCCCCAGATGATGGCCCAAGTCCTTGGGCCCCTGCCGCCCACATGGGAGACCTGAACGAAGCTCCTGGCTCCTGGCTTTTGCCTGGTCCAGCCCTGGTATTATGGGCATTTGGGGAGTGAACCAGCAGATGGAAGACCTCTGTCAGTCTCCATCTATGCTTCTGCCTTCCAAACAAATAAATAAAAATGAACATACACACATTTTTAAAAATGTGGGCAGGAGGAATAAAAGCTGGATTTTTCATTTTCTTTCTTTTTAACTTAAAATCGCTGCACGCAGCTAGCGGCTGACTGAACTCGCTGCCCTCCCCTCACTGTCGCTCCTGCCTGCCCCAGCTGCCCTCGTCCTTGCGTTCAAACCACATGCTGTTCATTAAAGCCACATGTGGCTGACGCCTCCTCCAAGAAGCCTCCCATGCCTCGGGAGCCAACAGGACATCCCGTCTTGTATTTCCACACACGCGTGTCGTCGCCCACCCCAACTCCTGAGCACATCCCCAGTGGAAGCAACAGCGTCCTAAGTCTTTCACAGCCCGTCGGGTCCTTCCCGCAGAGCCACGGGCCCAGGACACGGCAGGCTCGGGCACTGCAGGGTCCAGCCACGGCCGCCGCCTGCCTGCGCCGGCTGCCCACGCCCACCGCTGCCATTACCTGGTGCTTCCTGCTCCTGCTGCCTGGAAAGAAGTCCCTACGCAAGGCTGCCAGTTTTGAGAGAAAGCCAAGCTGCTGGGGTGGCAAGCGTGAGAGGAGCGGGGCTGGAGGGAGGGGCCGGGCTGCTCCTGCCACGCCATGCCCCCGCCCGGCTCCTGCCACGCCCCCGCTGGGCTCCAGCCCGGCTTCCCGGGGCCGGCTCCGGGGCCGGGCCTAGTGTTACCTCGCCAGGACTCTTGCCCGCCGTGCGCCTTTCCAGCAGGAGGCGGAATCGGTTGCAGGTCCTCTTGTTGTCCTTGAGCCCCTGGCCGAGGCCCCGGTTGTCATCTTGCATGAGCCGCCGGTCCAAGATCACTTCCAGCTGGCCTGTGGAAGCGAACTGTAAGCCCCCGACCCTGCCTGCAGCCCGGGACTCCGGGCCCTGGGTGCCCCGGCCCGAGTCACAGAGACCAGGGTGGTGGAGGCCCGAGAAGGGCCAGGCTGAGCCGGGCAGCTGACCCCTCCACGCTCGCTCTGGGACTCGGGAGCAGGGCCTGAGGCACCGTGGTGATGGGGACCAGCAGGAGGCCAGTGAGGCCGAGGGCGGGGCCAGGCTCCTGCCCCCTCACCGTTTTCCAGGCTGGAGACGCCCAGGGCCTGGGCAGTGTGCAGCGTGAGGCGCTGCTGCGCGTCCTGGATGTAGGCCATGACGGGCATGGGGTAGAAGTTGGCCTGCAGGGGGAGCTTCTTCAGGTACCGCCGGGGCTGCACCTGCAGGGCAGGCAAGGCCAGTAGGTCAAGGGCATGTGGGCACCATGAAGGCCCCAAGGGGTCCCCTATCTGGCGCTGCGGCAGGAACCGCTGAGCTATAGTGAGCCCATCCCCCATCTGAAGCTGGCTCCTCGCCTTTCATTCCTCCCCGTCCATCAGGGCAGACCACCCCCGACCCCCAGTGCCTGCATTGAAGCCAGAAGGCCCAGGCCAAGTTCAGCGGGATCTGGGGGCTCACCTGAAAGCCATTGAGATCCGTGAAGAAGGTGCCCTGGCTGTCCACGTCCGTGCAGATGCGCAGGGCCAGCTCCTTGTTGACGTAGTCCCGGATGTCCACCAGGGATGCCATGTCCAGAGACAGCCCCTCCACCCCTGGGCACAGGGACGGAGCGGGAGCGCTGAGAGCCAGCAAGGTGGGGTGGGGCCAGGAGTTGCCCTAGCTCCCCACGCCCTTTCTCTGAGACAAGCAAGCATCCGGGTGCCCTCGGCTCCTGCCTCACGCCCGGGCTCACCTGGCAGGTTATACAGCCGCACCACCTGGTGCACGTGCTCATAGTAGGCGACCACCTCGGAGAAAAAGGGGCCTTCCGTGACACGCACCACAGGGGGCTCCTTGGGCACGTAGGGCTGGGGAAAGAGCCGGTGGCTGCTGAGCCCAGGGTACGCACAGTGGCAGCCCAGGCTGGGGCGGGAGAACGCTCGTTCCCAGCGCGCTCTGAGCTGACACCTCAGCCAGCTGGGCCTGACCCCCAGTTGCGGGCCTGGGCCCCTCCCTGCACCCAGCCTGTGGCTGTGCCCTCCAGGGCCCACAGGGCTGTTGGGCAGTGTCCTGCGGGTACCTTGGCCTCGCCGTCCGGCAGGAAGAGGTAGGCGCCGCTCTTGTCTTTGGAAGTTCGGGTGCCATAGATGAGAAATTCCATGTCCACCCGGTGCTCCTGCTCCTCATCCACCCTTCGGATGCTCTGCAGAGAAACACAGCCCTGACCCCTGGCCCCACACCCGCATGTCAGGCCTGCCCTGCAGGCAGCGCGCCCCGCCCCCGCCCCGCCCCGGGCCCTGCTCTGGCCCCGCCTCCGCCAGCCCCTCACCTTGAGGAGCCCAGTGAGGCCTGAGAACCAGACCTGCATGTAGCCGTTGCTGAGGGCGAAGTCGCTGGTGCCCGAGTCGATGACGCGGACCGGGAGTGCTTCGTGCCTGCTGACGGACAGCCGCCGGCCGTGCAGGTAGACGCGCACGGAGGAGGGCAGCGTGCGGAGCCCGTCCAGGCCCTGCTGCAGCTGCAGCACGCCCAGGCCCAGCGCCGGCAGGCGGACGGGCACAGACACCTGTGGGCACGGGAGGCAGGGACGTCGGTGCCGTGTGCAGGCCTGCAGTGTTCGCTCTGTCCCCGCCAGCCACCTCCCACCCCCGGCCCCTCCTCGGATGAAGCTGGGGTCGGCGCTGTGGCACAGTGGGTTAACCTGCATGTCGTTATGAGTGCTGGTTCAAGTCCTGGCTGCTCCACTTCTGATCCAGCTCCCTGCTAATGCGCCTGGGAAAGCAGCTGAGGATGGCCCAAGTGCTTGGGCCCCTGCAGCCATGTGGGAGACCCAGATGGAGTTCTTGGCATTGACCATTTGGGGGAGTGAACCAGATGATGGAAGATCTCTCTCTCTCTCTCTACTCTTTCAAATAAATAAACCTTTATAGGAAAAGGAAAAGAGTGGTGAAACTGCTTGCCCTCTTTTCTTTTTAAGATCCATTTATTTTATTTGAAAAGCAGAGAGAAAGAGAAAGAGGTCTTCCATCTGCTGGCTCATTCCCCAGATGGCCGCAACAGCCAGACTGCGCCGATCCTAAGCCAGGAGCCAGGAGCCTCCTTTGTGTCTCCCACAAAGAGATGTCTCCACCAAAAGATGTCTTTGGGCCATCTTCCACTGCTTTCCCAGGCCACAGCAGAGAGCTGGATCAGAAGTGGAGCAGCCGGGTCTCGAACCGGCGCCCATGTGGGATGACAGCGCCGGCCCCTTGCCCCTTCTCTCCTGTCACGCTTTGAGTGTCAAGCAATGTTTGGAAGACTTCAAAATGGCCACAGGACGCTCACCCCTGAGTGATTATTGGGGAGTGAATGGATGATGGGCACTGTCCCCGTCACCATGACAACCTTCACCTTCCTGGAAGGGCAGACTCAAGCGCCGAGAGCGACCACCCTCTTGGCAGCCTGCCCCCAAGCTGGGAGGAAGCAGGGCCCGCAGCAGGAGGGTGGGGTGCCCCGGCAAGGCCACTCTGGCAGAGGGCCGGCCTCACCTGGTAGACGTCAGGGACCATGTCCGTGGCAGAGCTCCAGTGTGCGCTGATCTGCACGGCCAGCGGCTGGCCCTCCTCCGAGAGGACGCGCACCCGGGGCGAGTTCACCAGCAGGGACACCACGCTGAGCCGCTCGTGTTCCAGCGGGTTGAAGAGCACCACGAACCTGCACACGGAAGGCGGGCTGAGCCGGGGGCAGAGCGGGGCGAGGGGCTGCCGAGCGCTGGGGGCCCCGGCTCACCTGGGGGAGGCATCCAGCGCGATCACCGTGCGCTCGGGCAGGGCGTCGTGGTTTAAGCGGCTGTCATCCTGGAACGCGACAGGAAGGATGAACAAACAGTCTGGGGGATGGGACTGGCCTCCTCGCGTCACAGCTCCCTGTTCGGGGCCCGGGAGGAGCCACACGCGCCAGACACCCAGAGGGGCTTACCGCCTGGAGGAACGGGGCCTCGGGGTCGAAGCGGTAGGTGCTCTTGTCCCCGAGCACCAGGTAGTGAGCGGCGTTGATGATGACCCGCTTCAGGCTGACGAGCGAGCGCAGAAGCCTGCGTACAGCCAGGGCACACGGGGGCGGCGAGAGGATGACCATGGGGAGGATAGCCACGGGGAGCCCGCCCACCGGGCAACCCGCACAACCTCAATGGGGGGGGGGCGGGAAGGAGAGGGCACCCACCTGACCCCGTAGTCCACAACCACCGCTTCCTTGGCCGTGCCGGTGATGGCGTCGTGGTGCTGGAAGAGACCCAGCGTGCGCCGAGCGTCCGTCAGGAGGGCGAAGTCGGAGAGCGGGTACTGGGCGGCCAGCCCCGAGCGGCGGGCGTGAGCCACAGCCAGGCTGTACAGGATCTCTGCCCCGCTGCGCAGAGACGCAAGTCAGCCGGCAGGTGCCACTCCCCGAGCCCCGCCCCTCCCACGTCTCGCCCCCTCCCCACCTGCCCAGGCGGGCGCGGGCGCGTGCGTGTGGGTGCCTCACCGCAGGTGGGCTTCCAAGACGCGGTCCAGGCTCTTGTAGAAAGGCCGGGAGGTGTAATAGCCTGTCCAGTAATGATCCTCCCGGTCGGCGTAGGAGAAGAAATCCCCGCTCAGCACCGGAAACCCTGGGGGCTGGGCCCCCGGCTCCACGCCTGTCCTCTTGTACAGAGCGTCGAAATAGTCAGAGAGCGTGCCGAACTGCGCCTGTGCGGACCCCCAAAAGCCACTCCCTCAGCTCCAGGGCCTCCGGGGCTGCACTGGCAGCGCAGGCGGGCACCGAATAACCCACCCACCCCTCCGGGCTTAGCGGAGGAGCCGGCCGCGGCACGGCGCCCCCCGCCCCAGCCGTGCACCCCCCCACCTGGACGTGCAGGTCGGGTTTGCTGTTAAGGAAGTCGAAGAGCCTCTGGTAGTTGAAGAACTGCGCGTCCCACTCCTGCGGCTTATCGTACCGGAAGTCGTCGCCCAGCGGCACCAGGAGGACGTTGCTCCGGAAGAGCCGGGACTTCTTCCGGTACTGGTCCAGGAGCAGGGCCGCCCTGGAGCAGCACGGCCGTGGGTGAGACGCGGGCTCGGCCTGGACAGAGGCTGCGATGGCGCACGCCGGGGCCGGCCAACCCCGCTTCTGCCCTTTGCCGCCTCCCTGTGCCCCCCGGTTATCTTTCAGACCACAAACACCTCGCGTTCCCGCTTCTCTGCCTCCGGCCGCTCCCTATGGAACAGTCTAGAACCTGCTCCCCGGCCAGTGTCGCTCAGTCAGGGGCCCAGCCTACATAGGGAGGTCGAGGGCAAGCCGACACACACAGAGAAGCGGAACCCTGGCCGGGCACACTTTCCAGGGCCTGCGGCAGCTCCCACCACACCCCAGTGCCACGCCTGTGCCAGCCACAAGGCGAAGGGCCTTGTGTTCTCCTGCCTCACCGGGGCTGTCCCCTTCTGAGCGCTGAGTGGAGGGCAGGGCCTCCCGTCCCCACGGCGCCCCGGCTGGGCGGAGCTGGGCCTCCCGCCGTCCTGGGAGAGCTCCGGGGGTGGGTCCTGCTGGCACGTGAGGGGCGTCCCAGTGCAGTGACACATCTACTCCCTGTGCTGGCCCAGTGTGCACCGCTCAGCTTCACTCTCAAGAGAGGATCCCCTCCCAACCTCACCCCCCGCCCAAGAACCGCTCTTCCCTCATTCATCAGCCTAGCGGGCCTTTCAGAGGAGCAAATGAACCTCTCGGGGTGGTGCTGCGGCCACTGCCTGCAATGCTGGCATCCCACACTGGCTGCTCCACTTCCGATCCAGCTCCCTGCTAAGGCACCTGGGAAGGCAGGGGGAGATGGCCCAAGTGCTTGGGCCCCTGCCATCCCTGTAGGAGACCCGGATGGAGTTCCAGGCCCCTGGCTTTGTCCTGGCACAGCTCTGGTCATTGCAGCCATCTGGGGAGTGAACCAGGGGATGGAAGACCCCTCTCCCTCCCTCCCTCCCTCTTTCTCTCTCTCTCCCACCACCCCTTCACTCTTTCAATTAACTAAATCTTTTTTTTTTTTTTTTTTTTTTGACAGGCAGAATGGACAGTGAGAGAGACAGACAGAGAGAAAGGTCTTCCTTTTCCATTGGTTTACCCCATAATGGCCGCCGCGCTGCAGCGGCACACCGTGCTGATCTGAAGGCAGGAGCCAGGAGCTTCTCCTGGTCTCCCATGGGGTGCAGGGCCCAAGCACTTGGGCCATCCTCCACTGCACTCCTGGGCCACAGCAGAGAGCTGGCCTGGAAGGGGGGCAACCGGGACAGAACCCGGCGCCCCGACCGGGATTAGAACCTGGTGTGCCGGCACCGCTTGGTGGAGGATTAGCCTATTGAGCCGCGGCGCCGGCCTTAACTAAGTAAATCTTAAAAGAAGTCCCTTCTCATGCCTGTTCTCTGTAAACCCAGGCCGGCAGCAAGAATCACAATTGCTGCTTTGAGAGCCCTAGATCCTTGTCTGGAAAGAGCATTTAGATTTCTGGAAACAAAAGAACGCTTTCTTTCCCGCTGTCACGTGTCTTACTTTGTGGACATCACGGAAATCAGGGCATTGCAGCATGAAAGCCAGATCAGCTTGCTGAATGCAGGCTCTGGCTACTCGCTGTTTAGATCACTCCCCACCAGGACCCACCTGGGGGAGTCCATCTCAGGAACGGTGAGGTCTTTGGGGGTCCCTGGTGATTCTCGCCCAGGAAACATGCCTATTTGCTCCGAGGCTGCCGGAACAGCTGAGCTAAACGAAGGCACCTTAGCCCCAAGTCCGTAAGGAACACGGGTCGAGGGTCCCTTATCCAAAGCAATCCTGGGGGCAGCAGTGTTTCAGATTTTGGATTTTTTTCAGACTTTGGAATAACCGCATGAACATACTGAGGTATCTCGGGGATGAGACCCCAGTCTCCACATGGAACGGACTTCACCTGGGTTTTAGACACACTTTACACACACAGCCCATGGGCAGGTGCACGGTATTCCTAGTGTGCCTGTTTTCACTACACACGCACGGCCAGGTGTGGAATTTTCCACATGTGGGGTCACGTGGGTGCCCAACGAGCTTCAGAGTTTGGAACGTTCTGGATTCTGGGTTTCTGGATTAGGGCTGCTCGGCCTGCGCTATCTAACTGGGGAAGCAGCTACCTCCGGGTGAGTCAGCCGGCTCTGGCAGCATGCTCAGAAAACACGCAGGCTTCTCTTCGCAGCCACTCCACGCAGAGCACCGCCGCGGTGTGCCTGAACCTGCCGGCCGAGCCAGGTCCCCTCCACCCCCCGCTCCAGGTCCCGCGTGGACAGCGTGCGGCCCAGGGCCTGCCCGCACGTACCTCTCTGCCACGTTGGCCTCGGTGATGGCCCGGGGCGGCACCTTCCAGGGGCAGTTGATGCGCCCCCCGGGCAGGCGTTTGAAGTCGAACTGGCAGCAGATCTTGGGGTCGGGGCCGCAGGTGTGGGGGATGTCATAGCTGTAGAAGGGCATCATGTGGCACAGGATGTCTGTGCTGGAGTCCGGGTCTGCAGAGACACGTCACGTGGTTGGGCGCAGGCACCGGCACCTGCTCGGGCCGCAGGCGGCCCTGACGGGTCGGGAGGACGTGCAGGCCGGGGGGCAGGGGGCAGCGGGCAAGGGACGCCGGAGCCACAGCTCCCTCAGCGGGAGGCGCCCAGAGGACACAGTGTGGTGCTGCTCCCTTAGCCTGCAGGGAGACGTGGCCTGGCGGACAGGGAGGGTCTCCCTTGCTGCGCCCTGGCGAAGACTCCCTCTACCCTACCTGGCCTTACCCCACGTCTGCCTCCACATGAACTCCAGGCTGCGGGTGGCGGCGAAGTGTTTCTTGATGGCATAGTGCACCCTCTGGATCAGCATGCTAGTCAGGTTGGCACGGCGCAGCAGGTAAGGCATGGTGGAGCTGTATCCAAAGGGATCCACTGCCCAGCCGGCGCGCGGGGCTGCACCTGGGCGGGACACGGAAGCCACAGGCTCTCAGCAGCTCAGGGCCTGGCCTCTTGGTCTCAACTGGGTATGGGAGCCAGCTCCTGCCCCGGCAGGTAGGCAGCAAGCAACTGCCATGCCGGCGGGCCCCTGCTGACGGAATCAGCCTAGTAAGGAAGCTTCAAACCCTGGTGCTCACAAGCCCATGTGCGGCCAGCCAGGTGGCTGATGGGGGCAGACCCCAGTCCTGGGCCTGGACTCACCGAGGTTCCTCTCCAGCCACTGGTGCCCCTCAATGAGCTGATCGATCAGTGCAAAGTAGTGGGAGTTGGCCTCGTCCGGCATCACCCAGCCTCCCGTGGCAATCTCCAGTTGCCCGTTTCCCACCAGCCTGGAGACCAAGGGGTCACACTCAGCATGGGGTCGGGAGCCGCCAGGGCCCACGGCAGCAGCCTCACGATGCTAGTTCACCCAAACCCAGGACCAAGAGAACAAAGTCCCACCCCCTTTCCTCCACGGGGTCCTGACCCTGCCTGTCTCGGGGCCACGCCATGCTTCTAGAAGGAAGTCCCCAGGTGTACAGACACCTTCCAGTCCCCCTCCTCCTGCTGGCAAGCCCTCAAACCATCACCCCCACTCTGCCACAGCTCCCGGGGACCTCTCCCTGCCACCTCAGCTACCCACCCGCCTAGGACCCCGGCTGCCTGCACCCCACCCCCACCCCCCCACGCCTCCCCGACCAGCACTGGCCTCCGGACCGCCGCTCTCTTCTGGGCACTGATGTTGTCCCACCACTTGGCAAAGAAGGAGACCTCGGCCCAGAGGAAGCGCCGCCGGGGGTCCTCCTGCAGCTTGGACACCATGCTGTTGAGGATGTGCTGCGTCTGCTCCGTGTAGTACTTGTCGAAGGTCTTGATCCAGCCTGCGGAGCCAACACAGGGCCCCTGAGGACGCCCCCGGCTTCCTTCACCGCCCGCCCCGCGTGCGCGCGCTGCACCTGCCACGCTCACCTGGGTCGTTGTGCGAGTGCGGCACCACGAACACCAGCAGGTCCTCGGCGTCCCAGTCGTGTGGGCTGTAGGAGATGTCAAAGCCTTGCCGCCACACGCCACCCTCCACGTTGTCAAACGGCAGCGTCTCCGTCACCGCCAGCATCTACCGGGCGGGCGTGCAGGCGGCGTCAGTGCCCCATCCACGGCCACGGCCACCGCCCATTTCCCAGCCCCACTGGCTCTCACTCTTACCTGCAGCTCTGGCTTCTGGCCCCGGCCCCCCAAAGCAAACTGGCAGTCCTGAGGGGAGACAGAGAAGAAGCTGGGCCGGGGCTCCGGCGGCACCACCCAGGAGCCGTTGGCCGTGTGGTAGGGCAGCAGGGCGGGCGGGCCCTCGGCGTTGGCCGTCAGCTCCAGCACCGAGTCCTTGATGTGGCTGATGATTTCATGGTTCTCCTCCAACAGCTGCTCCAGCTGCTGGATGCGGTTCTGCAGCACGGAGATCTGGCTCTGCCAAAAAGACCAGGAAGCCATGACCCGCGGCTCCTTCAGCCAGAGCCGGGGTTTCTCCCTGTGGGCCTAAGGGGGCGGAGGGCTCCGGCTGCACACAGACAGACGCGCACGCAACTCTGAGGTTTGCAATCCACAGCCCTCCCCAGCTCCTGGAGGGCAAGACTTTGTCTCGCCAGCCTACGCTCGACAATCCATGTTGCCTGTCTGGAGCACCGTGTTCAGGATTGCAGACCGCATCGAGGCTCAGCGGGGAAGAATGCTGCAATCCATTAGCAATGTCTGCCAAGGACGCAGGAGGGCAGCACACCAGTGCACCCGCTCTTCCTTCTTCTCTCTCTCTTTTTGCCTTCACTGTTTTTAGCTCTGGGTTTCTAGAAAACCCACCCACTGGGAAGGAATGTTCCTGTCCTGTGATGGTACGACACTCCAGCCAGGGCAACGGCCTAAGGCCAGATGACCTGCGTCCCCAACAGACGGCCAGGCAGCCGTGACTCACCCGGGGGAAGTTCCCACCGCTCTGGTGTCGGGCAGGGTCGTGCTGCACTCGGTCCAGCATGAGGTAGAGCGAGAAGACCGCCACACAGAAGATAGCAGCCCCACATACTGTCACCTGCTTCTTCAGCTTCATAGTGGCCTCTACGTGCACCTGGTGGGACAGACCCCGCTGCAGCTCCAACAGGCAAATGCCCTTCCATGGCTTTTCCACCGAATGCCCCGTGAGTTCCCCTCAAGGCTGTTCCAAGGAGCACGGTGTTTGCCTGAGCAAGGTTCCGTGGGTGGGCGTGGTGGCACAGCAGGTGAAACCACAGCTTGGGATACTACATCTGCCGTCAGCGTGCCTGGTTCAAGTCCCAGCTGCTCTACACTTCTGACCCAGCTTCCTGCCACTGCACTTGGGAGGCAGCAGTGATGGCCCAAGTGCTTGGTCCCTGCCACCCACGTGGGAGACTTGGATGCCCAGTTCCTGGCTCCTGGCTTGGACTACGCTCAGCCTTGGCTGTTGCAGGCATTTGGGGAGTGAACCAGCAGATGGAAGACCTCCATTTGTCTCTCCCTCTCTGTCACTCTGCCTTCCAAATAAACAAGTGAATTTTCAGAACAACACAGACCGTACAAGCAGGCTTCGGGGCACCCGCTCCCAGTGCGAGCTGTGGGCTCTGACCCACCTCGATCCTCCTCTCACACTTACTCAGGAAGCTCAGATAAGTCGCTTGAGCGGGGCCGGCCCTGCCCCAGGATGCGGGCACACACTCCCTCCCCTGATGCTATAAAAGTGGGTCCCCCAGATTAACCGGGCCCCAGCTGACAGCTCCACCTCACCACCTCCTGACCACAACCAGCGTCCTGCAAGGCCTGCCCACCTGCCAGGAGGTCAGGGGCCAGGCTCCTTGGCCACGCGCTTCTGGTTTCAGATGAACAAACTGGACACAGCCAGAGCCAAACAGGGACTGACAGGGACGCCTGCCCCCTGCCTTCTCGGAGCACTGGCACTCTGCACCAACACAGCCCAGCACAGACTCTCTCCCTAAGAATTCACCATGTATTTCTTTCCAAAAAAAAAAAAAAAAAAAAAAAGCACCCTATAAACAGATGCCTCTATACCTCCTCTCTGGTCCTGCTGACTTCCGCAGTGCTAAACTTTCAGCAGCAGTTAAGGGGCACTTAGGGGGGACCCCCGCCAAGCCAGCAATGACGCTGAAAGCTCTTAGATCGCCGCGGTGGGAGTGCGGGGCTGCGGGGGCGACTTGAAGGCACCGCGGCCGCCAGTCCCGGCCCTCGCTGGCCTGCGGGGCGGTGGAGGCCCGGCGCTGGCCCCAGGACAGCGCGCGGGGGAGGACGTCGCAACCGGCTCTATGGCCGGGGACCTGGGTCGCCTCCGCGCCGCGTCCTACTTAGCACGATCGTATCCCGCTCAGGGGCCTCGGGACAACATTTTTAGCCCCTGGATGCTGGGTCCAGGCCAAGGTGCGCGGAGCAGGGGAGAGAGTTGAATCGCAGGACGGGCAGCACCTGCCGCCGCCGGCCCAGCCCCCTTCCCGTGCTGCCTGGCTGGCTCTACCGTCCCCAGCCCCGCAACGACAGCGGCCTGGCCCGGGCCTCGCGCCCCCACAGCCCGCACGCGGCTCAAGGGCCCCGCCGCGGCCCGGAGCGCCGCTCCCACCCCCACCCAGCGCCGCGCGGCCCGTTACCGTCTGCGGCGGCCTCCGCGCCGCTGCGGGCCCCGCCGGCCGGGTGCGCCGCTCACATGCCCGGGGGTGGCGGCCCGCGCACTGGCGGCGACGCCGGCGACCGCCGCTGCTCCCCCCGGCTCAGCGCCGCAGCCGCGCTGCCCCCGGGCCCGCCGCCTCTCGCCGCCGCCGCCGGCCCAGCAGCGTGCGGGGCGGGGACAGCTGAGCCGCCGGCCCCGCCCCGGCCCGCGTGCGCCCCGCTGAGCCGGCGGGAGGCAGCCCTGCCCGCCGCGGCCCGCGCGGTCCCCGCCAGCCGGCCGCTGCTTCCCCGCGCCCGCCGCGGCCCCGCCGCTGCGCCGAGGACCCCGGGTGCGGGCAGCGGGGCCGCAGTGCGCAGCCGCAGCCCGGCGGCCTTGGCGCGACTGGGGGGCGAGCAACTTTGGCGGTGGGGCATTGGTGGAAATGGCCGGCCCCCGGGTGCCCGGGCCTGGCGGGTGCTGGCTGCGCGGGGTTGCTTCTCAGGCTAAGGGGCTCTCTGGTCCCTGCTGGGGACCCTTCGATGCGTACTGTAGGGGCTCTCCTTCCTCCTGGGTTGTGTATGATCTTACAGCATAATAAACCATATTAATTAATTCATTCATTCTTTTTAAATTCTTTTTTTTAAAGGTTTATTTATTTGAAAGGCAGAGTTACAGAGAGGGAGAGGCAGAGGCAGAGAGAGAGATCTTCCACACGCTGGTTCACTCCCCAAATGGAACCAGCGGCCAGGGGTGGGCCAGGTAGGAGCCAGGAGCTTCATCCAGCTCTCCCACGTGGGTGACAGTGGGCATCCTCCACCGCTTTCCCACGATCGTTAACAGGAAGCTGGATCGGAAGTGGAGCAGCTGGGACTCGAACTGGTGCCCAAATGGGATGCCAGTGCTGCAGGCAGTAGCTTTAGCCACTATGCAATGCCAGCCCCAGGCTTTGTAAATTCTTACCTGCTGCCGGCTGAATGTTTGCAGGCATCTCTCCCAGATTCACAGGTGAAACCCTAACCCTCACTGAGGTGGGGTGGGAAGTGGGGCTCTGGGCTTGTGATTAGGTCAGGAGGGTGGCGCTTCCCAGCTCTTATCAAAGGGTCCCAGGGAGCTGCCCCTTCCACCACCTGAGGGCCCCCCTGGAAAGCAGGTGCACCCGACCCAGAACCTGCTGGGGCCTCCATCTGGGTCTTGGCGGTCTCCCAGAGTCCCGAGGAAGAACGTTCTCCCATTCCTCAGCCGCCCCCTTTGCAGTCTCTCCCCATATCTGCCCAAACGGACCAAGGTAAGAGGTGTGCAGCGTTGGGGATCCCCGGGCCCTCACGGTGCTGGGCTGTACCAGTTTACGCATCCGTGATAAACTGTGGAACATGGCCTAGGCCACGTGCCATCTGGTTGACCAGATGTAAAACGCCCTCTCATTTAACTCCCATTTCCTCGATCTGGTCAGGAACATTTCCCCAGGTGTGTTTACCAACCGGAGACCACGTGCTCTGTGTTCTCACGCCTTGCCCTGTGCTTGGGGGTGGGGTGGGGGGTGTATTTTCCAGGCCTTCTGTTGAATTTTCCATTTTAGTGATCATCTTTGGATCTTTTATTTGTTCTCCTTAAAACTGGAAGCATTGGGGTTGGCATTGTGCAGCAGTGGCTGCTCCGTTTCTGATCCAGCTCCCTGCTGACGCCCCTGAGATGACGCCCAAGTGCTGTGTCCCTGCCACCCATGTGGGAGACCCGGATGAAATTCCTGGCTCCTGGTTTTGGCCTGGCCCAGCCTCAGCTGTTACAGGCATCGGGGGAGTGAACCCGTTGATGGAAGATCTCTCTCTCTCTCTCTCTCTCTGATGCACTGACTTTCAAATAGATAAAATAAATCTTAAAAAAAAAATTGGAGTATAGCTTACAGTCGGTGGGCCAGATCTGAAGTGCAGAGTGTGATAGGTTTTGATAAGTGCACACATAAGTATAACCAGAACCCACTGCAAAGCACAGAACCTCCCCATCTGCCTTAAAGGTTTGCAGTCCCTAAGTGCATCCTGGCAGCTACCGGGGCCTCTGGACCTGCCACTCTTCCGCAGACTCAGCCTGTTAGGAGAGAGCAAGCCCAGACAGAGCCAGGCGGCTCATTACTTGCACAAGCGAGGTGGGCACCTGTCGGGACAACGCGGAACAGGAGGGACCAATGCCGGGAGGCGTGACCGAGAACCTGCAGCTGCACTCAAAGGAAAGAGGAGGGCCAAGTACGAAGTCCTGGGGAGGCAGGTGAGCCACAGCCTCAGGGCAGCCTCCCTCAATGCCGAAGATGGCGGCAGCGCGTTCCTCCCTGGGCTGCAGACCTGCCCTTGTTCCAGGAGGAACCGCAGTGTGGTCAGGCCTCTCCACCCCCTCGCCCCCCTCCCCCGACTCTCCCATGCATTCCACTAAGAATCATTCTCAGCAGCATCCACCAGACGCCTCCACTGGCGGTACTGACGAGGGCTTGGCCCAAAGCCTTGGCACTTGTCCTTAGCATCGTCAGATGAGAACGACCGGGGACCCACGCGGTCGGCAGTGGGAGCTGAGCTTTGGCCGCGTCTGTTCCATCACTTGTTAACACCGCCACCTGTCGGAGACACAGGGTAGTGAATGCCTCAGGTAGGCGCTCTCTGCTGAAGACTTCTTTTTCCTTAAGTTTTATTTTATTTTTTATTTATTTGAAAGGGGGGGGGAGAGAGAGAGACAGAGAGAAAGAGAGAGGAACAGATAAAGATCTTCCATTTCCTGGTGTACTCCCCCAAATGCCCACAACATCCAGGGCTGGGCCAAGTTGAAGCCAGGAGACCACGACTCCCTCTGGGTCTCCATGTGGGTGGCAGGGATCTAAGTACTTGAGCCATCATCTGCCGCCTCCAGAGTGTACATTAGCAGGAAGCTGGATCAGAAGCATGACGAGGACTTAAACTTAGGCAGTACAACATCCCAAGTAACTTTTTTTTTTTTCAGGGTTGACTTATTTGGAAGAGAGAGAAAGAGAGCAAGACAGAGAGATCTTCCATCCACTGGTTCACTCCCCAAATAACCTGCAATAGCCAAGGATTGGCAAGGCTGAAGCCAGGAGCCAGAAACTCCATCTGGATCTTGCATGTGGATAGCAGGGGCCCAAGGACTTGGGCCATCTTCCACTGCCTTCCCAGGCACATTAGCAGGGAGCTGGATCCGAAGTGGAGCAGCCAGGACTCAAACTGGCACTCAGATATAGGATGCAGATGTCACAGGTGGGGACTTAACCTCTGTACCACATCACCAGCCCCCAAGTGGCATCTTTTTATTATTATTTATTTGAAAGTGAGAGTTAAAGAGATTGATCTTCTATCCGCTGGTTCACTCCCTAAATGGCCGCAACAGACAGGGCTGGACCAGATGGAAGCCAGGAGCCTGGAGCTTCTTCCAGGTCTCCCACATGGATGCAGGGGCCCAAGCCCACTATGCCACATCACCGGCCCCCTAAAAGGCATCTTAATTTCTGTGCCACGAACACCTACTCCTGCTTGTCGCTCCCCCTCTTCGTGGGGGAACGACACTGAACCCTGCGCTGTTCTTTCGTCTGCTCGGCCCTCCCCGGGTTTGCTGCTGGTTCTTCCCGGGTTGGCTACTATCCCTTCCACCTCCGTGGAAGGGCAGTTCCCCCTGGCCACATTCCCCACTTCCGCAGGGGAGCGGCACACCGCCGGCCGGCTCTTCTCGGGGGCTGCACAGGTTCCCTTAGATGTTCCCCATAGATGTTCCTGGTGCATGCCGTCTCTCTCCTCCTTTATAGTCCTCCTCCGCCAATCCTAACTCGGCTGCCCACACGCCGAGTACGCTGCTCTCCAATCAGGAGCAAGTCCTACAGTTTATCAGTTGAACTGGAGGCAGCTGTGCGGAAGCTGTTTACTTCTCTCCCAACGCCACATTGTGGGAGAGCAGATGCATAGAATAAGTCTTAATTCGAGTAACTTAGTCTAGTCCGGATTGCTCCCCACACTGCTGAATATTCTTGGTTATAAAGGCAGTGCTTGTGTCTGGTCAGTTGTCTTTGGAGACGCCAAACACATACCACGACTGATCTAGGACTTCCTGAACAGATGGTATGGCCCACGTCCTCTGTGCATGCGGGAACTGCTGCGCCGTACCTTGAAACTGCTGTTATGACAGTCAACATCCAGCAGCCCCCTTGAGAGCAGAGCCTGGGAGGGCTGGCACCACGGCGCAGCGACTAAAGCCCCAGCCTGCAGCGCCAGCGTCCCATACGGGCACCAGCTTGAGCCCTGGCTGCTCCACTTCCAATCCAACTCCCTACTAATGCACCTGGGAAAGCAGTGGAGGATGGCCCAAGTGCTTGAGCCCCTGCACCCACATGGGAGACCAGGAAGAAGATCCTGGCTCCTGGCTTCAGTCTGGCCCAGCCCTGGCCATTGCGGTCATTTGGGGAGTGAACCAGCAGACGGAAGACCTCTCTCTCTCTCTCCTCCCTCCCTCAGTGTAACTCTGCCTTTCAAATAAATAAATCTTCAAAAACAAATCCTTCCTGATATTTAAAATAAAAAATTGAAAAGAGCAAAGTTGGGGACCCGTCATACATCTGTCAGGGCCAGCCAGGTTTGGTGCCCGGACCACGTGCCCCAGAGTTCTCCCTGCCACACATGTGTAGTTAGTCTCCAGGCACGTCTGCCAGGCTCCTTCGGCCTCGTGTGCTGGCATCACTAGCTTGTGTTGTGCATGGGTCCTGGTGACGGTGTCCAGTTGACTGTGGGTGTTGCTTGGACAGCATGGTTCCCACCAACTTGTTGGTCCCACTGATGTTCATGGTCAAGGGCTCTTTTTCCATGGGTGTCTGCTTTGGACATGTGTCAATCTGATGCCATAACAGTCTTGGGACTTGGGGCTGGGACTTGATTCCAGGCTGGAGCCCTCGCCGCTCCCCACCCCCCACTATGGTAGCAAGGTGCTTACCAAATGACAGGAATTCACCCTGGATAGGTCACTGCCTCACGACAGCTATACAGACCCACCGTGACAAAGCTCTGTCCTCTGTATCCACTTCTCTGGCCACAGTGGCTATGGTCAAAGTTCCCTGGTATTCTGGCACATCTACCCCCTGAGACGCCGGCATCCCATATCAGAGTTCTTGGTCAAGTCCCAGCTGCTCCACTTCCCATCCAGCTCCCTGCCAATGCACCTGGGAAAGCAGTGGAAGATGGCGCAAGTGCTTGGGCCGCTGCCACTCCTGTGGGAGACCCAGGTGGAGTTCCTGGCTCCTGGCTTCCACCTGGCCTGGCTTTGGCCTGGTCCAGCCCCAGCCATTATAGCCATTTGGGGAGTGAACCAGTGGATGGAAGATCTCTCTTTCCTGGTCTTTCTTTCATTTTTTAAGATTTTTTATTTATTTATTTGGCAGGTAGAGTTACAGACAGTGAGAGAGAGAGAGAGAGAAAGGTCTTCCTTCCATTGGTTCACCCCGCCAAAGTGGCTGGCACTGTGCCGATCCAAAGCCAGGAGCCAGGCACTTCCTCCTGGTCTCCCATGCAGGTGCAGGGGCCCAAGCACTTGGGCCATCCTCCACTGCCCTCTCGGGCCACAGCAGAGAGCTGGCCTGGAAGAGGAGCAACCGGATCTAGAACCCGGCACCCATATGGGATACCAGTGCCACAGGTGGAGGATTAGCCAAGTGAGCCACGGCGCCGGGCCCCTCTTTCCTGGTCTTTCAAATAAAAAGAAAGAAAACCAACCAAAGTGGCGTGGAGCGTGGGGTCGCTTGTTAAGCAGCTGAGCAGCATCCCAGTCCTGACCCTGCTCTGCTAGTGCCATGGGCCATGCAGCCATGGTTTCTGGACTTTTACCCAAATCGTCTCTCTTCCTCCTTTCTCTTGTTTTAAAAATTATTTTATCGGGGCCGGAACTGTGGCGGGTAAAGCTGCCACCTGCATTGCTGGCATCCCCTATGGGTGCCAGTTCAAGTCTTGGCTGCTCCACTTCCAATCCAGCTCTCTACTATGGCCTTGGAAGATGGCCCAAGTCCTTGGGCCCTTGCACCTGCGTGGGAGACTCAGAAGTTTCTGGCTCCTGGCTTCAGATCGGCCCAGCTCCAGCTGTTGCGGCTATTTGGGGAGTGAACCAGCAGCTGGAAGACCTTTCTCTCTCTCTCTGCCTTTCCTCTCTCTGTGTAACTCTGAATTTCAAATAAAGAAATCTTTAAGAAATTACTTTATCGTTTCTTTTTCTCCTTTATCTTAAAAAAAGTGATTTATTTATTTGAAAGGCACAGTGACAGAGAAGGGGAGAGATCTTCTACCTGCAGGTTCACTCCCCAAATGGCCACAACAACCAGGGCTGGACCAGGCAGAAGCCAGGAGCCAGGAACTCCATCCCGGTCTCCCACATGGGTCCAGGAGCTCAATCACTTGAGCCATCATCCCCTGCCTCCCCGGGTGCACTAGTGAACTGGATCAGAAGCACAGCAGCCTGGACTTGAACCAGCACTTCATACGGGTTCCAAGCAGCCCCACTGGTGGCTTACGCCACCGCACCTCAAGGCCTGCCCCTCATCGTTCAAGTGGATCCTAGACTGATTGCCGCCAATCACTAGGTCGCGTTCTAGCACAGGGGCAGAGGAATGGGCAGTAGCTCTCCCGTGCTTCCTCCAGTTCTGCAAGACCCTGCCTCTCTGGTGAACACAGATGGCGCTGGTTGGGGAACAGGGACTATGGTGAAAAACCACTCAGGGTAGACTCAGAGGTTAGCATTTAGTGCAGCACCAGACGCTGTTCTCCTCAGAGTGCCTGGGTTTGAGTCCAGCTCCACTTTTTTTTTTTTTTTTTTTTTTTTTTTTTTTTTTACAGGCAGAGTGGACAGTGAGAGAGAGACAGAGAGAAAGGTCTTCCTTTTGCCGTTGGTTCACCCTCCAATGGCCGCCGCTGCAGCCGGCGCACCGCACTGATCTGATGGCAGGAGCCAGGAGCCAGGTGCTTTTCCTGGTCTCCCATGGGGTGCAGGGCCCAAGCACCTGGGCCATCCTCCACTGCACTCCCAGGCCACAGCAGAGAGCTGGCCTGGAAGAGGGGCAACCGGGACAGAATCCGGCACCCCGACCGGGACTAGAACCCGGTGTGCCGGCGCCGCAAGGTGGAGGATTAGCCTATTGAGCCACGGCGCCGGCTTTTTTTTTTTTTTTTTTTTTTAACAATTCATTTACTTGAGATGCATAGTTACAGAGAGAGGGGTCTTCCATTGGCTGTTTCATTCCCCAAATGGCTGCAACGGCCAGAGGCGAGCCAATCCGAAGCCAGGAGCTTCTTCTGGGTCTTCCAGGTCTCCACATGGGTGGCAGGGGCCCAAGCACTTGGGTCATCTTCTACTGCTTTCTCAAGCCATCAGCAGGGAGCTGGATCAGAAGTGGGGCAGCCAGGACTTGAACCGGCGTCCATATGGGATGCTAGAGCTGCAGGCAGAGGCTTAACCTACTACGCCACAGCGCCAGCCCCCTCCGGCTCCACTTCTGAACCAGCTTTCCCTGCTAACGCACACCTGGGGAGGCAGCAGGTATAGCTGGGTCTCTGCCTCCACAGGGGATACGCAGAGCAAGTCTGGGCTCCAGCTCTGGGCCCAGCTGCTGCAGGGCAAAGCAGCAGATGGGAGACCTTTGTTTCTCTCTCTCTGCCTTTTCTATATCCCTTATTGGAGGTCTGGTTTGAGACCCAGCTACTCTGCTTCCAATCTAGCTTCCCGCTAATGCACCCGGGAAGTAGGTGATGGCTCAAGTACTTGAGTTCCTGCCACCCAGATGGGAGATCCAGATGGAATTCCTGGCTCTGGGCTTCAGCCTGGCCCGGTCCCAGCTGTTGCAGCCTTTTAGAGAATGAACCAGTGGATGGAAGATCTCTTTCACTTCATCTTTCAAATAAATGAATACATTACAAAAAAAAAAAAAAATCAAAAAGCTAGGCCAGCATGGTGTCAGTTTTGCATCCCAAGACAGGGTGGCCCTGAACTGGAAGGACCAAGTGATTGGAGACCTGGAGGTCAGCCAGCCAGAAGCTAAGGAGCCAACTCCCAATCACAGCCAAGCAGTGCTGGCACCTGGGAAACAGGGACAGGTGCAAAGCCCTGCACCTAACTGAAACTAGGAAGAGGGGTGAGATGCGGCCTTGAGCTCCAGCCTGGGCCACCCATCAGCCACGGGACTCCCCTATCAGGAGAAACTGCCAACACTGGGCTGCACCATGCCCAAGCCTGGCCTCCTGGCCCACGTGGAGGTGTGCAAGGTATCAGGGGTACCAGGGTGGGCCTTCTCCTCACACCCCTGCCCATCAACACCTGCCCATCATTTTGATGTCTCTATAGCTCGATTTGCCTGCTCTTGAGAACAAAACGGAGCTACAAATGGGCTCGCTTTCATTTCTAGACTCTTGGTGCAACGTCTTTGAGGTCCATCAATGTTGGAGCATGGATCAGCGGTTTGTTCATTGCGGTGTGGACACTGGGGTCACTTCCAGGTTGTTCTGGCCCTAAGTTCTCTCCAGAAACCTCCATTATTCACATATTCCAGTCCCACAGGCGTCTGAAGTGCCATCCTTGCCTTTCTGTTTCAGGTTAGACAGCTCCTATTAACCCAGCTTCAAGTTCCCTAGTCCTGGCCTCCGATGTGGTCGGTCTCTAACCATGATGCACATTTTCTCCTTTAGTTTTGTTACAAAACCCATCCAGTGAGTTTGTAATTTGAGAGCTACTTTTCAGTTCAATATGCTCCTTTGATGCCTTTTTAATAGCTTCCAATTCTCCTTAAATTCCCCATATTTGCATCTATTTTGTGTATCTTTCTTCTCTAACATAATAACCATAATTATTTAGAAGTCCTGGGACTGGCATTGTGGCGCAGGTTAAGCTGATGCCTATAATGCTAGAATCCCCTATGAGCACCAGTTTGCACCCCAGCTGCCCCACTTCCAATCCAGCTCCCTGCTAATGCACCTGGGAAAGCAGTGGAAGGCCCAGAGCTTGAGCCCCTGCCATCTCTATGGGAGACTCACATACAGTTCCAGGCTCCTGGCTTCCACCTGGGCCAGGCTGTTGTGCCCACTTGGGGACTGAATCAGCAGATAGATCTCTGTCTCTCTCTATATATGTCATTCTGCATTTAAAATAAATTTTTTAAAGATAATATTTTATTTATTTGAAAGGCAGAGTAACAGAGAGAGAGAGAGATCTTCCATCTGCTGGTTCACTCCCCTAATGGCCACAACAGCCAGGCGCCAGGAGCCAGACTGTAGCCAGGAGCTTCTTCTAGGTCTTCTATGTGGGTGCAGGACCCAAGCACTCAGGCCATTGTCCACTGCTTTCCCAGGTACATCAGCAGGGAGCTGGGTGGGAAGTGGAGCATCTGGGACTCAAACTGCAGTCCATATGAGATGCCAGTGTTGCAGGTGGCAGCTCTACCCGCTACACCACAGCACTGGCCCCTCAAATAAAGTTTTTAAATACATCAAATAAAATCCTGTCTGCCAACTCCAATACCTGGATCATCTGTGGGTCTGCTTCTAGTGTTCATTTTTTCCCTTGTGTATCAGCCCCATCTTCCCTCCTCCGCACTTTTTTTGGACAAGGGTTATGGTTTTGAGTTCTGTGTCACATATCGGATACAAAAGGATACAGGCTTCACACTCACTCCCGGCCCCTCCCCCCCCCCCCCCACCTGGAAGCCAGCCTCCTCTCTCAATGCCACAGGACTATGAGGCCTGTTCTGCCCGGCCAGAGCAGTAGTGCCCGGTCTCCTGCACTGCCCAGGGAACTTAGCGAAGTCCCACGGGGAAGCCTGCTCTGCACCAGCTCCTGGACATCTGGATCCACAGTGCAGCTCCTGCAACCACCAGAAGCCGCTCACTTCTCTCTGCCCCTAGTGAGTTGCCACGCTCGGGCCAGGACTGCGCCCCAGCCAGGTTCCCCTGCAAGGCACCGGCCACCTACCGCTAGTTCATTCCTTGTCACATGCATCTGGATTTCCACTACCACTCTCCATCCTCCTCCTACACTTGGGTTCTTTTCATCTCATTGGCTTTTCCTAGCTGTCGCCACGGGCGGGGGCAGTGGCCGGGATGGTTCATTGGTTCTGCTTTCTGTCACTTGCACCCAAGCCAGGATCCCTGAACTTGCGCGGGCGGGTGACGGCCGGAGCGCCACCCGGGTTCTCCCAGTCTCTGCTTTCGTAACCTCCTCGTCTCAGAGCCCTTCTCTGTTGCTGCTGGGAAGGTTGTAGATGACTTGGTAGACAGCAGCCGGCCTCAGGGGGAGGCGCCAAGGGGGCTGCCCACCCGCCCCCACTGTCCAGGAGCCTCGCCTGGAGATAAACTCCTTAGAAAAGCATTTTCCTCCACTTCAGCCCCGGGAGTCTCCTTGGAGTGAGCCCCTTAACTCTCCCTGACTTTCAAGCAAACAGCCGTGCATCGGCTGCTCGCCAGCATCTCACGCCATTGACTTCACACCCCTCGCGCCAGCCCCTGCCTCCATCTGGGCTTCCAGACTCTTCCACCCACACTTGACATCCACAGGCACCGTCTCCAGGCTCAGCAGCCACCCCGTGGCTCTGCTCCTCTTCCTGGGATCCTGTTTCAGGGGCCGACACTGCCATCTGGTCAAAGCCCAGAGCTCATCCCCCTCGCTCGCCCCCGTGTCTTCCCATCCAACGGCTACCAGCTCGGTCAGCTCTGCGGTCCTTCCCCACGACCACCGTGCAGGCCCCTCCTGCCCTCCGAGGCAGAGCACAGGCTGAGAGCACTGGCTGGGCACACGTGGCTTTATTATTTCTGCTGAAGAGGAAGCCGAGGCAGGTGCAGGGCAGCGGGCGGGCGTCCGGAGTTTGGGACGGTGAACCGCCGTGTGATCCGGAGCTGCTCGGGAGGTTCGCGTTCGCCTGCAGCGCCCCCTGGCTTGAGGAGGGGGCGCGGCCTCACCGATGCCGCCTGCGGATGCTTTGCAGCTCCTGGTATATGGTGCTGAAGTTGGGCCGCTGCCCGGGCTCATGGGCCCAGCACTGCTCCATGAGCCTGAACACGGCGTCAGGGCACAGCTCTGGGCAGGGCAGGCGGCCCCCTGTGAAGATAGGCACATTGCGCCAGGCGTGAAGACAGGGTCTGGGGGGACGGCCAGAGCCTCGGGCAGCCAAAGAACAGCTTCAAAAAACCCACAAGGCTCCCCTGACGCCACTCTGGTCCCTCTAAGACCCCAGGGACAGAGGCCTGGGTCCTAACCCCAGGCACCCCAGGTCCAGGTACTGCTGGCTAGCTGCAGGCTGCGGGAGCTGTGCCGGCCTCACTGTTTCCATCAACCCCCACCTCACAAGGCACGAAGAGTGAATCAAATCATCAGGGATAGCTACCGAGTGGTTCTCCACTCCGCCCCGGGGACAGGAAGAGGCCCAGGCAGGGGCCAAGGAGCAGGGCTTGGCCCCGGCTGCTGCTGCCACCTCACCCTTTTCCACAAACTCCCGGGTCTGCTGGTTGCTGAGGTTGGGGTACGGGGAGGCCCCCAGGCTGAAGGTCTCCCATAGCAGGATGCCAAAGCTCCACACGTCACTCTCCGAGGAGTAGCGGCCTACAGGGCGGGCAAGGCCTGCGTGAGAGGCCGTGCGGGCCTGGGGCCCGGCCCTGTCAGCCCCCCCGGGGGGGGAGGGGAGGAAGGGGGGAGGAGAGGGAGGAGGGGGAAGAGGAGCAGGAGGAGGAGGAAGGCCTGGTTCTGTACCATAGTTAAGGGCCTCGGGAGCCGTCCACTTCACGGGCACCTGTCTGAGGCCGCCCGAGGCTGCGTAGATCCCGTCGGCTTCCTCCCGGGACATCCCAAAGTCGCTGATCTTCAGGACATGCTTCTCCGTCACCAGGCAGTTGCGAGCAGCCAGGTCCCTGAGCAGAGCAGGGCGGGGGTACTGGGCCTGGGCTGCTCCTCGCCCCCGGGGTGGGGGGGCACTCCTGGTCTCTCAGGAGAGGCGGCCCCCACCTCCGGAGCTGCCGGCTCACCGATGGATGCAGCACTTGCTCTCCAGGTACTCCATGCCCGCCGCCGCGTCGCCCACCATCTGCAGCAGAGTCTTCACCCGCAGGCGGCCTCCCTCCGTCCGGAGGAAGGTCAGGAAGTCGCCCCCTGGGGAGGGGGGTGGGTGGGGCGCTCGCTGAGCCGCCTGGCGGGGCTGAGCCCCCCACATCCACCCCGCCCTGGAGGTCAGGCCCCTGGGCTCACCCTGCACGAGCTCCATAACGATGTAGATGGGCTGCTTCTGGGTGCAGACGCCAATGAGGCGCACGATGTTGGGGTGGCTGTACTGCTTCAGGATCCTGGGAGCGGGGAGCGCTGCTGTTTAGATGCCCCACCCCCCTTCCCGGGAGCCCAGGGCAGCCCGTGGGGAGACAGAGTGTGACCTTAGCGGGGGCCCAGGCAGCCTTTACCTTGGCCTTGGGGGTGGGGATGGGTGCTGCAGGGTGGGTAGGGGGGCGAGGGTGGCGCTCGAGGATGAAATGACACCACCCAAGCCACGTGCATTAGGCTGGGCCACTCAGAGGAAGCCCCGTGGCCCTGGAGCCTGGGGTGGCCGTGAACTTGACGGCTCACCTCGCTTCCTGCAGAAACTTGGCCTTGAGGTCGGGCGGGAGGGTCTCACGGCAGGACTTCACGGCCACCAGGGTGTTGTCAGCTCGCAGGCGGCCGCTGAACACTTCCCCGAAGTTCCCCTGAAAGGGTCCTGGGCTCCTACCAAGGCCTCCGCCAGGCGGCCACCTTTTCCTCTGCTCCCGGGCTTGGCTGCCTCATCCCCGCCAGCACGGGGCCCGGGCAGGGACCTTCACCTGAGACGCCATGCTCACTCAGAGAAGTGACGTTCAAGATCGCAAAGTCACCTCCCTTCTGTCTAACAGAGGAGGTGGCAGGGGTAGTGCTGGGGCCTGGGGCTGGGGGAGCTGGCGGCACAGCCGCCCCCTGGCGGGTCTGGGGCAGGGGGTCTTCCCTGTTTCCTGGAGGACAGTGGGTGGCGGGGGCTGGGCAGCGAGGAAGGAACAGGACTAGGGAGGGCAGGGCTCAGGGGTGACCCATGGGCTGCAAGGAAGCAAGGTCGGAGGGCGCGGCAGGTGCGGGGAGGCTCGGCGCAGGCGCACTCACCCGCCCGATCTGCTCACCCAGCACCAGGTCCTCGTGCTTCAGCACCCACTTGTCCTGGGGAGGAGGAAGCGTTCGGGGTCAGCGAGGAGAAGGGACGCTGGACTGGACCTGCACCAGCTGCCCACTGCCGCCCACTGCCGTCGCAAAATCCTCTGTTCCCTGGAGCCAGCACGTGCGGGGCTTCTAACAGGGCGTGCGAGGACCACGCCCCGCTGGCTGCCTGGACCAGGCCCCGCATGTGTGGCTCCCAGAGTGACAGCGGCCTTGACGGGTCACCCTGCACCCTGCATGGAGACGGGGACCTGGAAGGCCCTTCCTGCTCTGATCTTGGGTGGGCCTGACCCGCACCCTGCCCCCACCGCACCGCAGGCAGCCCAGGCCCGGCGCAGGCTCACCTTGGGCACGGCCCTGCGCAGGACCACACCACTCTTCTTGGTCAGGGGCTGCTGGGATCGCAGCAGATGGTCGATGAGCAAGGGGATGCTGGGAAAACCGTCCCCTTCCAGTCGGTACAGGTTCTGTGGGGCGGGGCGCCTGGGGTCAGCAGCCTCCGTGGCTGAGAGCGAGGGGCAGAGGGCAGGAAAGGCACAGGCCTCCCCGGGATTCCCACTCTCAGGGGACACGGCCTCTTGGCCCCCGGTGTGGAGAGGGCGAGGCCTGGAGGGCCCACTCACGTCCGAGGACTGGATGATGAAGTGGCGGGGCAGGCCGTCCCACAGCACCGACAGCACGGCCTCCTGCTTGCCCTGGCTCTCCCGCACCAGGAAGTCCCCGCAGTGCGTCAGCAGCTCAGCCACCTCGGCCCGTGGGATGGCCCCGTGGTACCACAGCTGCTCGTGGAGCGGCTTCTGCACCTCAGGGACGAGCTGCAGCGGTGGCGGGAGCTGGCGGGGACAGGGGAGGGATGAGTGGGGGGGTGGGGGGGTGGCTCAGCCACGGGGCCAGCAAGGGGTCTCTCGCTCCCGTCCCTTACACACTCTGTCCTCACAACCACCTGTGGGCCATTCAGGCCGGACGCAGGCCCCCTGGAGCAGGCGGTAGCCTGGCCTAGGCGGGCTCTGGGCAGAACTGGCACGGGGACCCCTGGTTGGCTGACCCCAAACCTTGTCCTGCAAGCCATGGGCTGCCCACTGCTGGAGCGGGAAGGCCGGGGGTTGACCAAGGCTGCGCTGGTCCCTGCAGTGCATGGGAGTTGGGGGGAAAGGGGTGCACAAGAGTAGCAGGGCAAGGAGTCTCTCTAGGGTGCCACACTGACTAAGCCCACAGGCCACGCAGGGAGGGGGTTAGCAAGTCCCAGCCTGCCCCCCCCGGGGTGGGGGAGGGGAGGGATGGGCAGAGGTGCAGCCCCACGTTGGGTGGGTGCCACTCACCGAGAACTTGGGGCGGAAGATTCCCGAGATGTGAGTCCTAAGGATCTCCAGCGTGGGCGTCCTGCCCCCCTCTCGCTCCTGCTCCTGAGGCCAGGGATAGACGTCAGCGGGTGGCCAGGCTTGGGGAGGGGGCGGGCGGCGGGCGCAGCGGCAGCGGCGGCGGCTCACCGAGGACGACGTGGAGTGGCGATCGTCCTGCAGGAGCAGCACAGGCGGGGGCTCGCCGGGGCCCAGCTGCTCCAGCTTGGCCTGTAGCAGCTCCTGCTGCGCCTGCAGCTTGGCCTGGGTGCACAGTGCTCCCTGTAGCCCCTGCAGCGCCTCCTGCAGCGCCTGCTTCTTGCCCAACAGTTGTACCCTGCAGGTGGGGGCTGGGATGAGAGAGGGGCTGGGGAGGGCAGGAAAGAGGCAGGTGGGTGCTGGCGGGGAGAGGGGAAGCCCACTTACCGGGCCCGGGGGTGTGTGTTCTGTTCCTCCTCCTGGAGCTCACGCTGTAACTGAGTGACCACCTCCTGCCGGCTCAGCACCACCTGGCTGGCCGTAGCCAGCTCATCTGTCACCGAGGTCAATCTGAGGCCGAGAGAAATGCAGCGTTGGAGCCGTGGCCCGCAGAGGCAGCCCCGTGTGCTCAGCCCCGGCCACGTTAGCCCCGGGGTATGCCAGGCCCCCGCCCCGGCCCGGCGCCCGGCTACCACCCACGTGTGCTGCACGCTCTCCACGGTCAGCTCGTTCAGCTGCAGCTCCCCGGGCTCCAGCTGCTCGCCCTCCTCAAGGAGCGACTCGTCAAAGGTGACGCAGGGGGGGATGTCGGGGACGGACCTGTGTGGGGACAGTGCCCCCTCAGCGATGAGGCCAGCAGTCCCGGTGCCCGGCAGGCGTGAGGGGGCGGGCTTACCCATACTGTCGCAGGAAGCCTTGGTACTCGGCCTCGGGCTGGATGCGGGCGGCCGCTGCAGCCATCTCCCGGTGAATGGCCACCACTTCCTCCTGCACCAGGCTACTGATCTCCAGGTACTCCTGCAGGATTTCCTTCCTGTCCCCCAGAGACGGGACCACCGTCAGGGCTGGGCGGGCACGGCCGGCTCAGCCTGGACGCCGGGGCCACGGTCAGCGTTGTGGCTACGCTATCCCCAGCCTCACCTCCTGAGCCAGCCCCGCCCCCCAGGGGAATCTCCTCTGATGCACAAAATCACAAAATGCAGTCGCTGGAAGCCACAGAGGGAGCCACTGAGATGCGGGGCGTGAGGTCTGGTGTGCAGGAAGCGCTCAGCAAACGTGAGCGCCAACCCTCTCCCTGCACTGGGCAGCTGCAGGCCATCAACGTGCCGTGGACCCCCAGGTGCAGAGCGCTCAGTCCCAGCGCCAGCCTCGCATATTCATAGCCCCCCCCATCCAAAGGCCCCAGTGAACCTGTCTCAGACACCCCCACTTCCGCTAGCGGAAAGAGAACCCAACTCTCCGTCCATTCCCACAAGAGCCTCTCTCTGGCCTGCCTGCCTCGGTCCCTGCCGGCGGAGGCCTGTTCTGGTCCCATCATGCCACACTCCTGCTGCACCCACAGCCTAAGTCCTCACGTTGGCTGCTCCGGCTGCTCACGGGCCCTCTGGCACCCGGCGGCTCCCCGAGCCCACGCCCCACTCTGCCCTTCCCTTGCTCTGCAGAAATTCCGTTGCTAGCTCCGTACCCTCCGGCCTGGGGCCTGTGCACCTGCTGTCCCTCCTTCTGAAATAGTCTTCCTGTGGTTCCCTCTCGGGTTGCCCAGACCACCCCATTGCACCCAGAGCCTCCTCTCCTGGCCTCGCTTCCTCTTTCTCTGATGCCTGAGGACAAAGGTGTTTGCCTACGTTGTTCTCTGCAGAGCCTGGGAAAAATCCTGGGCTCAGGGGCCCCCGGGTGCAATAGAATCTGGATTGAAGCCCATTGGTTCCAGGCCTGCTCTCCCATAATCACACAACAGGCCAAGCGCTGTTACGGGGCGGGCTGGCGGGGCTGGCGGGGGAGGGCAGGGGCTGTGGCTTACAGGACGCGCGCCATCTCCTCGTGCAGGTCCTGCAGTGACTGCAACAGGCCGGGCAGCAGGAGCTGGTAGTGGTGTTGATGGTGCAGCTGGGCGGCCCGCACGCCCAGCACGTAGCGGTTGTGCTGGGCAAAGAGCTTCCACAGGCTGCGCACGTACTTGTCTTTGGCCTTGTCGCGGTCTTTGTCTGCCAGGTGGGACGAGGGCGGGTATGGGTGACAGCACACAGGCCTGCCCCGACCCCGTGCACAGGGCAGCAGGGGCCCGGGCTCTCCTTCCCGCTAGCAGGGAAAGCTGCAAACCTTTGCTGGCTTCCTGGTACTTGCGCCTGGCTTGGGCACTGTCCCGTGCCAGGGCTCGGTACTGGCTCTTCAGTTTCTCAATGTCCTGGCTGTGGGTCTGGGGGCAGAGAGAGAGAGAGAGAGGCCCGTGTGGAGAGGGGAGGCAGCTCTCCCAGCCAAGCAGGAAGCCTCTGCCTAGGGAGAAGTCCTACAAAGAACCTGCTTTGGAGGCAGGCAGCACCCCAGGCCGCGTAAGAAGACCAGAGTTGGCCGGCGCCGCGGCTCACTAGGCTAATCCTCCCCCTTGCGGCGCCGGCACACCGGGTTCTAGTCCCGGTCGGGGCCCCGGATTCTGTCCCGGTTGCCCCTCTTCCAGGCCAGCTCTCTGCTGTGGCCTGGGAGTGCAGTGGAGGATGGCCCAAGTCCTTGGGCCCTGCACCCCACGGGAGACCAGGAGAAGCACCTGGCTCCTGCCATCGGATCAGCGCGGTGCGCCAGCTGCAGCGCGCCGACCGCGGTGGCCATTGGAGGGTGAACCAACGGCAAAGGAAGACCTTTCTCTCTGTCTCTGTCTCTCACTGTCCACTCTGCCTGTCAAAAATAAATAAATTAAAAAAAAAAAAAAGACCAGAGTTAAGGACCGGCCCTGAGGGTGATGGCCAGGGGCCCTCCTTGGCCTGCCAGTGGCATCCTGGTGTTGGGCAGGGCCCACTTCCCATGCTGCACAGCCTCTGCAGTCACGCGGGGCTCCACACGCAGAGTGATCCCCAGGCCCCATTGCCGCCATCATGAAATTCTTTGTAATTTTTAACAAGGGACCTCCATTTTCATTTTGTGCTGGCCCCTACACGTGATCTTCCTGGTGGGGGCACCACAGACTTCCCAGCCCAGGGCTCCTGTTATACACAGGCAGACACCGGGCGCGCCCCAGTCCTCACCTCTCAACCTCAGTTTCCCCCTTCTGTAACAGCAAAACTCATAGCCTACATGGGTCTTTGGCTTCAAGGGGCACAGAGTTAGAGTATCTGAAGCTCTCAGGCCACAGGATCCTTGCTACAATGGCTCAGTTTCGCCACCGTGGCTCTACAGTGGTCACCGATGATACGAAAACACACAAAATTTGCTGTGGGAAAACTTTTCTCTCTAAAACCGGGCAGGCCCCTGAATTAGGCCATCTGGGATGCAGACAGACAGACACGGAACCTGACTGGCCACGGGGGGCCGCTGTGGGTCCATGGCAGGGGCCGGGCCCTGCCCCCTGCTGGTGGAAGGGGTGTGGCAGGGAGGCTGAGCAGTACACTTGAATGGGAGAACTCAGATAAACAGCCAAGGCCAAAGCCACGCAGCCTTGAGGGCGGCTATGGAGCACACGGGCTGGCTGACTTCACAGCGGGAGCACCCGGCCACCGGGAAGCCATGCTGCTGTCCGGCCTCTGGGGCCCGGGGAGCAGCCTGCCTTGGCCACAGCCACGCTGGCCCTCATCACTGCTCCCTCTCTCGGACCGCAGGAGGCGGAACTCACAAGAAGACCCTCCTCTCATCCTCACACACTCAGCACCAGAGCCCCAGAGAGGCCCTGCCCCAGGCCAGCCCCGTGCAGGGAGGAAGCTGCAGAGGGTGGGAGCAAGGCCCTTCCTGGCAGGGCCTGTGGTCAGGGAGTTCCACTTCCCCCCCTCGCCCTGCAAATCCAGGGGCTCCCGTGCACATCCCTCTCTGTTGGGCGTAGACAAGGGCTGAAGCCCAGGCCGCCACCCACCTTGGTGAGCTCCTGCTGCAGCTGCTGCCACTGCTCGCTGTAGGTCTTGCGCAGCTGCTGGCGCTCCCGGATCAGCAGGCTCAGCTTGCTCAGGGGCCCCGAGTTCAGATCCTCCGCATGCTGCCGCAGCAAGCGGCTGAGACCCTCGGTCTGGCTGGTGATCTCCGCCCAGGACTGCGGCACAGTATGCCGGAGGCAGGGACAGGGGGACAAGAGGGGGGACAATGGCTCTCATGCCCAGCGCCTGCCAAGGCTCCAAGCCCTCCAGAGGGCTCTGGGCGAGGAGGGAAGAACCCTGCAGAGGCCCACCTGGCTGATGGGGCTGTCGGGGCCCCGGCTCTGGCCCCCGCCGTCCTGTGTGGACATGTGGTGCAGCAGGCCAGCGTACTCCCTGTCACTCTTCACCCGCTGGGCCATCCACTTCCTCATGCCTTCCAGCAGGCGCAGCTCGGCCTCCTGCATCTGCTGGACAGCCCCGTGGCCCTGGGGGCTGCACAGCTCCGAAGAGAAGCCCATCGTGCCCTCCTGGGGACAGGGCAGAGGTGGTCACCCAGGGAAAGGCAGCCGTTGGACGAAGGGCGAGAGGCCGGGTCGGGGCTGCCGGGTTGGGAGGAGCTGCAGGCATGCAGGCGGGCCGGCAGGCGGGGGGGTGGGGGTGCAGGACCAGCCCTCGGTGCTCCCCAGGCCAACCCCAGCACCTGAGGTCCCTTTCCCGGGGCCTGGAATGGAACCAGCCTGGAGCCTCCCTCTGCGGCCCTTCTAACTCACGCCTGCCGCAGCCGCTGGCCCAGGCGGGAGCCCTAGCCGGCCCCCGCCCTTCTGCGGCCCCCACCCGCGCCCAGATCCCGCCTGCCACCCCCGCGCGCGCGCGCCTGGTTACCGCGCAAGCAGCTGCTCCTGGGCCGCCGCCACCGTCTCGGGCCCCTGCCGGACCCCCGGCCAGTTCCTGAATCCGCGCTTCCTCCTCGCGCGGTTTCGGTTGGCTCAGGCCCCTGGGCGGGCCCGGGAGGGGAAGGGGCGGGCGGGAGTGCCCCCCTGCTCCGCGCTGGGCGGCAGCAGCCCTGGCGGCCCCAAGGCCACGGAAACGGAAGGGAGGAGGGGGCCGGGAAAGAATGCTTGTGCGGAGAGCGCCCGGGAACACCGGGCGGCCCGGAAGAGGCAGGGGGTCGCTGGATTCCCCAGGAGGGCTCAGGCTCCATGTTCCATTTGAATAAAATTCCCAAGTACTTGTACGGGTCAAGGCCTGGCCCCTCCCCAGGGCCCCACGCCCTCCCCCCACCCCCCCAACAAGGCTTCTGTCCCAAGGGAAACCTGGGGGGAGTGCAAAGGTATGGAGTTCCCCAGGTGGGCCCCTCCCTCCCTCCCAGGCTCAGACTCCAGGTCAGTCCTGCCTAGAGGAAGTTGCTCCGCAACCTGGCGGAAACCAGGGTTTCAGCAGCCAAGTGCTGAGCCCCAGGCCCAAGGATCACTGCCCCCGTCCTGGCGGCAGTGCACCTGCCGCGTGTTGGAGACTGCTGTGGGCCCACCTACAGGCAGGTGGGACTCTTAGACGCGCCCACCAGGTCCCCAATCCCCATTCGGATCCCCAGCCCGAGCCAGGAAGAACAGCGCCACAGTGGAGAACAGGGCTGGTTTGCATAGTCTGCACGTTTAATCACCTTAAAACCTCTAACATTATCTCGTGTCCATTAAATAGAGCCAACAATGCTGGACCTGTTTAAATTACAAGAAAAAAAAATCACTGTGCACCAACCCAGTTATCTTACAAAACCAGCCGGGCTGGCCACGAGGGGGAAGGGGGTGGGGAGGAGGGGGCACCCCTGGGCAGGTGGCTGGGTACTAGGAAGGGCAAGGGGAGAGAAACGGGGACTCCCAGGTGGGAGGGGGCTGATTGTCCTACTGGGAGGGGTGCAAAAGGCACATCAGAAGAGGGGGTTGGGGGCGACAGGCCGGTGCTTCTCTCCACCAGGGCACAGTGTTGGAGGGGGCTCCGTGCCACCACCTGCCCACCCCTGGCACGTGGGGAGTCAGCGCCCCACGCGTGGGCCCTTGGCACGCCGAGCCCCACTGGAAACACAGATGTCAGCCTGCCTCCCCGCCGTGGCCCCCCTTCCTGGAGCCCGCCTCTTCAGGACTTAGGGCTCAGCTACTCCTCAGTCCTCAGCCACCTGCTGCAGCCCCCGCACCTTGGGGCCAGGGCAGCCAGGGAAGGGCAGGGTGGACAGTGGGTGTGAGAAGGTGGGTGGTCCAGCTGCTACCCCCATTAAAAATACAAAAAAAAAAAATCAGCATCTAAAGTGAAATCATCACAAAGTGAAAATATATCCTCAAACAGCTCCTGAGATCCCCACAGGGGAAAGCAGCATTGGGCGGCGGGCGGAGAGGCCAGCGGGGCCACCGTCCCTCTCCACCGCCACCCAGGGGCTCCGGGACTGTGAGTGCCAACAGCCCAGGCGGCCCCGGGCTCAGAATACAGGGACTTGGGCCCTGGCGGGGCGGGGGGGGGGGGTGCCAGAGAGCAGGGTGGTGGGGACGCCGGCTGCGGCGCGGGCACGGAGTGCGGAGGCAGGGCGCGCACCGGGTGGGGGGCACCTGCCTCACCTTGGTCCCTTCCTATGATCGCCGCTTCCACTGAGGCTCAGCAGAGCTGGGGACTGCGAAAGGGATGCAAAAGCCCTTGGAGAGAGGGCCGCCTCCAAATCCCTCCTAGGCCAGTCTCCCTGCTGCCTGGACGGGGACCATTATTGCTTTAGAGGGACGGGGGAGGGGCAAGAGCCGCAGCCTGGGCCAGGAATCCCGAAAATGAGGGGCTGCCCCTCCACTCGGCAGGCCTCCAGCCGGGCCCCCAGAGGCTTTGCTGCTTCCTCCACCCGCAGAAGGCGCTGGGGTGGACGGAGGCCCCCCCTGTCCCCCAGCCGGTTCCGCCCCACCCCCGGCCAGCTGGGCCCAAGGATGGGGGGTGAGACGCAGTCTCTGCCGCCCTTCTGGCCTCCCAGCTGGGGCCTGAACCCAGTCCCAAGATAAAAAAATACTTTGGTGAAGTAAAAAGTGCCACAGGAGGGTCGGCTCGCGGGGCGGGCAGTGGGCGCGTCAGAGGACGCTCTGGTCTTTGATAAAGGCGGTCCTCTCGCCCCGGCCCTCGTCCTCTTCTGAGTCCGAGGGGCACTCCTCCTGCCAGGCTTCGGGGGGCAGCCCCTTGTAGGAGATGAGGCCTCTGTCCATGGTGTATACCTTCACCCCCCGGAAGCTGAAGCCGGAGCGCAGCTGCAGCACCAGGAAGACCGTGGCGAAGACCAGCACGATGAAGGCGCAGCTGAGCCCCGCCACCACCTCGGGCAGGTGCGAGGGCAGCAGCCCCGCCTGCAGCCGCGGCTCCCCCCCAGCCCCGGGCGGCGGCGGCGGCGGCAGCTGCTGCGGTGGCGACTCGCGGCTGCTCTGGCCTTGCCGAGAGCACGCCTGCTGCACGGGGTCCAGGGAGGCGTGGCTGGGGCAGCTGAGGCAGTCCGTGGGGGCCGGCCCCCGACAGGTGGCGCACGAGCTGTGGCAGGGGATGCAGACGCTGGCCCGGATGGTCTCCATGTCGTTCTCGGTGCTGTAGTGCGTATCGAGGACTTGGGGGGCGAAACCCGGCGGGCAGTGCTGGACACAGCTCTTCTGGTGCAGGGAGAAGCCTTCCTCACACACTGCGGGTGCGGAAGAGAAAGGGGGGTGTCAGACATCAGACCTCCCGAGCACGGTCTCTCCCCGCCCCGAGCCCCCAGACCAGAACAGCAGCCGCTACTGACCCACGCAGGCCTGGCTCGACGTGGGCGTCTTGCAGCCGCTGCTTTCCGGGGGCGCGGGTGGCCCTTCGGGAGCCGTGCCGTACAGCACGAGGGTGAACTTGGTGAGCGTCCCTGTGCCGGGGCGCAGGAGGCAGCAGAGTAAGAGGGTGCCGGCCCCTCACCTGGCCCCCGCCCCCAGGGCCACCCCAGTACCATAGTTGTTGGCCTCGCTGGTGTTCTCAATCTCCAGGACCCACTCGCCAGAGGGGTCCTCGTCCCAGGAATGCGTCGTCATGAAGGCCCAGTCGTTGAAGCCATCTGCAGAGTAGTCGTGCGGCCTGCAGAGGGGAGGCACGTGACTGGCATCACGTGGGTGCACAGTCCCCCAAGACACAACAGCGCCTCCCCCAGTGCCAACAGTGCCCCACAGACAGGGGCCGGACGGGGCAAGCACCTGGCGGCCAGCAGGGTGGAACGGGTGCCCATGGGGCTGACCAGGTGGATGGCCAGGTCGCCGCGGCGGTTGTAGGACAGGGTGAGCCGTGCCTGAGCATGCTCCAGCCGGGTGATGTGGCTGGGCTCGCCCAGGCACGCCGTCACCGTCTTGCGCACCTCCAGCCGCTTCCCAATGTCCCTGCGCAGAGAGCACGGGGACGGTCAGCCTGGCCCAGCAGAGTCCCCTGCGACCCCGCCCCCACCCCGGCCCAGGGCCGGCCCTCACTTGGGCTCCGTGAGGATGTCGATGATGCATTTCCGCTGGGGGGCCACTGTCGTCCAGTTCTGAGCCAAGGCCACCATGGCACCTGCATCCAGTAGCCCGTAGCCATAGGAGTGGCTCACTGTGGAGGCGGGGAGTGAGGGTCAGCTGAGAGGCACAGGCACCCCACCCCCCAAGCCCAGCTCCGCGGGCCACCCGCCCACCTTTGCGGCCCACGCCGTTGGTGGTCCAGTCGTTAGCGTTGAGGTGGGCCGGCTTTGAGGTCTGTACCACCAGGTGCTGCATGTCCCGCCAGGTAAGGTTCTTACTGCGGAGGAGAAGAGGCCAGGCCTCAATCTTTGTGGAGCGGAGCCGGGCCCAGGGTGGCCCTGCAGGGACCGCGGTGGGGCCAGGGCCGCCCCTCAGCCCCTCGCCCGCTTACTTGGCCTCCAGGGTGAGTGCGATGATGCCGGCTGCCAGGGGGGCCGAGGCGGAGGTGCCCGTGTGAGACTCTGTGCACTTCTGCCGCAAGTCGGTGGTCACCTACCAGGGGCACAGTGGTGCTGAGGCCTGGGCCGGCTGGAGGGGCTGAGCCACCTGCCTCCCCTTCCCTCCCTGCCGACTGGCACTGGGGACCACGGATGGCCTGGTGAGCCGGGCCGAGACGCCGCAGCTCCGCCTGCCGCCTCGCTAGCTCACTGCACAGGCCTCAGCTCCCCGAGAAATGGGGCGGGGTGGGGGATGGTGAGAGCACAGCGCGTTCGCGGGAGAGCCTGCGCTTCCCCCGGGTGGCTCGGGAGGGGCCTCTCAGGTCAGCACAGCCCCGGGAGGACTCACAATCTGCTTCTCGTTCTGGTTGCCGCTGCTGTAGGTGGTGGCCAGCGTGGACGAGCAGGCCTCGCTGTACCAGGGCACGTTGCCCAGCTGCGTGGCGCTGCTGATGGACAGCGTGTAGATGCTGTTGGTGTAGCCGTCACAGTTGCAGCTGTCGTGCTCACGGCCCCCGTTCCCCGAGGCCCAGACGAAGATGGAACCCAGCCCCCCTCGGCCCTGCGGACGGAGCGGGCCGGGGTCACTTGGGATCGGGACTCGAGGGAGACACGTGGTCCCTGGGACCTCCTGTCTGCCTCCCAGGCTCCCTGGGGGCTCCCCTGGGGTCACTGCACATGCAACAGCCATGTCTGCACACACAAGCCCCAGATGGCGATCACCAGCAAAATGCTCACAGTGGCGGCTCTCTGGGAGGGGGCTCTCTGTTTTTAGACCACTTTCCGGGGGGGGGGGGTGTGTATTTGAAAGACAGAATGACGGGGGGGGGGGGTATGTATTTGAAAGACAGAATGACGAGAGTGGGGGGGGGGGAGGGAGGGAGGAAACGGAGAGTGGAATAGATCTTCAATCTGCCAGTTCATTCCCCCAAATGCCTGCAACACGCAGGGCTAGGCCAGGCCAAAACCAGGAGCCTAGAACTCCCTCCAGGTCTCCCTGGCAGGTGGCAGGGACCCAAGCACTTGATCCGTCATCTGCTGCTTCCCAGGACAAATTAGCAGAAGCTGGATTGGAAGTGGAGGAGCCAGGACTTGAACCAGGCACTCCGACATGGGATGAGGACGTTGCAAATTGCAGCTTAACCTGCTGTGGCACAACACACCCACCTAAGGAGGCAGGAGGGATTTTTTTTTTAACCTAGAAATCTTTTATTTAAGGTATATAAACTTCATGCATTTCACACGTGCAAGGGTTTTTGTTTAACTTTACTCTTTTTCTGTCCCTTAATGTTTAGTAAATATGTTTTAAAAAATTTATTTGAAAGTCAGTTACTGGGAAGAGAGAGAGAGAGAGAAATCTTCCACCCACTGGTTCACTCCCAAGACGGCCGTTATGAACAGGGATGGGCCAGGCTGAAGCCAGGAGCCAGAGGCTTCACACGGGTCTCCCACATGGGTGCAGGGGCCCAAGCACTTGGGCCATCCTCCGCTCTTTTCCCAGGCCACAGCAGAGAGCTGGATCAGAAGTGGAGCAGATGCAGATGCCCGCATCCAATACAGGAATAGGTTTGAGTCCCGGCTACCCTGTGCTTCTGAGCCAGCCCCTGGCCATGCATTTGGGAGGTAGCTGATGGAGACCTGGAGGGAGATCCTGGCTCCTGAGCCAGCCCTGTTAACACGTGAGAGGCCCGAATGGAGTCCTGGCTTCGGCTTGGCCCAGTCCTGGCTGTTGTGTCACTTGGGGGAGTGAATCAGTGGGCGGAAGGTCTCAGTATCTCTAACTGTTTTCAATAAAATAAGTAAATCTTTAAAAAAAATCTTTAAAAACTTAAATACAAGAAAAGCCAAACAAAACAGAAACGCCAGGGAGACAGCTGTGGGAAGGCCGGCCCCCCGGCTGGGTGGGGAACCCCCGGCTCACCTGGCTGACCCCCCGGAAGAAGGCCTCCTCGGCCAGGCGGGCCGGCCCGTCCACGGTCTTGCCGTCGTCCTCAGGGCCCCAGCTGGCGCTGTAGATGTGGATGTGGTTGGGGTTCAGGCCCAGCGAGCGCGCCTCCACCGCGTCCGTCACCTCGCCATCCAGCATGCGCACCCCTGGCCGCGGAGGGGCGGGAAGAGGGTGCTGCGTGGGTCTGGCTGCCAGGAGCACCCGGGGGACGGCCCGGGAGGGCCGAGGCGGATGCCGGGAAACCTGTCTGCCTCTGCCCCCGGCCACACGACAGGACTACAGGGCGCTTCTGGAGCACGGCCACCGCAGCCTGCCCCCGGAGGACTTGGGGAGACGCCGCTAAGTGTCCACCCTCCCCCCCCACCGCCACCAGCCCCTGTCTAGCTCTGAGTCCCCAAGAGCCCTCTTCAGAGTGTCTTCCAGGTCACAAGTGTCCACCACGGGGAAAGGCAGGCAGGGCCAGATGGGAAGTGGCAGGGAAGGGTCCTACGGGAAGGGTCCGCCCACCTGGCAGAGGCCACACCCACCTCCAATGCGGGCATTATAGGCCACGCCCACACCGCAAACACCGTTGTTAGCCACTGCAGCCACTTCGCCTGCGCACCGCGTGCCGTGCCTGCCAGGGTCAAGAGCACGGTGTAAGTGGGGTAAGCAGGTGCAGCCAGAGGAGCAGGAAGAAACCACACACATAGGGCAGCACCATGACCACCGCCCCGCACGTGTGCACGGCCCCGCCTCTCCACTCCGACCAAACCCGTGGAAAAAGCCTGCAGCCTCTTGGGTGGGGCCCGCCTGCACCCTCGGGGAAAGAGGGGAGGCTGAGGACAGGCGCCTCAGCTTCTTACCTATTATCGTTCATCTGTGTGTACCGGGGCTGGGGGTCAGGGTCCTGGTCATTGACATCGAAACTGGCCCCAGGATCCTGGGAAGCACGAGGCTGTGGTCAGGAGCCCGCTGGCCACACTGGCAATGGGACAGCCCCTGCCCGCCTATCACTGCGCCACCGCCTCCCTCCCCCGCCTCCTCACATAATTGCCTGCCAAATCCGGGTGGTTCTTCTCAATGCCGTCGTCCAGGATGGAGACCACGATGCCGTGCCCCGTGTAGCCCTGGGCCCAGGCCTCCTTCACGTTCAGGTCCCGCTGAGTGACACCAGACTGCAGAGACACCCGCCCCCGGCCGTTAGGGGAGGTGGCTGCTCGGACGAGGGTGGGCTGTCGTGGGTGTCCCTTCATCACCCCCAAATCTCTCCACCACCCCAGGGCGGGGGGCAACCTCCAGGCTCAGCAGGATGGGCTGGGGAGAGACTGCCCGGCAGCAGCAAAGCCAAAGAATCGGACAGAGCCTCGAAGTCGGCCTCACGCTCCCCACGGGAGCTCCCGGACGGAGGAGCGGCACCCACAGAGGCAGCGTACCAGGTACCACTGCTGGGGGAACTTGGGGTCCGTGGGCTCCTGGTACACATCCCGTTTGCTCCGTCGCTTTGCTACCTGCTGCTCCAGCCACTGTACCTGGGTGGGAGGGAAGGAGAGAGAGTACGGGTGGGTGGGGGCGGAGGAAGCGAGAGGGAAGCGGAGGGAGGCGGCAGGAAGCATCAGGGCCACACTCACTTGAGGCTCCCTCTGCAGCCGGCTGTGCCGCAGGCGGTGAGGCGACAGCGACCGCTTTGTCACTGCTCGGTGCCAGAAGTGGTAATAGTCGCCGAAGATCTGCAGGAGAGCAGGGAGACTGAGCTGGGCTTTCCATCTGTCAGTCCCCGGGGAGGCGGGGGACGGGGGTGGACAGCGGCTCAGCAAGAACACACACAGGGGACCAGCAGGGACCTGCTGCTAAAGCCACGGCTCCCGCCCCACTGGCTGCCCGTACGCCCCAGCAAACCGGCCTGACAGTTCCTGGAGGAACACCCACCTGGCCTAGGTTGAGGAATCCATGCTTCCGCGCCACACCGTCAGCCACCGCCAGGCCCCCAGGGATGCGCACGGCCCACGTGTTGGTGAAGACCCTCTGGCTACAGGCATTGGCTGCCAGCAGGACCAGGGCTCCTGCTGTGGCTAGCACCCATAGCAACCAGGGCCTCAGCTCCATGGAGGGGGCAGGTGGCTGGGACCCCGGAGCACCCGTCTCCTCGGCCTGGTCACAAGGCCTCTGCTTCCCCGTGCCTGCTCGCTGCCTGTGGCCCGGGGCTGACTGGTGGGGGCATGGGGCCGAGGTGGGCAGGGCTAGGATGGGAGGAGGGCGGCTGCAGGCTCTGGAAGGAACGAGAGAGGGAAGGGGGGGAAGTCAGCCCCTCCCTGGCATGGAGGGAGGGAAGATGCCCTCCCCACCCCTCGGCTCAGCCCAGGCCTGGAAGGGGCGCTGGAGGAAGGGGGCCAAAAAAGGAGAATGTCCCAGAAGAAGTTTGGACCCGCCCCCTTGTCAGCCGGAAGTAGGGACAGATGGATTCCCCATGGCGCCCCACCCCCAGCAAGTGTGACACTGAGAATGGGACGAAGCACATCAAGGCTCCAGTCACTCAAAATCAGAAATGACAAACGAGTCCTTGCCGTCACCAAGGAAAACGGGACACGCGACCGAGCAGGACGGACACAGCATCTCACCTGGTTTTTAAATACCAGGTGAACGACGCACATTTCTACAGCACCCAAAACAAAATCTGGGGGGGACACACGCTAAAACGTTCACAATGGTCCCTGCGGGATGGCGACTGAAATTCCGAGGACCTGCTACGGTCTTCCCTGTGCATTGTATGCCCTCCACATCCCCCAGGGGCTTTCCATAAAGGAAGAAAACATCGCTGTTTTAAAGTTATTTTAAAGAAACATCATTTGCACAACTCACTGGGGTGCCTGGTTCAACAGAACAGATTCAGCCACCGGGGGGCGTTACTGGCAAAGACCACAGCCCCCGGGAGGGAAGTGCGAGCGACCCTGGCTGGGATGGGGCTTGGGGCCCCCCCAGCTCTGAGTACAGGAGGGTCACAGAAGCTGCACCTCCTGTGGCAACTCAGACGGCGGCCGCTGGCAGAGCCGGGCGCCCAAGCTCTTTCTACTGTTTCCTGGGGAACGCAGGGGCCTGGGGGCCCCCTGACTGCCCCCTTGCGTGCTCCACGCCCACCAGCCTTGCGTAACCCGAGCCCGGGCAGCCAGGGCAAACAGTGGCTGCTGAGCCAGGAGAGCCAAGGTGAGGCTGAATCAATAGTCCGCCTGTTGTTTTCCCTCCTTCGGCAAACAGACGCCGGGACCTCTGTCCACAGGGCCACATAACTGTCCCCAAAAACCAAGCCCCTGGGCTAGGGGAGAGTTGGCTCCCCAGGGTACCACTTCTAAGCAGCTCTGCCGGACAGGCGGGGGAGCTGGGAGAGCAGGCTCGCCAGGGGAACCCCCATCCCACCCCCACCCCCACCCCCCCTTCTCCAAGGGCCTCCCTGGCTGCGGCACTCCCACCCTGCAGGCGGGGGGGGGGGGGGGATGCCACACGCAGTTCCTAGAGTATTTTCAGTTTATACCAAAATAACCTGACAGCTGATGGCAGGAGATATCCACAGCACAGCTCCTCCAGGCACCCACGGGCAGAGTCCACAGGGCTTCCTGGCTGGCCTGGGAGCCACAGCCCTGGGGATGGCTGGTTAAAGCCTGTCTGAGCAAAGACTGGACAGCCCACTGCCCCGGCCCTGGGAGCCACGGGACCCCACACCTCTCAACTAACAGAGGACATGGGCCTCTCCCCCACTTCTCCTGCCATAAGGCCGCTTCTCGGGTGCAGATACTGCACAGAGCTGCCTGATCCCACCAGTGCCTGGAGCCCGAGTCCCCAGTTCAAGGCTGAGTCCATCTGGGTCTAGCCAGGTTCCAGCACACTGAAGAAGGAGCCACAGCTGCTTGGCGTTAAGGTGATTAACCAACTATTTAATTACCTTGCAGCACCCGGCAAGGCTGGCTTCAGGCACAACGGAACAGTCCCCTAGGAAAGAGGGCATGGGCTCTCAGCCCAGCACCCCCAGCCACGGTGCCGGGGAGGATGTGGCTTCCAGTACCCAGAACCCCGGAGACAGCATCCAGGACAGTGCCCCCCCCCAACTCCGAGAGAGTAGGGGCTGAGAACAATGAATGAATGGGCCTCTCCCCACCCCCAGCCCAGACACTGACTCACCCGGAGTCTCAGTTGTCTCTAACTGGGAGGAATCGCTGGCTCGCTCGCTGTTCCTAGCCACCCAGGACCTGTCTTCCAGGACTCGGCTCTGGGCTGGGGCTGCCCTTCCAGCTGGGGCCCTCTCCCGGGCTGTGCTCTCCGCAGAGGCCTCCGAACCTCCCCCACACAACGGGCTCTTCCAGGACACCCAAAGTGGACCCCAAGGCCTGCATACAGCCACCGGGGAAGCCGATGGGTCTCTCTCTCCGGCAAGGAACGGCAAGCCCGGTCCTGTCGCCGGCACCGGGGGCCCCCGTGAATTTCTACCTCCCGGCCCCTGCTCAAATACTATTCTGCTGCGTGACCTGGGACCAGTCACTTCCTCTCTCTGGGCCTGTTTCCTAGGTGGTAAAAACTGCTAGACCGGTGGTTTTCAAACTTTTTTTTTTAAAAAAGCCACAGAAAAATCCCTTTCGTGAAATCAAGTCTCACGAAAGAACCCACTAGGAAAGTGCAAATCTAGGCTGACATGGCTGCGAGGAGCCCAGGCTTGGCTAGCTCCCATGCTGTGTCCACCACGCACACATACACACACACCTGGCCGGCAGGCGCCCGGCCCTGGCTAGGCCAGAACACCTGAGGTCTCCCAGGTCAGAAAGAGGATCCCCAAACGCGGGTCTGCACGGCCAGGACGCACGGGGCTGGTGGCAACGCGGACACTGACCAAAAGGCGACTGCCCCCCGAGCTGTCTGGCGGGCGAGCAGGCCGGCCCTAGGTCCCCGGGCAGCAGGGGCCTCCGCCAGGCCCCGAGCCGGCCTGCCACGGCCCGCGGGCCCCCGCACCTGAGTCCTCCCTCCACGCAGGTGTGCGGGCGGGCAGGCGCGAGGCCCGGCCGTGAATAATCCCCGCTGCGCCCTGCCGGCGGCCGCTCCTCCCTCCCTGCCCGGCGGGACGGAGGCCCTACCCGGGGCGCGGAGGGGGCGAGCCGGCGGCGGCTCCCCGGGAGCCCCCAGCGCCTCCGGGACGCTGCCCCTCTCCCGCCTCGGCCAGCCCAGGGCCCTGCAGGCGGCTTCCTGAGGTCACAGAGCTCGCCCCGGCCGCGAGCGGAAAAGTACCGGCACGGGCCGGGGGCCCGGCGCGCTCAGGTGGGCTGCGGGCTTCCTCCCGTTGCGCGGGGCTCGCCCTGGGGGCCAGGGCCCGGCGCGGCGGTTCCCCGGGGCCCGGCTCCGCGGCGCCCGGGCCGCGCGCCCTCGCTGCTTACCCCAGGGAGCCCGGGCGGGGAAACTTTTCCGGGCGAGCGCGGCGGCGGCGGCGGCGGCTCCGGCGCCCTTCGGCCGCGCGGAGAGCCCGGCGGCGGGGCCTGGTTCGGCGCGGTCTGCGCGCCCGGCGGCGGCGTCACGGCGCGGAGGCGGCGAGGCGGCGCGCGGCCTGGCCCGGCCGGCGAGCAGGGCAGGGCTCGGCCTGGGCTCGGGCTCGGGCTCGGGCTCGGGCGGCGGGCGGGGGCAGCGGCCCGGCCGCGGCGGCGCGGCTTGTTTACTCGGGCCGCTGTCAGCGCGGCGCGGCGGCGGCCCGGCTCCTCCTCCTCCTCCTCCTCCTTCGCCGCCGCCGCGCCGCGCCCCTCCCCCTCGCGGCGCCGCCTCCGCGCTCCCGGCCGCCGCCGCCCGGCATCCCCGCGGCCTTCCGGGGCGCCCGCAGCCGCCGCCGGCTCCGGGGGTGGGCGCGGGTGGGGAGCGGGGCTGCGGTCCCCCGCGCTCCGCTCCGCCGCCCCCGGGCTCGGCTCTCGGCGCAGTGAGCTCCCCCGGGCGCACGGCCGCGCGGACCCGAACTCGGGACCCTCGGGCCGAGCTGGGAAGGGGGCGGCGCTCGGGGGGTCACTGCGAGCCAAGCCTCGCCTGCCCCCATTCCCGGCCCCTGGACGGCGGAGCTGGGGCCCGCGCGCGCCCAGGCCGCCTTCCCAGCGGCAGAGCCGGCCTCGTGGCCCAGTGTCCAGGGAGACGTGGGTTTAGTTGCTGCTTTACAGACCGGCGGACACACTAGAGGTAGCCCACCTCCTTTGCATGTTTTTTAACCTATTTTTCCCCTGCACCTGATCGCGTGCCGGGCGCCAGTCTGGCCTCCTTACGTTATCTCCCCGGTGTGTACATTGTTTAATCCATGAATCCATTTGAGCTGACATTATTAACCCCATTTTACAGATAAGGAAACTGAGGCGTATGGTGAACCCCGAGTCTCACAGCTTGCCGGCCTCCGGAGCCGGAAGAGACTCTGGGTTTTTGTGGCAAAGGCAGAAGCCCAGGGCCCTGCAGTATACCAGCCGGGCCTCTCCCTCCCCGGGTCCCTGCCCTAGAAAACGGCTGTGCTACTTGGCTGAGGCCAACGCTGCTGGAGCAGAGGGAGAAAAAAAAAAAAAAAGGCAAAACGTGGCCAAGGGCTCCCCAGGCTGGGTTATTCCAAGGTCGCAGCACGGCCTCTGCCGGCATCCCTGTGCCACGTCACCTGGAACATGGCGTGAGCTGTAGTGTCCTTAACACCGGATCCTGGGTCAGGATGCAAACAGGTGCCTCCCACAGCGGATGCAGAGCCAGGCAGCAGTCTGTGCCCGCCCGCCGGTGGTTAACTCATCCTCCCACAAACCCAGGAGGTGGATAAAGTACCTTTTTCCACGAGGCATCTCTCACCTGTCACTGTCTGTGTTATCCAGAGGAGGGCCCTGGGGCCCGATTGCCAGGGCAAGGCGTGTGCAGAGTCCCCGGCAGCCTGGGGTTCAGGTCCACGTGGTCCTGTGCGGTGCTGTGCAAAGTGGAGGCAGGATTCAGCGAATGAGATCGGCTACTCTGACAAACAGTGCAAGGACCAGAGACTCAAGGAGTAGGGGTCCTCCAGGTGGGGCTGGGAGCTTCCCCCCACCCCCAGGGGAAGACTCTCGGTGGGGTAGCCCCCCAGCAGCCCCAGCCAGAACAATGCTCACCGTGGGGGAGGAAGTGAGTCATGGCATTGAGGGGAAATACGGATGGGGCCGGCCCCACCTAGCCTCTGAGTCCCCTGGTGCCCTTCCCACTAGTGTCCTCTAGCCCAGGAGGAAGGCTGGCCCAGGACGAAGGCCACACGGCTGCCTTCGTGCCCCACCCCGCCCAGAGGCTGGCTCCCGGGGAGCTGCCATGGTCTGGGGCAGGGAGGAGCCAGGCCAGGCCAAGGCAAGGCTCAGCTGGCCGCCACCCAAGCTGCCCGTGCCCCCCACCCCCGACTTGTCCCTTGTCCTGCATTAGGCAGGATTCCTTGGCTGGCTCTAGGGGTACAGCCCTGAGAGGCAGGGGCGGGGGTGGGGTGAGCAGATGACCCGGTCACCCTGGGCGGCTTCCCTTTTCGGCCTCTCCTATCTTGGGTTTCATGGAAGAGTGTGTTTTTGTAAGTCAGTCCTCCTGTTCAACCCCAGGGCCTGCCTGTAGCTGCTGGCCTCTCCAGGTATTTCCTGGAGACCATTCCTGTGGGCAGGTATTGTTTTCTTTATCACTCCCAACCTCGCTAACTAAGGCTCTAACGGGAGAGGGAGTCCAACTGGCCCTATCAGTTTGGCGACAAGAGCCTGGGCCCAGGTGGGGGAGTCAGGCCCCTCTTACCCCACACTGTACAGCACCCTAGTTTTAAATCCACGCGTCACCCTGACTGCAGACACTCCCCGTGGGTGCCCTCAAACCTCTCTCTCACCTCAGCTACCCCCACCCACCCACACACAACAAAGCCAGCCGACTGGGTTTCACCAAAGTGCCCACAGACGCGCGTGGAAAGGCAGCAGCCGCGTTCCGAGGTGCTTGACCCGACACGGGGGAGAGGAGAGCTTTGGGTTTCCTTCTGGGTGCTTACCTGCAGCGTCTGCAGCGTCTGCAGTAACTGGCACAGGAATTAAACCTTTAGCAGGTATGAAATGCAGCGAAGCATACCTGTCCTGCACCATCCAGCTCCACGCCCCCCGGGGTCCCTCCTGGCCGCTGGGCGCTGGCTGCGCGGGGTCTGGCAGGCTCCTGGCCCATCCTGGGGTAGGGCCCTTCCTGTTCTGGCTAAACCACTTTATAGGACTGGCATACAAGGGTGCCTGTGGGTGGGGGGAGGGGCCAGAGGCTAGGCGTAAGCTGGCGGTGACATATCTGGTCCTGCTGTGGCTGGATCCCAGCCTGGCCAGCCCTCCTCATTTTCCCAAGGGTTGGGGTGGGTCTGCACCTCCCTGGGACTGTGGGACTGCTCTGATGGCATCTTTCCACTGGCTTCCCGTGCCCCACCTTGGCCGCCCATCAGTGGACGTGGTCTGGAGGGGCAGGCGCTCCTTGAGCGGGAGCTGGGCTGCATGTCCTGGAAGGAGGGCTCTGAGACGCACCAGGGTCTTCCCGAGTCTTCACCCTCTGTGGCCTTGCAGCTCCAACAAGCCCCTGCGTCTCCCTCTTCATCCCCAGAAGGAAGGCAGCCCAGCCGCATGTCTCTCACTAAGTTTTCCCATCCATCTGTCATCCGGAGTAAGGTTTCCCAACCTCGGCGGAATCATCTTGGATTGGCTAATTCGCTGCAGTGGGGGTTGTTCGCGCCCTGGTCTGTACCCGCCGGATGCCAGCAGCGCCCCCACTCCAGCGCCCAGAACCCAGAAGAGCCACGGACATTGTCAAGTGTCCTCTGGGGGACAGAACCCCTCCCAGTGGGGAGCCACTGGCCCAGAGTGAGGCGTGGGGCTGTCACAGGGTGGCAGGAATTACCTGCTAGAAACCGAGTGCCGAGTCACCTCCCCCACCCAAGCTGCCTGGTACGGCTGCACCACGACGGGGCCATTGAGTGTCCTGAGCACACAGAATCCAGCATCTTGTGACATCTGAGGATGCCACACCCGGATCGGGGGTCCTCGTGGTGGGGAAGGGGCCCGCGCAGTGTTACAGGGGTGCTCTCGGGGAGAGAGACGGGAGAGAACTTGGGGCACGTTGGAGCTGCCTGTGATCTTGACTGTGGTGGTGACCGTGCACGTCCATCCGAACGTATCAAGCTGTCTGCTCTAGATACGCACAGTTTACAGCGTGCCAATCATTCCTCAATAAAGCTGTCCTTAAAATGTATGTAATGCTTTTGAAAATTTGCTGGCGAGCAGTAGCCCGTTTCTTGACAGGGCTAGATAAGTAAAGACATCACAGTAGGACTTCAAAAAATGAAAACAACAGGGACCGGGGTTGTGGCACAGCGGGTTAAGCCCCCACCTGTGATGCCCGTGGATACCTGTTTGAGTCCCAGCTGCTCCAGTTCCGATCCAGCTCCCTGCCTTGCACTTAGAAGGCAGGGGGAGATGGCCCAAGTGCTTGGGCCCCTGCACCCATAAGAGAGACCTGGATGGAGTGTCAGGCTCCTAGCTTGTGGCCGTCAAGGAAGCGAACAAGCTGATGGAAGATAGTGCGCTCTCTCACTCACTCTCTGTAACTCTGATTGTCAAATAAGTAAAATAAATCTTAGGAAAAAAAGCGCTCATGGACTAAGGTTAAGCCAAGACAGTGGGGGAAGGGAGGAAGTGGGGGGAGCCCCCCGTTAGGAGCCCTCAGGAGTCTTTCCGCTGGGCGATGCTATCAAGCCAACGTGTCTGGAACAGTAGTATCAGGAAAACAGAATAACAAACGCAGTGCTGGCTGCCAGGAAGGGAAGACAAGATTCTGAAAATTACAGGCTTCTCCACTCGCTCTAATCCCGAAAACAAACAGCAGCCCGGCGGTACCTGCTGGCGGGAGGGGCCAGGCACACCTGGACACAGCAGACGCCGTGCGCCAGCCCGCACCTGCACAGGGCCTGCCCTTGGCAGGGGTGGGGCGGGGGCCTCTGAGCTCATGGAGACCTCCACCCAGGTTCTAGGGAGCCCCCAGGCGAGGCAGGGGAGCAAGGGGAAGGTGGGGGGGGTGAGTTCTGTGCAAGGGACGAGTTCTGCGTGTGGAAGGTTGACTGTGCACCAGGCATGGATCCTGGTTAAGCACCTACTGGATGCAGGACCTCTGCCCAGGCTCCAGTGTCAGGGAAGGAGGCAGATGGCATGCAGACGCGTGCGCCAGAGCATTCGAAGGACTCATAGGGCAGGATGGGCATTGTGGCACGGTGGTTAAGCCACCACTTGGGGTGCGGTGCCATATCCCATATCTGAGTGCTGGTTCAAGTCCCAGCTACTCCACTGGGATCTAACTCCTTGCCGATGCACTGGAAAGGCGATGGATATGGCCCAGGTCCTTGGGCTCCGACCATCCACGTGGGAGACGCCTACGGAGTTCCTGGCTCTTGGCTTTGGCCTGGCCCAGCCCTGTGGCAATCTGCAGGGTGAACCAGTGGATGGAAGATCTCTCTCTCTCCTTCTCCCCCATTCCCTCTCTCTCCTTCTCTCTCTCTATCTCATGCTCTGCCTTTCTAATAAATACTCTGTAAAAAAAATAAAGAGGATCAATGGGGCTCCTAGGGGGAAGAGGGGCTGCTGTCCCTGGGTTAGTCAGGGAAGGCCTCTGGGAGGAGGTGATATTTGAGTTCAAGAAAGAGGCAAAGCTGTGAAGATGGGGAGGAAGTTTTCCCAGGCAGAGAGAGGGGCGGGGACTGAGGCCTGGGGTCTGAGCTTATGCATGTGGCCACAGACGGTTCTTGGAGTGAGCGTGGAGGAGCTGAGGTGGGCGGAGTGGGCACAGGGTACCTCACCACAGGTGGGTTCCAATGTCAACCTGAACTCCCAGCATGGTGTTCAGTTTTTGGAAAAATTGTACGAATTTACCTTCTTTATTTAATTTCACTTTATCTGAAAGAGAGATTGAGACAGACAAGCGATCCTCTATCGGCTGCTCCACTCTGCAAATGGCCACAACAGCCAGCGCTGGGCCAGGCCGAAGCCAGAAGCCAAATGCCTGCAGTACCCGGGCGTCTGGAATGCCATTCTGGTCTCCCGCCTGGGTGCCAGGGACCCAGTACTTGAGCCACCACCTCCCGCCTCCCAGAGTGCACCTTAGCAGGGAGCTGGCGTTGGAAGCAGGGTTGGAACGCGAAGTCAGCCGGGGCCTCGGATGGGGGACGCAGGTGTCCCAGCAGCTACCTAACGGCTACCCCAAACACGGGCCCCTGATTCACCTTTGAGAAGACATGCAGTGGGCAGGAGGGGGAACCGGCCACAGCCCCTGCCCGGGCAGCCCCAGGGTGACCCTCCCGAGGGTGCACGGCGGGGCCTGGCCTGGGGAAATCGAGGGTCATCAGCCCGCGAGCAGGAGTGCAAGCCCTGGGTCCGATAGGGGCAGCGGGGGCCAGCACAGGACCAGGTTGGCAGGGGTGGTCAGCCTGCGGTCCCACAGCCCAGCCCTTTTGGCCCATTCGGCTGCTTCTCCCTCAACCACACCCCCATGGCCATCAATGGCAGGAGACCTGGCTGCAGAGGGAGGCAGGCTACAGCTCTCAGGACACACGCGGGCTGCCCCAGGCAGGCACTGTGCTAAGTGCTTTCTGACGGTTGCCTCATTTATTGCTCATAACAACCCTGGAACCAGCTACAGACCCATTACTACCCCCATTTGCACAGATTGGTAAACTGAGGCCTCGAGACTTGCTCAGAGTCCTTGAGGAAGAGAAGCCCTGGGGAGCAAGACTGTTCGCCACCTCTGGAAGTGGACTGGGCAGGGCTGAGGCAGCCACAATTCCCCCGGGGCGAGCTGGTGTGGGGTGCTCAGGTGTGGGTCACCCTTGACATTGGCTTGGGCAAGGCTTGTTCACCTGCCCTCTCAAGGGGGCTTCAAAAGTGTGTGGAAAATTGAATCAAAACATGTTGATTTTGGTGCAAAAGGCTTCTGGAATCTTTGCATAATTGTTACTCCTCTTTTTAAAGATTTGTTGTTTCCTTTCATTTGAAAGGCAGAGAACGAGCGAGCGGCCATCTGCTGGTTCATTCTCCAAATATCCGGAACAGCAGGGGCTGGGCCAGGCTGAAGCCAGGAACCAGGAACTGTATCCCTGTCTCCCACGTGGGTGGCGGGGACCCACTGCCACCGCCTCCCAGGATACGCTCCAGTGTGGGATGCCAGTGTCCCACGCCGCGGCTTACCCGCGGTGCCTTGGCGCCTGCCTGCCCGTAGCTTTTCCTAAGTGTGCATTCGTTCCCTGGGAGTTTTCTTTTCTTTTTTTTTTTTCTTTCTTTTTTTTTTTTTTGACAGGCAGAGTGGACAGTGAGAGAGAGACAGAGAGAAAGGTCTTCCTTTGCCGTTGGTTCACCCTCCAATGGCCACCACGGCCGGCGCGCTGTGGCCGGCGCACGGCACTGATCCGATGGCAGGAGCCAGGAGCTTTTCCTGGTCTCCCATGGGGTGCAGGGCCCAAGCACCTGGGCCATCCTCCACTGCACTCCCTGGCCACAGCAGAGAGCTGGCCTGGAAGAGGGGCAACCGGGACAGAATCCGGCGCCCCAACCGGGACTAGAACCCGGTGTGCCGGCGCCACTAGGCGGAGGATTAGCCTAGTGAGCCGCGGTGCCGGCCTCCCCGGGAGTTTTCTGAAAGCCCTATCACGTGCTGAACCACTGAGCCGCCCCTGGCAGCAGGCAGTACAGTGTGCTGGGAACCAGCCTGGCCCTGGGTTCAGGTTCAGCCCAGACACACTCTTGAGCTAAATGTGTGACCTCCCAGAGACTCAGTCTCCTCATCTACAGAATGGGTTCAGGTGAGGATGGTCAGGTGCTCCTCAGAGCCAGTGCGCCGGGCCCCAGGCTGTGCGAGATCTCCCTTCCTTGTGCGGCAGGGTCACCCTTCTGCCCGGCTGGCCTCCGGGCTTTTTTTCCTGGCCCTTCCCTGCCGGCCTGACTCCAGGCTCTGGGCCATGAATCTCTGCCCTAACTGGAGCTCCTCTTCCGGTGCTGGCTTGCAATCCTGTCTGGTGCAGCCGCTTCCTGGGTGTCCCGTGCCTATGCCGCAAGCTGCCAGCAGTCCCCCCGGGGCGGCCCCTCCCGCCTTGTTCTCATCATCAGGACCTGCAGAGCAGGCAGGCGCCTGGCTAAGGCCAAGTGGCCAGGCCGATGGAGGCTGGCAGGGCTTTGCTTGCGGGTGGAGGGGATCAGGCACACCGGTGGGCACAGCTGTCTGGGAGAGTCCTGGGGGTGCTGCCTTCCCCCTGTTCTCGCTGCTCAGGGTCCTGGCAGGGCCAACCTTCCTAACCTGGCTTTGCAGAGAGACGAGCGTGTTCTAGGAAGCTTGCTCTCCTGGGAGTTGGCAGTGCCCATCCTTGCCATGGTCGTGGGGCTCTGGCTGGAGCCCTGTGATGTCCCCTGATGGGCAGCAGGCACCCGAAAGTCCTGCCCCCATGGCCACCAGCGGTGATTTTTCGTGATGTTGGGAGTATCTTCCTCCATGTAGCTCTTATGTAACCGTCACTCCAAGATGAGCAGGAAACACATGATTCAAAGGTCAAAGCCATGGTGAAGACACACAGAGCGCGGCCTCCCCCTCCACGCCCGAGCGCCAGTGTTCACGGGGTCTGATTTCTCTCTCCGGAGAAAATGAGATCTTCCACCCGCTGGTTCACTCCCCAAATGGCCACAGCAGCTGGGGCTGGGCTAGGCGGAAGCCAGGAGCCTGGAACTCCAGCCGGGTCCCCCACATGGGTGGCAGGGGCCCAAGCACTCAGGGTCCCCAGGTGCGTGAGCAGCGAGCTGGACGGGAAGTGGAGCGGCCAGCACTGGGGCTCGTGTGGGATGGCGAGGCTGCAGGTGCAGCTTAACCCGTGGCGCCCGATGCCGGCCCCTCTGCGGTGTGTCTTTCTGAGATCAAGACAATCATCTGTCATCTATTTATCCATCACCGTCGTTTAGCCCTCTATAAATATACAAACGGAATTAAAAGTTTATTTTATGCTAAACGTTGCTACCAGCCGATTGTTTCCCATGGAAATTTTTTTAAAGGTTTATTTTTATTTATTTGAAAGGCAGAGTTACAAAAAGGCAGAGAGAGAGAGAGAGAGAGAGAGAGAGAGAGAGAGAATCTTCATCCACTGGTTCATTCCCCAAATGGCTGCAGCAGCCAGAGCTGGGCCAATCCGAAGCCAGGAGCCAGGAGCTTCTTCCAGGTCTCCCCGTGGGTGCAGGGGCCCAAGGACTTGTGCCATCTTCTACTGCTTTCCCAGGCCATAGCAGAGAGCTGGATTGGAAGAGGAGCAGCCGGGACTTGAACCAGCGCCCATATGGGATGCCGGCACTGCAGCCCTGGGCTTTAACCCCCTGCGACACAGCGCTGGCCCCTCCCATGGACCTTTGAGCCGTCTCTGCGTTCTTGGTCTCTCCGTCCTGGGAAAAGGTGGCACATTACGCTTACTTTCTCACTTAGCCACACGTCCACCCCAGAGATGTTTGTATGGAGGACAGACACTCAGCGGCAGGACGCCGAGCAGGCGGGGTGGTGCTGGGCTGAAGCCACCATGCAGCGTGCGGCGACCCGGGTGGGGCTGGCCCGACCAGAGGCCGTGCGCCTGCAGATGCGGCCGCGTGCCCAGGAGTGACTCAGTCTCCCGCTCTTCTCGCCTGGCCTCAACGCATCATTTCCTCGTTACATCCGCCTCTGTTCTTTTCTGGGGAGCCAGCAGCAATTTACAAAAAAAGGCCTGCTCGGTGCCAACACCGTCGTAAACACACATGCAGCCTTGGGCAGTGAAACCCTGGGTCAGCAGTGGATTGTCGGCTGGGCTCGTGGCCGGGAGGGGCGTGGGGAGCTTTCCACGTGCTGGCTCCATGCTAAGTGCCTTTTTCATCCGTTCTTATCCTCCCTGGAACCCTAGAAAGAACACACTGCCCATCGGACAGATAAGGGCATCCAGGCCGAGAGGGCTTGAGTAACTTGCTCAAGGTCACATGCACAGGAAATGATGCGGTCAGAACTTGAACTTGGATCTGCCTGACCTCCAGGCCCACAAAGGGTTGGTGACAAGGGCAGGGACCTCATATCAGGTCCTGACCACGATCGCTCACCTCGGCCAGCCCTGCCGTGCCAGATGCCAGGAGCCGGGGGCGGAGGCGGAGGTTTGGAAGGGGAGTGTGGTGGGCACAGCCCCTGTGGGCAGGGCCTGGATTCCCCTGGAGTTCTGGGTGAAGTGTGCCTGTCCTGGCCACGCGACCCTGATCCCGCTCCTCCGGATATCAAAGCGGACACACACCCACAAGTGCCATTTGGAAGATACTATACTGATCTATGTCTGTGGCTGGAACAATGACATCCTCTGTCAGGTCCTGGCATGGCACCCAGGAGTCAGGATGTTCTCGCAGAGCCCCTGGCCAGCGCGCTGGCTGGCATTCTGAGTGACAGCACGCGACGTGGTTGCCTGCCCGCCTCTCCCCCCACCCCCGCCCCCTCCTCCGCTCGCTTGTCCATTCTCTGGCCTGGGTCTGTCCCTGTTCCCACTGGCACTTGAACCTGTGGTCCCAGGACAGGCAGGCTGGCCTGCAGCCAGAGCCCGGGTCCCCACTCAGTCCCCGAGTCCCAGAGCTCCGAGCGCCAGTGGCTTCCTGGGCCAATGACATGTGAAGGACTCCAGTGTGAAGACCATGACCTGGCTGTGTCCGCTGGTGGGAGCTGGCTGCCACCCTTCTGGACAGTGGCTCCAGGCTGGGGGTTGGGCCCCCAGGGGACTCCTGGGGACTGTGACTCTCACTGTGGTTGACACACAGATGCCCCGGGCCCGCCCCAATGCCAGGGCACTGCCACTGCCCACCAGAGCCCTCTGCTGGGTCCCCAGAGTGGGCATGGCCAGGCCCAGAGAGCAGCAAGGGAGGGCACCGGCCTGCCCCGCCCCCTTGCTCGGCTCCAGGTGGGCGACCCCTGGTCCCCTCCCCGCCACCCCTCCAGGCCCCAAAGCCCACCCCGTTCTGCTCACCCTCTTGCCTCCTGTGGTCGTTTAGTTTCACTTGGTCCTAGATCAATATAAATGATTGCAAAAGCTAAGCTCCTCTGAGCCCTCGGCTGCGGTGACGTGGCCGGCACTCAGGGCTCTGACTGTGGCCACGCCGGGCCTCCCCTGGGCTCAGCAGGCTCAGATTTGGATATTCCCAAGCTTGTTGTCTGACTGAGCTCTGCTGGGTTTCACCTTGCATATATTTAAAAACAATGAGTTTCTTGCATTACAGAGGACATATGCATGTGCGTGTCTCTCGCCTGTACCGTCTGCACACTTCTCACATCCCCCAGCCACCTGAGATCTCCCTGCTGTCTCTGTTCTTCCAACTACACTGCTGCCCCAGGGCCTTTGCACGGCCTGTGACACCCACATGCCTTAGTCCCCTCATCTCCTTGAGGACTTTTCTCAGACACCGTCTTTGCTGATGACAGCACGCTGCCGCGGGAGCAGAGCAGTCCCCTCCCCCTCCCTGACTTCATTTTTCCCACAGTGCTTTTCATCACGGTTTGCTCCATAACCCTAGCTGCTTGTTCACTGCCTTCATCTCCCACTAGGAGGAGGAATTCTGTTTTGCTTGGTGCTGAACCTCCAAGGGCTGGAAGATTGCTGGCCCCAGTGGGTGCTCCGTCAGTGTGCTGAGTGCGTCCTGGGACCCTGGCTCCTGTCCCTTGGTTTCGGCCTAGACCAGCCCTGGTTATTGTGGCCATTTGGGGAGTGAACCAGCTAATGAAGATCCCTCTCTCTCTCTCTCTCTCTCTGTCTTGTCCTCTCTCTCCCTGTCACTCTTTTAAATGAATGAAAGTAAATACACTTTTATTTATTTATAAAGATTTATTTATTTATTTGAAAGTCAGAGTTACACAGAGAGAGAGAGAGAGAGAGAGAGAGAGGGAGGGAGAGAGGTCTTCCATCTGTTGGTTCACTCCTCAATTGGCCGCAGCAGCTGGGGCTGTGCCAGTCCGAAGCCAGGAGCCAGGAGCTTCTTCTAGGTCTCCCACTCGGGTGCAGGGGCCCAAGGACTTGGGCCATCCTCCACTGCTTTCCCAGGCCACAGCAGAGAGCTGGATTGGAAGTGGAGCAGCCGGGACTTGAACCAGCGTCCATATGGGATGCCAGCACTGCAGGCCAGGTCGTTAACCCCCTGCGCCCCAGCATCGGCCCCAGTAAATAAACTTTGAAAACTTGACTCTACATAAAAACACAAAGAAGAAATAAAAGACACTTGGGGCCGGCGCTGTGGGGGTGAAGCTGCCACCTGCAGTGCCGGCATCCCCTATGGGCACCTATTCGAGTCCCAGGAGGCTTGGGCAGCAGCAGGTGGAGTGGAATTGCCTGTGAGAGCTGGACAGGGCTGCCCTGGAGGGCGATCCGCACAGACCTGCTCCGCGACGCGGGGCGGGGTGCGCCGGGCAGTCCCCGCGCCCCTAGTGTCTGGGATTCCACCACTGCCTGCGCTGGGAGGCTCAGAGCTGCCGCCCTGGCAGTCACAGAAACCAGGTCTGGATTTGCCTGTCACCCAGCTGGCTCCGCAGGGCTCTGTGGCATTTGGTGACGGGGGTGGGGGTGGGGTTGCGGGCGTTTAGGGGCGAGCATGCTACCGGAAAGCAGGCAGGAGCACTGAGTCCAAGGCTTCCAGACAGCAGCCTCGTGACCTGTCAGGTAAACCCTGGGGCAGGGCCCAGAGGCAGAAATCTGGGACAGGAAGTGGCTGAGAGAGGCTGAGCCCATGCAAAATCCCCTCTCCGCCATCACACGGTTTCTCCCAGGGCTCCGTCTGCACTCGAATTGGTTATGGGGACATCCACGGGGAGCATCCGGGGAACTCGGCGGGTCCTCATGGGACAAGACACTGGGACAGCAGACGAGGAGCACACAGACCACCTTGTCCTTGCTACTCCGTGGTAGACATTACTAATCCATCACTGCACAACAGTGGAGCCCTTCTCCCCACAGGGTTCCAGACACTGCTAATCTATCAGGATTTGTCGTGAGCAGAAGTGGAATGGTTGCTGCTGTTGGAAGAGCCATCCCTGGGGGTGGGAAAAAAAAAAAAGGATTCTTTGGGGCAGGCATTGCAATGCAGCTAACAGGTTAAACTGCAGCTTGGGATGCCCGGAACCCGTATCAGGGTACTGGGACCAACTCTCCAATCCAGCTTCCTGCTAGTGCGCCTTAGAAGCAGTGAGTGACGGTGACCCCAGTGGGAGGGTCCTGGATGGGGTTCCTGGCTCCTGGCTTCAGCCTGGCCCAGCTCCAGCTGTGGCCGTGGCCATTCGGGAAGTGAACCAGCACATGGAAGATTTCACTCTGGGCTCCATAAATCAGCGGGGCAGCAGTAGACAGGTGCCCAGGACAGGGCTGCTGACCCCATGTGCCCATCTGAACCTTGGCCTTGGGCCTCTGTCCAGGGCAAACTCCCTACAACCAGGAAGGGCATCTCCCAGCGGGCGTGTGGTGTGGCGACAGACAAGTACCCTCTGTCTCCTGGGTCAACTGTCCAGTGACAGGCAAGCCTTGCTGTGGCCTCTGATGCCCGACCCAGCAATGAGGAAGCTGACTTGTGACTTCACTCTGCTGAGCCTCAGTTTCTTCATCCGTTGAATGGGCGTAATGATACCTCCCCGTGCTGAGCTGTCACAAGGACAGGATGAACCAATTCTGCAAAACACTGGGCTCGGTGCCCTGCACACAGCTGGTGATCTGGGGTGATGACCAGACCCGGGCACTTGGTCAGCCCAAAGAGCCCAGCCCATGACCCACATCTTCCCGTGGGAGCTGAACACCTCACACCGGCTCTGAAATACCGTGGCCAAGCTTCGAGGGTGGGAGAATCGGTTTTTGCCGGTTTAGGGGAAGGGCAAGAGGGGAGGGGAGAGGACACCCTCTTTCTCTGAGGAGTGGCCCAGACATCTCCAAACAGGTGCCCAGGTCCCCTGTGGCCGCCCTTTGTGTGTTCTGCTGGTGTGTGGGGTGGGGGAGTGTGGGGTGAGGGACTGGCTCCTCCCACTCCCCGAGGCAGGGGTCTCAGTGTGGCTGGGGCCCAGGGTGGGATGATCGGGGAGACACCCCTGCTCGGAGCCCCCATGTCACGGGCCATGCTGGGGGCAGGGCAGGCGGGGGCACTGCCTGGGAGGACGGGGAGTTGAGTGAGCTTGGTTTGCATATTTTACAACAAGCAAAGGCTCATAGGGAGAATTGAAAGGAAAGAACTGGTTAGCAAGCAGCATGGTGTGCGTGCCCCGGGGCCGGCAGGAAACCCGCAGCAGGCCCGAGTGGAGCGCTGGGGACTGCTCTTCTGTTTCCTTGCAGGTGCTTTGCACAGCTTTTCGTGGGGCCTGAACTGACTGTCCCCCCCCGCCCTTGCACTGTGGTGACCCTCCAGCTGGGGGTGGGGGCGGGGCACCAGCTCTGGGTCTCCGACCTCCAGATGGTCCTCTCCCTGCCTGCCGGGTCGAGGCCACCCTCCCCTCCGTCGCTCCTCCCCGGTCCCCCTCCCCACCTGAAGTGCACCCAGCCCCGTGAGCCACCTTTGCCGGCCCCCTGGGGCGGCTGTGGCTCAGACCACACCCACAAGGGGGCTGACTCCCTGCCGGGAACTGGGCTAGGCGGATGGAAGTGGTGACAAGGGACAGTGACGTTTGCGCCACTTCCTTTCCTGGGCCCTGCTGCGTCTGCTTTGGGGACCCGCACGGGATGTGGCGTGATGTGCACTGAGATGCACTTGGCTTGTTAAAGGGAATCAGTCCCCTTTTCCACGGCAGAAATGACGTCTGGTCTCCAAGGCCAGGTCATAGGAGGGGTGAAGGCGGCCTCCCCTCTGACCCCATCCGCCATGTTGTGGGGGGCCCAGGCCGCATGACAGGGTCACGGGTGAGTGTTCCAGCCGGCACCCGACCCATCAGAGCCTCAGGAGGCAGCCGTGCGCGTGAGCAGCCTTTGGGTCTCCCCGCTGAAGCCCCACAGAGCTTGCCCCACTGGCCCCTGTCCAGATCCATGGCCCCCAGTCTCCGCCTAGCCAACAGCTGTCCACCCCTTTGCCTGGGAGGCTGCCAAGAGCTTGCACTTGGGTCTCGAGCTCTGGGCTGTGTTTGGGTGGGGGACAGTGTGACACGGGGCTGGCCTCACTCATGGGCAGAGTGAGGAGCCAGAGGAAGGAGGCCAATGGGGTGGCTGTGCTGTGCCAGTCGGGGCCCCTGTGTGGCGGGGAGGAGGAACTGGGGGTGGGGGTGGCATAGAAATGCCCGTGCCTACCCCATCTTAGCCACCAACCTGGAGAGTCCTTTAACTGTTATGTGTGTGTGTATTTTATAAGATTTATTTATTTGAAAGAGTACAAAGGGAGAGAGAGAGAGAGAGAGAGAGAGAGAGAGAGAGGTCTTCCATGTGCTGGTTCATGCCCCAAATGGCTGTAGGGACCGGGGCTGGGCCAGGTTGAAGCCAGGAGCCAGGAACTCCAGCTGGGGCTCCCATGTGGGTGGTGGGACCCAGGCACCTGGGCCATGTTCTGCTGCTTTTCCAGGCGTGTTAGCACGGAGCTGGATCAGAGCCGGTGATCCGAAATGGGATGGCAGCGTCGCAGGTAGCAGCTTAACCTGCTGCACCACCGGCCCACCACACCGGCCCCCTAAAGGCTCCTTGTTGGCACTGCACTTAGTGAAGTCAGGTCTTTCTTTTCTTTCCACGTGTGCTAATCTGATGGGAGACGCACAAGGAGCCATTGTTTTCATTTCCATTTTCTCGCACCCCGAGAGGGAACAGCGCCTTGGCCACGTGCGCGGGTGTGTGGGCTGCTTTCTGTGTTTGTTGTTAGTTCTGTCTGTTGCATCAGTGTCTTTCTTCTGGGGGGGGGGGGTAGGCATTCTGTATAGAATTCTGGTTCTTTCTCATCCTTTGGTGGGGTTTTGTTTTTCCTGCCCTTCGCATCATCTGGGTATTAATGTTGTACTGGGCATGTGTGTCGCAAATATTTTTTCTCCATGGTGTGGCATATCGTTTATGGATTTTTTTTTCTGAGTTGAAGACTTAAAGTTTATTTATTTTGAAAGGCAGAGTAACAGAATGAGAGAGTAAGAGAGAGAGAATCTTCTGTCCTCTGGTTCATTCCCCAGACATCTGCAACAGCCAAGGCTGGGCCAGGCTGAAGACAGGAACCAGAAACTCCATCCAGGGCTCCCACAAGGATGGCGGAGACCCAGGTACTTGAGCCAACATCTGCTGCCTCCCAGGGTTCACCATAGCAAGAAGCTGAACTGGAAGCAGAGTGGCACTCAAAGCAGCACCCCAGTACAGGACGTGGGGTCCCGAGCAGCGGCTCAGCCTGCTGTATGCGATGCCTACCCAGAGCGGAAGATCTACGTGTTCATGTCATTCGACTCATCCACCCTTTCCTTTCCAGCTGATTCTCTGCCTAAGATTTTCTGCTCTCTCTGAAGCCCAAGAGGGTTTCTGGGGGTGCTGGTCATGGCCCCCCCGAGAGCACAGCTGGGCTCCCTCTGTGAAACTCTCTCAAGGGACCAGTGCTGTAGCACAGCGGCCAGTGGCACTGCCAGCATTCCCTAGGAGCTCCAGGTCCAGTCCCGGCTGCTCCACTTCCAATCCAGCTCCCTGCTAATGCACCTGGGAAAGCAGTAGAGGATGACCCAAGTCCTTGGGCCCCTGCACCCACGTGGGAGACCCGGAAGAAGCTCCTGGCTCCTGGGTTCGGATCAGCCCAGCTCTGGCCGTTGTGGCCATTTGGAAAGTGAATCAGCAGATTGAAGACCAACCCCCCACCCCCGCCGCCGCCAACTTCAATCTGTAAATCCACTTTTTAAATAAATAAATCTTAAAAAAAGGAAATAAATTCTATTGAGCTGCACCCTGAGGACGCGGGCACTTTCTGCAGTTATAAATCAAAACAAAATGTTTGCTTAGAAGAGACGGCATTTATAAAAATAGTCTCCTGTACTTCCGTCCAAACGGGTTGACATTCTGTTTTTCCCACGACAGCCCTGGTTCCACCTGGAGCTGTGTGCGCGGCGGTGCTAGGTGAGCATCTAATTTTACCTTGCCGTGTGGAGCGCCACGTGTCCCCACGCCGTTTCTAGACACTCCCGCCTTCTGCCCACCGGCTGCCACCGGCTCTGTCACGTGGCACACGTGGCTCGGCCCCGGGACCCTCCCCTGGCCATATTTCCTCTTTGTAACCTCACACCCAAGCGGTCCGGTTTTCATTCCTTTGGAAGGTGGCCCTGCCTGACAGGACCCACGGGGAGGAGTTAGGATGGGGAATGGCGGGAACACCGGGGCTCACTCAGAGGTGAGGAGGACGGGTTGGGAGGCCAAGGCCACAGGGTTGGTGGCTGCAGCAGTGTCCACGTCAGAGTCAGTGGCTCAGCCGTAGGTGCTGGCTGAGAAGTAGCCGAGGTTGGGCCTGACAGCGGGGGAAGCAGACAGGACTAGCCAGAGGACAGAGCCTGGGGATGAGCCAAACACTTGAAGGCAAAGATGATGCCAGGGGCTAGGTCTTTGGCCAAGCAGATAAGACATTGTTGGGGCCGGCACTGTGGCATAGCAGGTACAGCTGTCATCTGTAGTGCCAGCATCCGGCACCAGTTCGAGTCCTGGCTGCGCCACTTCCGATCCAGCTCTCTGCTGTGGCCTGGGAAAGCAGTGGAAGATGACCCAAGTCCTTGGGCCCCTGCACCCGCATGGGAGAGCTCCTGGCTCCTGGCTTCAGATTGGCTCAGCTCCGGCCATTGTGGTCAACTGGGGAGTGAACCAGCGGATGGAAGACCTCTCTCTCTGCCTCTCCCTCTGTCTTGTCTGTAACTATGCCTCTCAAGTAAATAAATAAATATATATATATTTTTTTTGATAGGCAGAGTGGACAGTGAGAGAGAGAGACAGAGAGAAAGGTCTTCCTTTGCCGTTGGTTCACCCTCCAATGGCTACCGCGCTGATCCGATGGCAGGAGCCAGGTGCTTCTCCTGGTCTCCCATGGGGTGCAGGGCCCAAGCACCTGGGCCATCCTCCACTGCACTCCCTGGCCACAGCAGAGAGCTGGCCTGGAAGAGGGGCAACCGGGACAGAATCCGGCACCCCGACCGGGACTAGAACCCGGTGTGCCGGCGCCGCTAGGCAGAGGATTAGCCTAGTGAGCCGCGCCGCCAGCCAATAAATAAATCTTAAAACAAAACAAAACAAAACACTGGTTAAGATGTCCGTGTGCCCTAGTGGCGTGGCGGGATTGAGTAGTTCCAGCTCTGGCTCCTGATTCTAGCTCCCTGCTGATGCAGGCCCTGGGAGGCAGCAGGCGCTGAATCGTTCAAGTATTTGGGTCCCTGTCACCCATGTGGGAGACTCACGTTGAGTTCCGGGATCTTCAGCTTGGCCCAACCCTGGCTGTTCTGGATATTTAGAAAGTGAATCAGCAGATGGGAGATGTCTGTCTGTCTGTCTTTCACATTTAAAAAACAGGCCAGCGCCGCGGCTCACTAGGCTAATCCTCTGCCTAGCGGCGCCGGCACACCGGGTTCTAGTCCCGGTCGGGGCGCCGGATTCTGTCCCGGTTGCCCCTCTTCCAGGCCAGCCCTCTGCTGTGGCCAGGGAGTGCAGTGGAGGATGGCCCAGGTGCTTGGGCCCTGCACCCCATGGGAGACCAGGAAAAGCACCTGGCTCCTGGCTCCTGGCTCCTGCCATCGGATCAGCGCGGTGTGCCGGCCGCAGCGCGCCGGCCGCAGCGGCCATTGGAGGGTGAACCAACGGCAAAGGAAGACCTTTCTCTCTGTCTCTCTCTCTCACTGTCCACTCTGCCTGTCCAAAAAAAAAAAAAAAAAAAAAAAAAAAAAAAAAAAAAGAGGACTGTGGTTTTTGACCTACGTGGCTGGGAGGGGGTGGTGTGGCCTGCCGAGCTGAGGAGGCTGGGAGAAGCTGACAGGTGCATACTTGGGAAGTACCCGGCACCTGATGGGGTGAACGCGTGGCTGGGGGGGCTGGTGAGTGAGCCCCCACCTCGGGCAGCCCTCCTGTCTGACAAGCGCAGGCCCAGGGGTCTCAGCGGGGCTGTATCTACTGTGCCCCACTGCAGGCCTGGCCGCTTGCCTGCTGTAGTCCTGGGTCCCCAGAATCCCGTTCCAGGCAGGGGCTCCCAGGCAGCTGCAGCCCCACAGGAGTCCCCGGGCACCCAGTGTGGGCAGAAGCCTCTCGTGGGCTGCGGGCCTGCCTCCCTCCCTGGTTAAGGAGACCTGGGTGGGCCTCTCTGTCGTTTAGGGGGCAGGCAGAGGCCCCGCTCTGGGGCAGCTCCTGGCCGCAGAGGCCCTGCTTGCTGTGGGTGGAGGATGGGGGCCGCCTCTGGCTCCTGTCCTAGGCTGTTAGGAAAACATCGCAGTCCCTAAAGCCCTGGCCTCGGGCTGAGACATTTCTCTCATTTCTGGAGCAAGTCTTCAGCCAGGGTGGAGTCTTTTTGGCTCAGCCTGGGGCGGGGCCATGTGCGGGTGTGAGTGTATGTACTCACGAGTATATATGTCTATCTGTCTGTTCTGCCTGTGGACAGCCCTGTAGGCTTCTTCCAGCTACTCACAACATCCAGACCTGTTTTGAGGCCTGTCTGGGCACGGGAGCCATGTCCTGTCACCAGCATGGCGGAAGACTAAAGAAGGGAGGGACCCCCTGGTTCTCAGATCCCCAAGGAACTGAGGTGCAGAGGGGAAGGGACCAGGTGTGGGAAGATGGGGGTGGGAGGCTGAGCTGGGGGCACAGGGAGGCTCAGCCGGCTCCGCCCTGCTAGGGTGCCCAGCCGGAAGCACCCTCTGCCCGCCATCACCTTGGCCACAGGGAACCAGAGGCAGCCTTCGGACAGGGCCTGGTATAACGCAGCGGGCCAGGAAGGAGGGCGGATGGAGGGGAGGAGCTAGCTTTTTTTTTTTTTTTTAAAGATTGTTTATTTATTTGAAAGTCAGAGTTACACAGAGAAAGAAGGAGAGGCAGAGAGAGAGAGAGGTCTTGCATCTGCTGGTTCACTCCAGTTGGCCGCAACGGCCGGAGCTGCACCCATCCGAAGCCAGGAGCCAGGAGCTTCTTCCAGGTCTCCCACACGGGTGCAGGGGCCCAAGGACTTGGGCCATCTTCTACTGCTTTCCCAGGCCATAGCAGAGAACTGATCGGAAGTGGAGCAGCCGGGGCTCGAACCAGTGCCTATATGGGATGCTGTCACTGTAGGCGGTGGCTTTACCCGCTACGCCACAGCACCTGCCCCAGAGGTGGCCTTAATAATGCACCTGCTCCACACCCCACCCGCACCAGGGCTCTTGCCCGCTGCCAGGCCTTGGCTTGGTGACTCTGGTTGCGGGGGGGCGGGGGTGTCAAGCACGAGACTGCAAGCAGAGGCCCGCGCCCAGTGTTGGCGGCCAAGGTTGTCACCACTCCAGAGCCACGACCTTCCCTCCCTGTGACTCACTCAGTCCCCCCAGCAACTTTCAAGTGAATTCTCTTTTTAGTCCCATTTTACAGACAGAGAAATCGAGGCACAGAGATGTCCAGTCACTTGCCTGGGGCCACAGGAACAGTCATGATGTGGATCCAAACTTCTGACTCAGGGAGCCATCATTCATGGTGCGATTACATAAACCAGGCGGGGGCATCAAAGCGGCGTTTCTCAAGGCGAGCTCGCCGGACACGCATCCACGCAGGCGCAAGCTTGTGGCTCGGTGGTTCAAACGCCCGGATGCCTGGCTCAGGTCCCGAACACTCAGCTTCCTATCCAGCTTCCTGCTAATGCGCACCCTGGGGCGTAGCAGGTGAGGGCTCAGGCATTTGGCACCATGTGAGATGCTGTTGCAGCCATTTGGGGAGTGAACCAGCAGCGGATGGAAGATCGATCTCTCTCTCTCTCTCTCTCTCTCTCTCTCTCACCATCAGATAAGCATGGAAAACACCGGAACATTGCTTGTCCCCTGTGACCAGGCCAGCGCTGTCAGAGCTGTGTGCTTTGCTTCTTGGCTCTGAGGCGTGTGTGTTGCCACGCAGCGTGAAGGCCGTGCGTCCTCACGAGGCGCCGATGCTGCCCCCTTTCCCAGAAGCCTCAGCTTTAGGATCCTTGTTGTGCCTTTGCTCCCATTCATTCATTCATTCATTCTTCCAAACGTCCCTTGAGCTTTTGCAGACACAGCGAGAGCTAGGCAAGGTGTAGTTTCTGTCTAATAGCCTCCCAAGTGCCAGGGGAGATAGAGAGAGAGGTGGGATCCGGAGGTGAGAGGGGGAGGAACATTTGGCCAAGTGGTTGGGACGGCCACTTCCCCTATCCGAGTTCCTGGGTTCGAGTCCCGACTCTGCTCCTGAATCCAGCTTCCTGCTGATGTGAACCCTGGGACGCAGCAGGTGGTCACTCAACCCCTTGGGTCCCTGCCACCCACATTGGAGACCCAGGCTGAGTTCCTGACTCCTAGCTTTGGCCTGGCCCAGCCCCAGCTTTTGTGGGCCCCTGGGGAGTGAGGCAGTAGATGGGAAATCTCCCACTGTCTCAGTCTCTGTTGTTCTTTTTTAAAGATTGATTTATTTATTTGGAAAGGTTGTTGAGAGAGACACACAGATCTCTCATCCGCTGGTTCACCCTCCAAATGGCTGCAATGGCCAGGACTGGTCCAGTCTGAAACTAGAAGCATCAAACTCCATCAGGGTCTCCCATGTGGGTGCAGGGGGCCCAAGCACTTGGGCCATCTTCCACTGCTTTCCCGGGCCATTAGCAAGGAGCTGGATCGGAAGTGACGCAGCCAGGACCTGAGCTAGCGCTCACATAGGGTGCCGGCGTCACAGGCAGAGGCTTAACCCACTGTGCCACAGCGCCAGCAGCCTCTGTCTCTGAGGGAACCTGGTAGATGGCAGGAGTACCGCGTCCAGGCTTCCTGGAGGAGGTGAGGGCTAAGGTGCTGGACAAAGACGTTGGGTGCTCCGTCGCAGGGGAACACTGTGCATCGGTGCAGGTGCAAGAGGCACTGCGGCTTGTCTGGTGCCTGCTGTAGACGCTGTTTGACATCTCACTGACTGCAGGGAAGGGACACCCCCCCCCACCTTCCTGCAGGAGCCCGCCGACTCCTCCACCCCACCCGCTCTGCCTCCCCCTGCACGCTCATTCCCGTTCCTGGCCTGTGTGTGTGTCTCTCTGGGGGCCCGTGGAACCAGCTGCCTGGCTCCCTTAGGTGATTTAGGAGTAGAATAAAATCCTTTCTTTTTTAAACATTTATTTATTTATTTGAAAGATAGAGTACAAAGAGAGGGGGAGGGAGAGAGAGAGAGCGAGCAAGCGAGCTTCTATCCACTGGATCACTCCCCAAATGGCTGCAATGGCCAGAGCTGAGCTGATTCGAAACCAGGAGCCAGGAGCTTCTTCCGGGTCTCCTACATGGGTGCAGGGTCCCAAGCACTTGTGCCATCTTCTACTGCTTTCCCAGGCCATAGCAGAGAGCTGGATCGATCGGAAGTGGAGCAGCTGGGACTCGAACCAGCATTTGAATACGGGATGTTGGCGTTGTAGGTGGCTGCTTAACCTGCTGTGACACAATGCCAGCCCCAAATCTTATTTTAAAAAAATATTTATTTATTTGAAAGATCTTCACTCATTGGTTCAGTCCCCAGATGGCTATTACAGCCAGGCTGGGCCTTCCACATGGGCTGCAGTGAACGAAGTATGTGGGCGGTGATGCGCTGCCTTCCCAGGCACATTGGCAGGGAGCTGGGTGGGAAGCGGAGCAGCCGAAACTGAAACCAGAGCTCTGCTGTGGGGGGCGTGGTTGCAGGTGGTGGCTTCACCAGCTACACCACAGCGCCGGCCCCAGGGCGGGCATTGTGGCGCAGCGGGTTAAGCTGCCGCTTCCGATGGCCACATCCCAAATCAGAGTGCTGGTTTGAGTCTTAGCTGCTCCACTTTCCATACAGCTCTCTGCTAATGTGCCGGGGAAGCAGCAGAAGACGATGCAAGTACCTGGGCCCTGCCCATCCACAAACGAGACCCCGATGGAGTTCGGGCCCTTGGCTTCCACGCTGCTCATCCCCAGTTGTTACAGGCATTTGGGGAGCGAACCAGTGGATAGGAGCGCTCTCTCTCTCTCTCTCTGATGCTCTGCCTTTCAAGTAGATAAAAGTAAACCCCTTTTTTTTTTTCAGTTGCTAAAATGGCAGTGAGAGTTCTGCACGCAGGGCGGCAGGTAGAGCCTGGGGTGATGGACAGGAGCTGCCGGAAGGGCAGGGTTTCCAGCCGCCGCTCTCCCAGGGCGGAGGGCCCTGGAGGGAAAGGAGAACGCGCTAGGGATCCTGCGCCAGGCGGGCACGTGCGTGTCCGCGAGTGGGGGCCGTGGGCCCGCGTGCGTGCGCGCGGCCGCCCCGGGGGTCGCATTGAGGCACCGGGTGATTGTGTTCAGCGAGCTCCCCAAGCTCGGGAGACCCCCCCCCCCCACACACACACACTGCAGGTGGCTGGAAACATTTATCTACTCCGGTCTGAAACCAAAAAAAAAACGAATCCGCCACCAACTTGAGAACCAACTGATTTGCATTTGCGATCTTCAAATCGGAGAGCCCCTCCCCTTCTACAGGGGCTGGAGGGGCGGTTACTGGGGAGGGCCCAACAGCTGACTGCGCGGCTGTGCCGACTCAGGTAGCCCGGGACCCCGGCGATCAGGAGAAGCTGGTCTGCGGGAGGCTCTGCCGGCGATCAGAAGCTGGTCTGCGGGAGGCTCTGCCGGCTCCCTGGAAGCGTCAACCTGTCTGTCATGAGCGGGACTGACTCCATTTTGACTTGGTCCGGACAGGACAGCGTGGGGCAGGAGCTCCGGTCTAAAGCAACCCTGTCCGGTCCTTTTGTGTGTCTCAGCCTGAGATTCCACAAACGCTTATTAGAATTGCTAGCCCGAGGCACAAGAGCTCTTAAATCAATTAGCTAAAAAATTCCTGAAATGCTCAAAAAAAAAAAAAAAAAAAAAAAGGCAAAAGAATTCGGGCTGTCCATCTAAGGACATCTGAGGGAAGCTGGCTGGGGCTGCGCAGCCTGGGGTGGCTTCAGGATCCCGTACAAATGGCGGAGCCCCTTTCCTGCTCATCTCTGTCTTGTCCCCAGGCTGTGGTACCCAGCGGGGCCCTCCTGGGACAGGCTTGGGAGACACTGCTGGCTGTGGGTGGAGCTCAAGGTTAAGGTCACAGTACAGGGGCCGGCGTTGTGACGTACTCACGTCCCCTCTCAGAATGCTGGTTCAAGTCCCTGCTACTCTGCACATTTTTGTTTAAGATTTATTTATTTATTTGAAAGGCAGAGTTATATATAGAGAGACGTATAGATAGAGATCTTGCATCCATTGGTTCACTCCCCCAGGTTGTTACTGGGTGAAACCTCGGCTCTTTGTCTCACATGGAAGAAGAATTTCCAAGCGGAGAAGGCAGAGAGAAAAGCAAGGTGTATTTAAAAGCGGGATTTATTTAAGTCGGAGACATCCTGGTGGACCGGCCGGGAGAGGGGCTCCAAGAAGGGAAAAACCAAAGGGGCTGCTGTGCTGGGGTTTTTAAGCACAATTTTGGAGCAGGAAAAAACTTGACAATCAGCTTGACCTTCAGTTACCAGGCAAGAACAGAACCCATCAAGAGACCCCGATCTGTATGAGGGGTGGGATAGGTAATTTGTTTATCTTTTTTACAGTAAACTTGAGCTCAGGAGGCTGGACTCGCCACCCCCTTGCTATTCTTAATGGAGCAAGGACAGCACGCCTTAGATCTGTGTTGACCTCTCACCTCCCTAGAGCAAGCAGCCCGCCACTTCTCTGCCCTGCTCATACCGCCCAGCCCTGCCTGGACTCTGGACACTCCACTCTCTGAAGGGTCCCTCCATCGGCCTGAGCTCCCCCCACTCCTCCCAAACTCTCTGCCCCCAACTCAGCAGCTCAGCCTCAGCTCCCAGCTCCCACTGTGCTCTCGCGGGAACTTTAGAAAGGAACTTTAGAAAGCTTTAGAAAGCTCTCCCTCTCTCAGACCGCCAAGCCCCTTCGCTGACTCCTTGTGCTATGTGCTATAAGGGAGGGGTCTCACTCTGCTGTGTGCTCGCTGGCAGCTCCGCCATGGTACACCTGGAGCGAGCCGCTCCTGGGCTTTATTCTTCGGACTGAACCGGGCCTGGCCAGGGCCTCATGCCCTGTCTCTTCTTTCCCGACAAATAGGACGCCCCCAAGGACTGGGACAGGCACTTTCGACCTCGCTAAAGGTAATTTTTTGGGGAAGTAAGCATTTTGCACCCTCAGTCTCCACCAGCACCAACCTGACTGTCTATTAACCAGTCTGGCTGGGCCAACGCCAGGCACCAGGAGCTTCTTCTGGGTCTCCCATATGGGTGCAGGGGCCCAAGTACTTGGGCCACTTCCCACTGCTTTCCCAGGCACATTGGCAGGAAGCCGGGTAGGAAGTAGAGCAGCTGGGACTCGAACCAGAGCCCATATGGCATGCTGGTGCCCATAGGCGGGCTGCATGACGACCGCCCTTATTCTGCACTTCTGATCCAACTTCCTGCTCATGCAACTTGGAGACAGTAGATGATGGCTCAAGTCCATGGGAGACCCGGATGAAGCTCTTGGCTCCTGGCTTTGGCCTGGCCCAGCCCTGGCTGTTGGGGCCATTTGGGGAGTGAGCCTGCACATATCTCTCTGGTGCTTTGCCTTGCAAAACAAACAAATAAAAAAAAAAGTAGACAATGTAGCATGGAGGGGTCAGGACTGGGAGGCGGGGCCTGGGGGGGGGGGCTATGAGTATAGAGGAAGCCCCCAGGGGAGGTCCCTGCTGCTGAGGGCAGAGAATGCCGGCCTTGTCGGGTACCTGTCAGGAGCTGACGTCACACACTCGGGAGGACTCCAGGTGTGCAGGGCGGAGCTGGGGGCAGCTGTGTTTACTTCCCTGGAGCTGGCGGATCCCTGGCAGGAAGTCCAGCAGGAACCCCTGGGATCCCCCAGCTCTGCCCACACCAGCTCCACCCAGCTCCGCCCAGCCCTGCCTTCCACAGGGCGACACTGGAGCTGTGCCCCTCGGGTGCAGCCTTGGTGCAGCCCCCGGGGTGGGGGTGGGGGCCCTTTAGAAGCTGTTGCCTCCTGGCGTCCTACCCAGGGGACTTCTCCCACACCTCCCAACATGCAAAGGGATGGGTGACTGGCGAGCTGACGCTGGCCCGTGTGTCCAGCTGCGGGGGATGGAAGAGTGTCAGGGTACCCGCACTCTAGGGTGTGGTGAGCCCAAGGTGGAGGGGCTTCCCAGGAGCCGGGTCTTACGGGAGGGGGCTGTAGGGCGCCCCCTGCAGGCACAGTTCCTTCTCTGCGTCCTGAAGGCACCACAGCCGCCTTGGAGGGAGGAGCCCCAGGTGCCCCCTCAGCGCACCTGCTGTGTGTGGCTCTGTTGCCACCTGGCTCTGGTGACTTCGAGTGACTCATGCTGCAGTCTCCTCAATTTTCCTGCCCCCCGGGCGACATGGGCACCTGCAGACCGAGGAGGGGTCTGCCCGAGGTGAAGGTGGCGTGGGTTTGCCCCGAGGCAGGTCTGCAAGCAGGGGGATGGCCTCAGTGCTCGGGTGTCACCTGCTCTGGGTGTCTCTGGGGGTGGAGGTGCTGAGTTCGTTTCCTGAGACAGGGAGAGCAACCCAGGGGTGCAGTGGTGACAGCATTGCTGGGGTGGGGGTAGGGTGACCTCAACTCACCCCCCCCCATGCCCAGCGAGTGAGCTGTGATTGTGTGAGCAGTGTGGGATACTGTGTTAAAGAGGGAGCACTCTGAGGGGTTCCCAGGGGGCTTGAAGCCCTGGCCCAGCTCACCCAAGACCTTCCATTGTGATCAGAGCCGCCCCCAGCACCCCGACCCTCAGCCAGCTCCGAGAAAGCGAGGCTTGGTGCTTCCTTTATTCCTGTGTCACTGTCCCCCTCCTGCTCCGCTGGCTCCCCCCCCCCAACTTAAGTTCCTATCTCATTATCATTCTTTCAACAAACCTTAAACTAAAAATAGCGAAGAGATCGCACATTCTCTTCTTTATTCCTATCAAGGAGCTTATCGTGTCCCTGTTCTCGGGAGGAGACACAGGCTCTGAGGGCTAGGGACTTGGCTAGGCTTGGCATGCCTCCCTGCCTGCTGGGCACCAGGCCCTCGCCCGGGCTCTGGGCCACGAGGGTGAGGCAGAGCCAGGGCAGCCCACGGGGCTCACAGCCACAGGGAGGGACGGTGGGGACCCCGAGGAGGGGCCCGGCCAGCCTGGGGGAGTCGTGCCAGGGTAGGCTTCCAGGGGGAGGGGCTCCCGGTAGAGGAAGAAGCAGGTGCAAAGGCCGGCTGGTGTGCGAAGCAGAGCTCAGACAGGGCGGCTAGATGTGGGGTGCAAATGGCAGGAGCTGAGGCTCTGCTTGAGAGGTAGAGGTGAGGCGGTGAGGGTGACGGGGACAGTCGGGTCTCAGGGAGCTCACCCTGGCTGCAGGGGAGACAGCTCCAGCCAGGTGTGTCCCAGATCCTCTGGGATGGGCACCCGCCACAGGGACTGAGGGTCCCAGGACGGGGACAGGCACCTCTGGCAAGCAGGGCTCAGGGGTGCTTCCAGGCAGGGCACCGCAGTGCCACCCGGGCCCTCCAGAGACTCTCGGTCCTGTGGCCGTCTTCCTGCAAAGCTCATTTACACTAAAGTGTCAGTGACTCACACAGCTTAAAACGCAGCGCTTCTCGACTCCGGCTGCTCAGAAGAGCCATCTGCAGGGTGTGCATGTGTGTGTGCCTGCGTGTCTGCATGCGTGTGCGTGTGCATGCATGTGCATGTGTGTATGTAGGCATTCAGCAAAGCAGTTAAGACGCCCCTAGAGACACTTGCATCCCATTCCGGAGCGCTGGGTTCGAGGTCCAGCCTTGATCCCAATTCCAGCTTCCTGTTATGTGCACCCTGGGAAATAGCAAGTACTGTCAAGTGCTGGGTCCCTGACACCCCAGTGTGACCCGGATGGAGTTCTTGGCTCCTGGCTTCAGCCTGGCGCATCTGAACATCCGGGCAACCTAACCCGTGTCTTACCCACTGGGCCAAGCACTTCAAGGGTGAGATTTTTATGTTTTTAATTATTACCTGTTAGAGAGGCCGGGAGAAAGGAAGACAAGGAGCTCTCCTATGCTGGGTCGCTCCCCCAAATGCCCTAAGTGACTGGGGCTGGGCTGGGCTGAAGCCAGGAGCCAGGAACTCCACCCAGGTCTCCCGTGAAGGTGGCAGGAACCCAAGAACTTGAGCTGTCATGCTTCCTCCCAGGGTCTGCATTAACAGGAAGCTGGACGCCTTCTGTGCTGTTCAGGGCTGGGCTGCTGCTCCGGCCGCCCATATCCTGTGTGGGAGTCCCAGTTGCTCCACTTCCGATCCAGCTTCCTGCCAATGCGCACCTTGGCCCCTGCCAGCCACATAAGAGACCCGGATGGAGTTCCAGGCTCCTGGCTTTGACCTGGACCAGCCCTGGTTGTTGCAGTCATTTTAGGGGTGGGGTAGGGTGAGCCAGCAGAATTTAAGATCTCTCTGTCCCTCTGTCGCTCTACCTTTCGAGCAGAATACAGTAAATAATAGGGGCTGGAGCTGTGGTATAGCGGGTAAAGACGCCGCCTGCAGGGCTGGCATCTCATATGGGCGCCGGCTCAGGTCCCTGCTAACGCTGCTGGAAAAACAGTGGAAGATGGCTCAAGTGCTTGGGCCCTTGCACCTGCATGGGAGACCCAGAAGAAGCTCCTGGCTCCTGGCTCCTGGCTCCTGGCTCCTGGCTCCTGGCTCCTGGCTCCTGGCTTCGGATTGGCCCAGCTCCGGCTGTTGCAGCCATTTGGGGAGTGAACCAGCAGATGGAAGACCTCTCTCTCTTTGGCTCTGCCTTTCTATAACCCTGCCTTTCAAATAAATAAATAAATCTTTAAAAAATAATCAACATTATTAGTACTCGTAAAAGCACTCTTTTAAGCCGTTTGCTGAATTTCATTGCTGAGCGGTGCTGTGCCCTCTGGCCTCTTCCATGTCCGCTTTCCCAGGTGGCACAAGGCTGGGTCTGGGAAGTCCCTGCCCCTGCAGGGGCCCGGCAGTGGGCGTGGCTTGCGGAAAAACCGAGGGATTTTTCTGAGCTCCTGCTGGCTCTCGGACGCCCAGCACCACGGCCAGCAGGCTCCGCCCCAGCTTCTGCCTTTCCTGGCGTTCCTCCGCCGGCTTCTGCTCCAGGTGTTGGGCGGCCCCCGCGGCCAGGACGCCGCCTCTCTGACACCGCCCTGGGCGCACCTGCTCCGCGGCTCCTGCTCCTCCCACTCGCGGGCCACTGGCTCCCTAAGTCTTCTCTGCCTCGGGCTGCGTGGGTCTCCGGGGGGGGGGACGGACACGCATGCGGCCGTGTGGCTTCGGTCTGCTGCTCCGTGGCCTGCGAAAGCCCCCGCTGAGGCCGCCCTTACGGCGCTACAGGTCTTTTCCAGCCCCTGCAACACCCGGAGCCCCAGGCCCCTTCTGCCTAGCCAGGGGCCGGCACCTCCAACGCGCCCATTGGTCTTCTTGGCTTGTGGGTCCACGCCCCTCCTTTCAAACAATTGCGCCTGCACCCTCCTCTCACTCTGCCCCTTTGAAGCCTACAAACCCCAGGGCCCATGCCGCCAAAGCTCAGGGGCTGCGGGCGGGACCTGTGCCTCCCCAGCCGGAGGGACGTGGGTGCGTGTGCCTGGCCTGACCCTGAGCCGTGAGATCGAGGGCACGCAGCTCTGCTGAGGGGAACCCGTGCGCTGGACACTGCTCCCCATGGCACGTGCACCTGGGTGCACAAACCTGATCCCCAGCCTCCTACTGGCGACGTGCCCTGCCCAAGGTCACACAGCACGTGCGCGCCAGACAGGTTGGAAGAACTGGCGAGGCTGACTCCAGATCTGGGGCCTGGGACTAGGGGAGCCCACCCCCGAGGGCAGGGAGGACCTTGTGTGTAGCGTGGGGAGCCCCGTTCCTGCTGCGGGTCTTGCGGAGGAACTGGCCATGGCCTTCCCGGGGAACGCCGACCCTGCGCTCGCAGGAGGGCTGCTGCTAGACCCAGCGCCCCGACCTTCCCCGCCCCCTACCCCCGAGTGGCCCCGCCTCCCGCGTCCTGGCCCCGCCCTGCTCGGGGGCTCGCTGGTGACCTCCGGACACATGCTGGTCTTCGGGAGCGGGCAGGAAATCGGGGCTGGGGGCTGGGGGCTGGGGAGGTGTCGGGTCCGGCCGCATCCGTCCGGGAGGGAGCTGCCAGCACAGTTTGGTCAGAGACTGACCTCAAGCTTGACCCTCCCACCGTGACCTGCCCCGCGCGTCCTGGGTGGGGCGGCCTGGTGACATCAGCCAGCCAGGAGCGGAGCGTCTGGGTCCAGACCTGACTCGATGATTCAGATGCGAAAGGGGACAAGCAGTGGGGCCAGAGCGCTGCACCACGCTGAGGACACAGCTCAGGCCCGGGGCGGCACCAGTCACTCAGTGGGCACGCTCAGAATAGACCCATGCCACAAGGTAACCAGTATTTTATTAGCGCATTTTTTTTAAGAGATAGGAAAAGGAACCTCACTGTTTACCTTAAACCTGTGGTTTAATTTCTCCCTGGGACATTTCTTTTTTTAAAGATTTATTTATTTATATAAGCGGCAGAGTGACAGAGAGAGAGGAAGAGACAGAGAGAGAGAGAGGTCTTCCATCCGCTGATTCACTCCCCAAATGGCCACAACAGCCAGGGCTGAAGCCAGGAGCCTGGCGCTCCATCCAGGTCTCCCACGTAGATGACAAGGGCCCAAGCACTTGGACCATCCTTTGCTGTGGGAACTGGATTGCAAGTGGAGCAGCCAGGACGGGAACTGGCACATACCCCTGATACAGGCGGCCGCTCAGCCTGCTGGGGGCACCACCAGCCCCTCTTGGGAGCACTCCTGGAAATGTCCCCTCCCCTCCCCACTCCGTCCTGTGGATTATTCAGTCCCAGTCTCCCCCACAATGGGGGCTGCTCGTGCCCCCCCCCGCCCCGTGTGTCCCCCGGGGGGAGTGTGTGGCACCTGCCACGCTCCCGGGAAATACTCGCAGCACATTTGCACGGGGGCTCTTGAGAAGTTCATGAAAAATTTGTGCTTTGAAAAAAACTACACATGGATTCCCGAATTTTTACATCAAAATTTCAAAAAAAAATCCCACAATATTTGAGAGACAGAGTTTCCACCCACTGGTTCAGTCCCTAAATGCCCACAACAGTTAGGACTGAACTGGGTCTCCCATAGGGGCGCACAGGCGTGCAGGGGCCCAAGGACTTCAGTCTCCTGTTGCTGCTCTCCCATGCGCGTTAGCAAGGAGCTGGGTGGGAAGTGGAGCAGCCGGGACTCCCTGGGGTCTGCTTACAAGGGTGCTGGCATCACAGGTAGCTTTATCAACAGCGCCCAACCATGACCCCTGGAACTGTTTTTCTAGAAAACCTCCATTGCACATTGATGTCTGGAGCCCCGCCCACCCCCATCCCTGTCCAGCCGGGAGCCAGCACTCTGCTCACAGGCAGGCCCGGGGGTAACATGACCTCGCTCGATCCCGCAGGCCGGCTGGCCTGGGAAACATCACTCACACTCGATCTCTCCTGTTTCCTCCACCTCCAGTCTCGCGGCAAAACGCCCGCTGGGGACGGCGGTTCTGCGTCTTGCGGCCCAGTCCCTCTGTGGCATTCACTGTGGGGCTGGGAGGGCGCTGGGTGCGTGGCTAAGCTCTGCACAAGGCCGTCCCATCCACCTTCCTGCACGCCCTGCGGCGCCAGGGCTCGCAAGCATGGAGCCCAGTGGGGCTTCTTCAGCAATGATGGGGTCCAGAGCTCTCATTTAAAAAAAAAATTATTTATTTGAAAGAGTTATAGAGGAGAGGCAGAGGCAGAGAGGGAGGGAGAGAGGGAGAGAGGGAGAGAGAGAGAGAAAGAGAGAGAGAGAGAGAGATCTTCCACTTGCTGGTTCACTCCCCAAATTGTTGCAACAGCCAAGGCTGGGCTGAAGCCAGGAGCCAGGAACTTCATCCGGGTCTCCCACAGGAGTGCAGGGGCCCAGGCACTTGGACCATCTTCGGGTGCTTTCCCAGGCTCATCAGCAGAGAGCTGGATCGGAAGTAGAGCAGCCGGGACTGGAACTGGCGCCCAACCCTGGACTTGCTGCTCCGGAAACTGCATTTTGCAATTTTGCATTTTGCAAGATGCCCGCGCCCCAGTACCTGAGCTGGATTCCTGGCTCCAGCTTCCTGCCAGGGCAGACCCTGGGAGCCAGCAAGTGATGCTTCCCGCCACCCACGTGGGAGACTCCCATGGCTCCTGGCTCCTGGCTTCCACCTGGCCTGGCTCCAGCTGTTGCAGGCATTTGGGGAGTGAAGCAGAGGATGGAAGACCCGTGTTTGTCTCTCTGCCTCTCACATCAATTAAAAAAGAAAGGAGAGAGGCTGATTCCGCTGGTGCCAGGCGACTGAGGCTGACGCAAGCGTGGGCACCACTGCCCAGGGCCTTCGTGGCTGGGGTGGGAGCTCCGCCCCGGGCTGGATCCAGCCTTCCGGCATCCGGGTACACCTGGGAGTACACTCAAGATGCACCAGCCGGAAAGGGGACCCGGACACAGGTGCTGGGGGACTGTAGAGACCTTGGCACTTGATGGAGGGCGCACCTGCAAAGTCTGAGGCCAAGAAACACGCTGCCCCAGCACTAGCAGGGCGCCAGCGGACCGAAACCCTCGACACACAGAGCAGGAGAACCTGGGAGACTACGGAGGCCGAGAGGAAGGAAACACTCAAGGATCTTGGTGAAGTCAGAGGTGGCACAGAGGGAGGCGTCTGAGTGACCGGTGCCGCTGCCCCCACAGGCCTGGCTCGGTCAGTCGGGCTGCAGGACTCTGAGTCTGATCCGGGGCCGTGTCCCCGCCCTCCTGACATCCCCCCTGGGAGGGACGTCTGGGCAGATGCCTTTATGGTGGCGCCTTCCCTGTCTATGCAGCCACTCTTCACGGCCATCCATATCCCCATCTATCTGTCCATCCATCCATCTACCCACCCACCCAGCAGGCTCCACGCCCCTTCTCCCAGGTGACGGGGATGGCTGGACCTTGGGACCCCTGTCTAAGGCCACTGGGCCACCGCAGTCTCGTGTGCACAGCCCCTTCCCATGCCCACCAGCCTTGTCTGGCCCAACCCTGGAAGGCCCTGGGACTGTCACTTGCCCCTTTCCCTCCATCCCCCAGTGCCACCTCATCTGCTTCTGCCAGTAACCACCCTCATCTGCGTCTTTGCGGGAAGCGGGGCCCTGCATGCTCCTCTCCAGCCCAGGCCTGACCTGCCTGGGGCCACGTGGCTCTGGCGGGGACAGTAGGTGGATGGTAGTGTGGCGGGGCTGGTGGAGGGCCCCCGGGAACAGAGGTCCTCTGGGGTGAATCCTGGTATCCCCAAGAACTCAAATCTTCTGGCGTGTTTGAGCGCCCCCAGCCCCATCCATGCCACCTGGCCGGCCACGGCAACCTGGTTCAGGCCCTGTTCCGGGGAGGCTGTGCCCTCCCTGGAGGCACCAGCACAGGGGCCGTGGGGTCTAGGCCCCCACCTCCATTTTGTCTCTTGCCAACAGGAGTGCAGTGAGGGAGAGCCTTGGCAGGGGTGGGAAGAGGCGGAGAGCGCGTTGTAGGAAAGCAGCTTTCTGAATCTGGCCCAGGGCTGCACGCATGGACTCTGGCCTGAACCTCGGGGCGGGGGCTGGGGGGCTGCCCTGGCATCGCACCAGCCTGCCTGGGACCGTGGCTGTGCCCTGGGGAGAAGTGGCTGCTGGACACCCTTGGGGATCTCACCATGGCCACCTCGGCACGGCGCCCCCAGCAGCGTCTGCCTGGGTGGGAGCCCAGGCCGCCCACTCCCCCAGCCAGGCAGCTGCTCAGAGCCAGAGCCGGGCTGGGCCTCCGGGAGTCTCCCAGGAGTGGCTCCACCGCCGTGGGAGTGCGAATCACGGGGCCTGGAGCAGCTGGGCTGCTTCTGCGGAAAACCCCAGCCCATCCCCGGAGCTGCAGTGGGGGCCCAGGTCCCCAGTGGGAACGGCAGGTGCCCCCGGGGTTGGCTGTCAGGGAGGAGACCTGGATGGATTCTCAGGTTTCTGTCTGAACTGGGGCAGGATGGCAGGCGTGGACTCTTCAGGGCAAATGCGGATGTGTGTCACCTACTTACCGTCACCTCCTCTCACCTCCTCGCTGTGCATCTGGGGAAGTTACATAACCTCTCTGAGTTAGGGCTTTTGCACTAAAAAGGGCACCATCCTGTGCCTGCCTCCCAGGGCTGTAGGAAGGCCTGACGGAGTGGATATTCTGGGAGTTTCTGTCCTCTGAGCAGGGACCTGCGTGTCAGCTCTGCAGTGTGGGCAGGGCCGGACCCGGGGCCTCCCGAAGTGGGGTGAGGCCCGTGCTCGCGTGGGGCCCAGCCTGGAGCAGCGCTGCTGTCCCCACTCATCTTTGCTGGCCTGCCTCTGTCCTCCTGGGGCTGCTCTGCGTGGCCGCAGCTGTGTCCCCAGGGTGCCTGGAGAGGCCGAGGCGGGGGGGCAGCCGGCATCTCTGTGCCTGTTCCAACCTCGCGTCTCCAGGAGCTGCGTGTGAGGCCTGACTTTGGGAGGCAAAGGCCCCCGGGCCCCGGGCCCCTGCTGGAGTGGCGGGAGCGGCTGTGACTGGCATGGGGCTGTGAGAGGTGCCGGGCGGGCCCGGGGGCCGAGCGTGTGCTGGACGATGACCGGCGCCTCTCAGGAAACAGGCTGGGTTTTCAGGAGGGTCCTGTCCGGCCGCCGGCTCCGCCTGGAGTCTGCCCCGACCCAAGGCTGGGCCCCCGCTGCTAACAGTGCTGTCCCCACAGCTGAGCGGGCGGCCCCACGGCTCCCAGCCAACCCCTCTTGGAGGCCTGTGACCCAGACCTTATGCCAGAGGTCAAGGGGCGGAAACTGATGGCCGCTTCCTCATGGTGAGGGACCCCAGGGTGTCCGTGGAGCTCCGGCCCTCCAGTGTGGCGTGGAGGTGCCCGGCACAAGCGCCCGTGGCCCCGAGCACCTGCTGGGGGCACCTCGTTTGTCACACACTTGGGGCGCCTGCCCCGCCCGTGGCCCCGACTCCCCCTCATGGTTTCTGGCGCTCTCTAACGCCCTGTCCTGCCTTTGCAGGGCACCGTGGCTGCCCAGTGCCCCCGGCTGGGTCTCCTGGCCCGGAGCTGCCTCTCTCGGGCACCCTGGCATGCAAAGGCCAAACATGCTGTTAAAAAGAGAACGTTTATTTTAAAAAGAAGACCACCCAAGCATTCGTCTACACAGGCACGATGCGAGTAGAATTTAGAGACGGTGCCGCCAGGCGTCGTCTGTGGGGAGCCGAGCTGGGTGCTAGCAGACGGCGAACGAGGGCCGCAGGAAGGGCCGGTTCACGGGCTTGGGCGGGGCCAGCAGCCCCAGCTTCCCGGGCCCCGTGGGTGCAGGGGAGCCGCGCGGGGCTGCGCAGGACGGCTTGGTTTTCGAGGGCGGCTTCCTGCGGGCGGTGGACCCCCTAGAATGTGACGAAAGAAAAGAAAGAAAATTAAAATTTAAATCCAAAGTAACCGCTAAAGCAAGGGGCCAGCGCGGTGGCGGAGTGGGTAAAGCCTCAGCCTGCAGTGCTGGCATCCCTAAGGGGCGCCAGTTTGAGACCCAGTTCCGAGAGACCCAGCTCTCTGCTATGGCCTGGGAAAGCAGTGGAAACTGGCCCAAGTCCTTGGGGCCCTGTACCGGGGTGGGCGACCTGGAGGAAGCTCCTGGCTCCTGGCTTCAGAGCGGCACAGCTCTGGCTGTTGGCAGCCATTTCGGGAGTGAACCAGTGGATGGAAGACCCCTCTCTCTCTCACTCTTCCTCTCTGTAGCTCTGCCTTTCAAATAAATAACTACTTTTTTTTTTTTTTTTAAGAGCTAAAGCGAACGCCTTCTTTCCCTTAAGCTACACACCCCGCCAGTCTGCGTTCCCTGCCCAGCCCCGGGGCCCCAGGCAGCTGCCCTTCACCCGAAAATGTCGAGCGCTGTCTCTTCCTCCCGGGGCTGTGACCAAGCCACAGGACGCAGTCTGCACCCAGCACCTCCCACTGCCCATGGGCCGGGAGCCCCTCACTGCAGACAGCCTCCAAATAGAGGCGGCGAGCCCTCTGTCAGGCACGCCGGCGTCCCTGCTGCACACAGTGGCCAGCGAGCCGGCGAGTGCGGCCAGGACAGAGCTGGGCTCCCGCTCCTGACCTGGCCGCTGCAGCCGCTGGGCGGCCAGCAGGAGCAGAGCCGAGCCCCTTCCTGGCCAGCCTCGGGCTGCAGCTGTGGCTCCCCGGGGACGGCCACGGCCCGCCTCCCCGGCCTGGCTGCCTCTGGCGGGGCCACGTCCTCCCCACAGCTCCTGCGCCTACACGCGGCTCTGCGGCCCGCCAGCTCTCCCCTCCCACTGGCTGCCCTCACGCGCAGGGAACAGCCTGGGACGGAGCCTTCCAGCACCCCCTTCCCTTGCTGACCTAAGACAGCAGCCTTCTTCCCCCAGTCAGACAAAGAGCAAACAAGGCCCAGAGGGCCGGCGTGTTTACAGGGACCTGGGGCGGGCAGCCTCAGCCAGACCTCCCTTGCCCCTCCCACACCCAGCCTCACGCCAGGCTGCGTCCACTCCGCGCACCAGGGCGCCACGTGGCCGGCCTCCCAGCTCTGGGTTCGGGGGCTGGGGTCTCGGGGCTGGGTGGAGAGGGTTTCTGACATCTAAAACTCGCTCGGCAGCAGTCTCCCAGGTCTACCAGAGAAGCGGCTTCGAGGCTCCCTGTGCCGACTTCCTGCTGAGAAGCGAGGCCCCGAGAGAGCCCGCTGTTTATGTTGATTTACAGAGCCGAGCTGCCAGCAGCCGCCTCCACGGCACCCACCGGGCCGAGACGCATCTGGCTGTGGTGGGTCAGGGAGATGCGCACCTCCGCGGGCGGCAGGAACTCCGACCCGACAGGCAGGCTGGGGGCTGGGAGACCTCGCAGAGCTGGGAGGTTAATGAGGCAACCTACTGGTCTCAGGCTAATCACGCGGGCTAACGGCAAAGTCGCCTGGCTTTTGGACCACGAGCCCGCAGGCCAGGGTCTAGGTGACGTGGCCAGGCGCTCCACTCACGGCGGAGCCATCACGGCCTGCGTTGTGGGGTCCTCGCGCCGTGGGCAGCGCCGCCTGAGCAGCCCTCCCCGGCCCAGGCCTCTGCTTCCTGCGCCAGAGCCCCAGGGGAGGTGGCCAGATGTCTTCGAAGGCGGCCTGCTCGTGCGAGCCACGGCGCGACGAGCATTCCCCAGAGCGCAGGAATAAACGGAGGAAATAAAAGGCCTCACCGAGATCTGCCGGCCGCTTGCGCACTGGAAACCACAGAATTAAACTAACATTTACCAAGACTTTCAGCTCTGAACGCTGCGGGGGATTAGCACATACAACATGTCCGCTGACGGACTGGGAACGCGGCAGTGTGGTCACACTGGCCTTCCTCTCTCCTCTCTCACTCAACTGTTGGTGTTTATTACCCAGGAGGGAAAGCAGCAGCAAACACAGCGCCTGCAGAGGTGTCCGGGGCTGGCTGTCCCAATCCCGTGAGCGCGCCGGGGCCGTGCGCCCACCCGCCCGCCCGGGCACCTGCACGCAGCGTGCGCGTGCGCAGGCAGCAGACGGGACAGGGGCGCCGCTGGAGGCAAGGGAAGGTCTGCCCGGAGCAGCCGTGTGCCGGCCCAGGGGCCTGCAGGGTGCGACAGGAGGCCCGGCTGGCCCTGTTGAGGCGGGAGGCCGCACTGCCGGGGGCAGGGGTGCGCCGGGCCTCGGGGTGCTCACACCCCACGGCAGCTGCAGAAGTGGGGTGGCAAGTGCTGACAGTCCCAGAAGCCGCAAGGACACTGAACCCTTTGTTCGTTGTTCAGCCACGGATGATTTATATTAGGAGGGAAAAACTTATAAGTAGGGCCATTACTCAAAACAAACAAAAACATGTCTAAGGTAGGGTCAGCACTGGAGACGAGTTTACAACCGAGAAAACTTGAGTCACAGTAAACTCAGTTAGCAGTAGACACTCGTGTTTTCAACATCTGAAGCAACGCTTTTGTTTCACACCAAGCCTTAGTCATCACTCCATTAACGGGAGAGGCAATGTTTCACAGCGGCTTATTCTAATAACCGCTTCAAAGCGAGCCAGAGCGGCTCTGTGGCCCTTTGTCCTCTGCCCCTGTGCTGCACAGAACCTACCCCTTGGCCGGGCAGCCGCCGTGACTGGTCCTTCTCCTCTTGGCCCTCTGTGGGGCTGGCAGCTTGCGCTTCCTCCTCTCGTTCCTGGCCGTGTTTGCAAAGTAGCGGGAAGACACGGGTGCGTCCTCCTCCGGTGCCTCGGGGGCGCTGCGGCCCGAGTCTCTGCGGCTGGGCGGGCTCGGCCGCGGGGAGGCGTCCTCGGCTGCAGGTGGACAGAGCACAGGTTTACGGGAGACCCCGGGGGGCTCCGTGAACACCCACACAGCCCGGGGGCCCCGCTGATGCCCAGGTCTTTCCACCATGGGAGCCCACAAGTCAGTAGGGACTAAAAGGGTCACAGAGGCCCCGAGTGCTCAAGGTCATTTGTCTGCCATGAGAGGAAGTCCCAATTCACCGATTTGGAGAAGCGAGACCCCAGGGCCGGCTCGCACTGTTGCTGGGGCCTATTAGCGGCTGGGTAGATCAGGGTCGGGCAGCCTGCGTTAGCATTGTGAACAGGCGAGGGAAACGTGAACTGTGTCTCCACGGCTCCGTGCAACAGGGGAGACAGCACCTGTTTGCAAAGCCAGTTTTCATAGCTATTGGCATCACAGAGCACGAACCCTCCCTCGAGGGCACACAGTGGCCCCTCTCCATTTCCCTGCTTCCAGGCAGGTCAGGTTTGCCCTACGCCCGCCTACTGCCTGCAGGGAGTGACATTTCAGCAGTCCACGGTGTCTGTGGGGGTCTGCAGAGCCATGCCAGCCCACCTGTGTAACTCAGACAATGAAAAAGCCCCGCTCCCCTCACCTGGAAGGTGGCTACTGTGAGGATTAAATGACACCAAACCAGCCGAGCTCATGCCGGGTGGCTTCCGCCAAGCAGCGGCCGCGGCTCGGGTCGGCCTGATGCAGACAAATGTATTCAGAGCAAGGCTTTTTTTTTTTCTCTTTTTTTCTTTTCTTTTTTGAGAGACAGAGAGACACAAAGAGAAACAGAGGGCAGGACAGACACAAAGGGAGAGTGCTCCTGCCTACTGGGCCACTCCCCAAATGTCCCTAATGGCTGGGGCTGGGCCTGGCTGAAGCTGGGGGCGGGAACTCCCACCGGGATAGCAGAACCCAATTGCCTGAGCCACCTCTGTTGCCTCCCGGAACCTGCACTGGTAGGAAGCCGGGAACGGCACCCAGGCCCTCTGATGTGGGACGTGGGCATCTCAGCCACTAGGCCACAGCAGGGCTCTTAGTGGGGTAATTACCAAGCAGCAGCACCTTGTTAATGCACAATAAAGGAGAGGCTGAAACACACACTTGCTCCTCCTCATCCCCGAGACACCCCTACCCCAGTGCATTCTAGAACGTGGCTCCTCCGCTGCGCGCATCGCAGGGCAACATGTCAGCTGGCAGCAGGGCCCTGCGCGCCCAGTATCTCCGCACCAAACCGCTCTTGGCTCTCAGTTCCCTTGGTCGGTGCCTTCCATGGCTGGGCGGCCAGTGCCACCCCCGGGGAGGCCTCGGTGACACTGATAATAGCAGCCCTCTCCCACTGCACACTCATTTCCCCAAAATGCTTCCACTGCGCTCGTAAGCTTTATCTTTGGACAGCACAGCAGATGACGTGTTCCTTTCTCAGAAAAGGACGGAAGGCACTGGGGCTGCCAAGGGCTGCAGGGGGAGCGTGGCAGGCCTGGGACGGGTGCTGGGTTCCTGACGACACAGGCACCTGCCTCACCAGAACCAGCAACCTCTGGCCCACAGGCCCCGCTCGGGTGCCGTGAGCAACTCAGGAATTTGCACCCCTTTGGGCCTGCTGCAGGCCGGGGGCTGACGAGGTGCAGGCCACAGGGACTCCATTCAGAAACCACCGGGCTCTAATGCAGGGAGGCGCACCTCTCAACACACACACACACACACACACACACACGCACACACACACACACACGCACACACGTGCGCGCGCGCCGGGACACCGAACCTGGCAGCGTCCACTCGGAGTACTTCTGCAATATTGGGATCACTTCTGCGCCATATTTTTCCAACTTGTCTTCGGTCACGCCATCAATTTGAAGTAAAACCTCAGGATCGGAAGATAAAGATTCTGTGCAAAGGCATAAAATTGGGAATTTTTACTTATTTATTTGAGAGGTAGAGTTACAGACACAGAAGGGGCGAGACAGAGAGAAAGGTCTCCCATCTGCTGGTTCACTCCCCAAATGGCCGCTTCACCCGAGTCTCCCATGTTGCGTTCAGGGGCCCAGGCACCTGGGCCATCTTCCACTGCTTTCCCAAGTGCGTTAGCAGGGAGCTGGATCAGAAGTGGAACAGCCAGGACTCGAACCAGTGCCCATATGGAAGCTGGTGCTGCAGGCAGAGGCTTAGCCTACTACGCCATGGAGCTGGCCCCAAAATTGGGAATTTAAGTTCCTGTGCATTCAACCCTCCGGCACATCTGGTGAGAGCCAACTGCCCGCAGAGCGTTGGGCGTGGGAGGCAAAGTTGGCAGTGTGGAGGCGGCGGCGGGCCTAGAGGGCAGCTCTGGGAAGTGCAGCCCAAGCAGACCCCGTCCTTGTCCGCGTTCCCTGCTACCAGACGCCTCTGGCTGCAAGGGTGTGCACCCTCTACACGAGAACACCCACATTTCCCTGCCAGCTCTGGCTTCCTCCCCGCACAGCCTGCCCGAGGAGGCATCACCGAACTGTCCCTGCCCTGGCCCACACTTGTCTCCCCTTACAACAAGCAGGCAGCCAGGTGCCCCCTGCAGAGACACGGCACAACAGGCCTGGGGCTGACCACGGTCACTCTGGCTGCTGCGTGGGGAGGGAAGAGCGGGAAGTGGGGGCCTCGGCTACAGAGTCAACGAGGAGGAGTGAACAGGGCATCGTGGGTAGACGTGCAGCAGCTCTGCCGGCTGGTGCAATGGCGGTGGGAGAGAGGAGGTACAGTCCTTATGTACTGACGTGAGCAAGGGGCGCATCTCACATCCTTTCTAATGAACGACTTTCACAGCCCTGCTGTGGACAAAGCAGAGGCTTCTGGAGGGCTAGTGACAGCCTTGGTGGGATCTGTGCTGCACCCGGAGCGCTGCTGTGGTCTTAGAAGGGAGTAAGATGTTCAATGCTCGCGTCTGGGGGTGAGGAGACACCAGCGAGGAATCACACTAACAGCCCTGGAGGAAAACACCGCGTTCCATCAACTGCCGGACGCACGCTTTTCCACGTGAGCCTCTCAGAGAAGCCGAGAGGAGTCTTCCAATCCCTGATGGCCAAATGGCAGCTGCTCTGAGCCATTACTGCCTGTGATGTGGGGACTGCGTGCTGGCTGTGACCAGACCTACAGGGCCGCTGCACTCAGAAGGCTACATTAGCCGCTGGCATCAAGACAGTGACAGTGACCGCAGCAAAGCTCTGAGACGGCCGTTACTAAGCCACCAGCCCAGGGTTTCTGGGAAGCCAGACTGGGCGCTGCACAACCTGCAGACAAGAAGCAGGTGCTGTTTTTGTTAGTGAGCCCAGGGTCAGCTTCTGTAACCCTTTCCAGTCCCACCCAGTGACCCAGATGCTGAGCCTGGACCCCAACTGCACGCGACATGAACACTTGCAGTTGTGTCCCCAAATCCCACGACGTGAACACATCATGGGGAACTCAGCAAATGCTGGAGGAGGCTGAAGACGCCGTGTGACTCAGGAAAACGTCCATGACGACACAGGGAAAGCAAAGACAGGGAAAAGCGAGTCCAAAGGCAACTCGGGAGAGTCGGGCTTTGAACAGGAGTTCATACGCACACCTAAACCAATGACTTTGACTCAATGCATTTTTCATATAAAACCTAGGCCTATATGCCTAAGTCCAAAATGATTCTTCCAATAAAAACAGTCGGAGTTTAATTAGCAGGATTCTGTTTCCCTTAAGAGTTCATCGAGTGGCAGTGGCTGGGGCCTGGAGGAAACACGGCGGTGGCTGGTGGTGGCAGGAGTGGGAGGCACCGGACAGAAGGCGATGATTACGAAAGCACAGGAAGGAAGCAGAGCGGGCTGCTCACTGGCCAGTGAACCACGTGAGTGACTCACTTTCCAGGCCTTTACTAGCAAGAGTCTGGGCTGTGTGACCGGAGTTGTGTAGAGAACCCAGACGAGCGAGCGGCTGCTCCCTGGACACAGCAGTGGTCTCGGTCGGGGCTCAGGGCATAAACACAAGCTCCCCGACAGGGCCCTGGCCTGCATCGCAGACACGCACAGGACACGCGGGGAGGCAGGCAGGGGATCGCATCAACGGCCAAGTGGCCTCCGCTTTCAGAGATTTCAGTTATCCATAGGCTAACATCCAACTTTAGGGGCAAGTATTAAGTTAAAACTACACCACAGATCTCTCAACAATGAAGTATTTCATACAGATATCTTATTACTTTATATAATTTAAAGACTTATTTACTTATTTGAAAGGCAGAGTTAGAGATCTTCCATTCACTGGTTCACTCCCCAAATGGCTGCAAGGGCCAGGGCTGGGCCAGGCCAAAGCCAGGAGCCCAGACCTCCACTGGGTCTCCCATGTGGGTGCAGGGGCCCCAGCAGCTGGGCCATCTTCCCCTCTTTCACAGGTGTATTAGCAGGGAGCTGGACCAAAGTGATGCAGCCAGGACTTGAACTGGCGCTCAAGGGGGATACCAGTGTCACAGGAGGCAGCTTAACTCACCAGCCCTGTGTATTATATGTCAAACATCTATCTATCATCTACCTATCTTAAAGAACTACAGTTTTTAAAAAAGATTTGTTCTTATTTATTTGAAAGGCAAAGTTACAGATGGAGAGATCGATTTTCCATCTGCTGGTTCACTCCCCAAATGGCTGCAATGGCCAGGGCTGGGTCACACTGAAGCTGGGAGCCAGCAGCTTCTTCCTGGTCTCCCACACAGGTGCAGGGACCCAGCACTTGGGCCATCCTCTGCTGCTTTCCCAGGTGCATTAGCAAGGAGCTGGATCTGAAGTGGATCAGCCAGGACTCAAACCGGCACCCAGAGGGGATGCCAGCGTCGCAGGAGATGGCTTAACCCACTATGCCACGACGCTGACCCCCCAAAACTACACTTTCTCTCAAGAACGAGTGTAGAAGGTTTCTCTGAGTCTGTAACCCAGAGACACAGACTGAGATGTATTTGTCACTTAAAAAACAAAGTCCCCTGGCAAGGTGAAGGCTGGCCACGTGACGGGGACGCGTCGGCGCCTACCTGCAAGCCTCCTGAGGGTGGCAGTGCTGAAAATGTTGAAGTAGTGGACGCCGAACACTTTCCCCAGCGACTTGCAGACTTCCGTGAGTTCCCCCAGACACTTCTTCACCACCTCTTCCCTCTGAGAGACTTTTGCCACTAAAGCCTTCTGTTTCTTCACACTGCTGGAATTTTCTGTCTCCATGAAGTCTACCTTAGAGGGAGAGGAAGTCACGGGAGTGGGTACGTGCACACCCGAGCCACCCGGGGCCTTTCCTTTAGGACTATGGGCACACGTTCTTCCCTGCTCCTGTCCTACCAGGGAGGTGGGGATCGCGGCCACGCGGGCACCTGCCGCGCCCAGGACAGCCTCCGGGTGACCGCTGCCCTAACCAGCACACGAGGACGGAGTGATCTGATCACCTGCTCATTCTGACGGGTGTGCATTATGTGGGCTCAATTTTAAAATCTCTTTCCAAGTTAAGAACGGAATGTGTTCAAACAGGACAGTATGTAGAGGTTCAGGATCTCTAGGCTTTGGAAAAGACATTGCACCGTGCAGTAATACATTTTGGCCGATTCGCTGTGAGATAATAAACATTTAATATACCATACCTTTAGATGCCCACTTAATAGAGTTTGGGCTTTATTTCCAGGCATCACATAGGCGATTGCTTGGTCGTTGGCGTTGATATACAGTTCTTCATCCAAGATTTTGTCAAGTATCAGCTTTTTAAAAAGTCTTTCGGCGTTGTGTCGGGAGTAAGCAGAACCCTTTCCAAATATGCCTGACTGTATCTTTGCGCTCTTACTCCCTAAGGAGAGGGTACAGAAAGCTGGATGAGTAAGGGCAGGCGCAGCATCGGCCGCGTGCAGGAGGCTGAGACGTCATTCGGATGCATCTGGACAAACAGAATTAGATTATCTGTTCCCCAGGGAAAGTCACAGCACAACCAGAAACTACTTAGTTCTGTAAAATGAGGACATCGAGTGGAACTCTCACAGGCTCCTCCTCATCTTTCTTTTTTCTTCATATTTATTTGATCTATTTATCTATCTGGAGGGCGGAATGACAGAGAAAGAGGGAAGGGGGGTAACTGCTGGTGGGAAGACAGACAGACAGAAATCTTCCACCTGCTGGTTCACTCCGCAGAGGCTGCAGCATCTGGGTTGGCCTGAATCAGGAGCAAGGAACTCCATCTGGGTCTCCTACATGGAAGGCATGTCGCCTCCCAGGTGCATTAGCAGGGAGCCAGACCAGAGGCAGAGAACTGGCCCTCCAACATGGGATGTGGGTGTCCCAAGCCGTGGCTTAACCTGCTGCACCACAGTGCCAGCCCCTCCTCATCTTATAATATACACTGATCAAAGACTGCAGCATTATTAAATTGACTCATTAAATAATGTTATATTTATAGCATATACAATTATTTTCTTTTTCCTTTTTAAAAATTTATTTTATTTGAAAGGCAACATTAGAGAGAGAGAGAGAGAGAGAGAGGAGAGTGAGATATCATCTGTTGGTTCGCTCTTCAAATGGCTGAAAAAGCCAGAGCTGAGCCAGTCAGAAGCCAGGAGCTTCTTCTGGGTCTCCCACATGGTCACAGGGGCCCAAGCACTTGATCCATCTTCTGCTGCTTTCCCAGGCACATTAGCAGGGAGCTCGATCAGAAGTAGAGCAGCCAGGTCTTGAACCAGTGCTCACAGCAGTGTATACAATTATAACACAGCAAAGAAATCAAAGAGTTTATAATAGGCTGTATCGCTGTGCTGTGTGTGATTACCTATTATAGGTGCGATAGTGATCTACTTACAAAAAATTGCTGACAACACTCTCTCTGGTTCTGGTTATTAGAACTGCTACTGAGTTACAATTCAAGTACTTTAGTGTATACTTTTTGTCACCTCCACTGAAGGCCAGGCAAATTCCAAAACACAACAGGACCCCAGGAGACGCTCCAGGAGAGGAGACAGCAGTGCGGGCGGGCGGGGGCCTTGGTTCCCCACCCAGGCTGCTGCGTCGCTGTCCTCACCACCCTCACTGCTTAGATGACAACAACCTACTTGGAAAGCCTTGTGGTGGGGAAGCCCCTCAGACCTGATGGTTATTTTGTAAAGCTTGAACTCCATATGAAAATAGAGTTCCAAATAATTCATTAATGCGAACCTCGGATGGCTTCTGGCCATATGCTGAATTATTCAGGTTTTTCTTTCTGCAAGTGATTAGTATCTCTGACCATCAGAGAACCGAGATGGCTGTTCTGGTCCAGGTGGGCTGGGTGCCACCCATCGACCCAGCCACTAAGGCAAACTGAGAAAGAGGGATGAAACAGACAACCTTTTCTTTTAATGTTTACTTATTTATTCTCATCTACTTGAAAGGCAGGGGACGGGGAGTTGGCGGGGAGAAAGAAGTGAGAGAGGGAGGGGGGGAGGGAGAGAAAGAGAGAATCTTCTATCCACTTATTCACTCCCAAATGCCCACAGCAGCCAGGGTTGGGCCAGGAGGCAGGAACTACGTCCGAGTCTCCCACATGGGCAGCAAGGGCTCATGTACTTGAGTTACCCGCTGCCCCCCAAGCACACTCAGCAGGAAGCTGGAGTGGGCGTGGCCAGGCCTTGAAGCAGCACTCAGTATGGGACGTGGGCATCCCAAGTGGTGTCCTGACCGCACTGTACCTATGACAGCACGTCAGAGCACTCTGTACCCATCTGTTAGACATTCTCACAGCACCCCAAGCTTCCCCCATACTCCTTTTATTTACTGCGCTTTGTGGTTACGTCACTGAGATGAACATTTTACTCTCTGCCCTGATCCGGTCAAGTGCGGTCCGCGGTCAGGGCTACCTGTGGACTCCCTGGCTTTGCGCTTCATCTTGGGCCTCCTGTGCAATCTGCCTGGGATCTCTGAGTGCCCGTCTCCTATTTCTGTCGGGGAGTAACACCTGCTTTTTCACTGCTATGGATAAACATTTTCTTAGCTGTCTGCTGACTGGCTGGGATCTACACCTTCTGCCCGGCCGCCGGGTGGTGATCACGGGGCCCACGGTTAGTCCCGGCGCTCACTGCGCCATCACAATGCTCACTTTCCTGGCCTTTGTGTCTCCAGGTTGCTGATGTTAATCTGGTGCCTGCCTATTGTTAGTTCCTTTTTCATTCTTTCCAAGCCTTCAGGACTGTCCCCGAAGGGGTCCGGGATATGCTACTGTGAAAATGATTTTGAGCAGAAGGCATTTGAGTTCATGAAATCTTCTATCTGCTGAAAAGCAGGGCCTCCCTGAAGAACTCGGCTGTCAGGATCCCCCCAGGAACAGCAGCAGGGCTGAGCCTGTCACGGGCGAGGCGAGAATTCTCCACCCTGGAACAGACGCCATCACAAAACCACCAGCTCTCCCGTCTAGTCTCCTAGGGGCCGTGCACCTTTCCCGAAAGCCCTCACTCACGTTCCCTCCGTGCCCTCTCCCCTCCTCTCCACCCCCGCCCCCCATAGGAAGGCCCCAGGGCCACCAACCCCTCACAGATGTGATTAATCTGCCTCCTGCCTTAGCAGGTGTGGCTACCCTGCGTCTTCACCTCGCTGTGAGTCAGGATCCATTCGGGCTGTAACTGTGCAGCTCCTGAAGCACGGCCGTCTTTCTTTCCACTGCCCCTCTCCCCACTCGGCCCCCTTGGTCTCACGCCTGCCCTCGGGACGGCTGGACCTCACGCCTCGTCAGCCGACGGCCCCCTCTCCACCGTGATCCTGTCCTGCACGACCTTGGTGGTTCTGATGCTTTTTGTTCCATTTTCCAACAGGTGAAAACCTCTAATCTGATGGTCTCTCCCGCTCTCTGTGTTGTTAGGGACTTTATCCCCATTTGATTTCCTTATTACTATTTTAATAGGGCCCCAAGCAGAAAAGCCGACCGACTGACGCTCGGGCTGCCACCAGGGAGGGGAGGCCCTCCAGGCGGCCCCGGCCCTCTCTCCCAGGCTAACAAACAGGCACCGGCTTTGTCGGCTTCATCTGAAAACTCCCCATCCTAGCGACTTCTATCAATCATGTCTTGTAAAAACTGCTTTTCTTTTGTTATCCCAAAAGGTTTCATTTGGCAACTCTTAAGATTCCACAAGAACATGGATGAAAGAGCTGTTTTCTCTCTACTTGTAAGGCGTTCTTTGGACGCTGCGTTTCAACTGATGCACATCGCACAGGCCCCAGACGACTCACCCAGGAAAATGTCGACCAGCATGTTCATGGTGAACCTGCCGGAGGGGCCCAGGGGCCTCGCTGGCCTCGCCCCCTGTGATGAGCTATGTTCTTGAACAAACCGTACGATGTTTTTCACCTCGTCAGTCACGTCTCTTGTCTTAAAGTCCTGCGAATACAGAGAGATTGCCTTCTGCTGCTATTCAGATAATGAGCCTTGGGTCACAAGCGTTCAGATTAACAGTGGTAGACTCACAATAACCCACTTCCAGACTAAACAGCACGGAAGTTTTGGATGTGTGCTGTCGTCCAAGTTCTAGAATAACTAGCACTCCAGGACGCCTGGCTTAGCCCTGCTTCCCAGATACACAGCTTGTTTGCCGACAACCACCTGGCAGTCCCCTTGGCTAGACAAACAGGAGGCACTTCAAAAAGTTCATGGAAAATGGAATGAAAGATAAGTTTATTTTGGTGTAGAAACTGCTTTGAAATCCATGCAGTGTGTGTGTGTGTGTGTGTGTACAAATTCTTTCACATTTCCTAGATGAAAAAACCCACCATCACTCAGATTTGTGAGTCCAGACCGCTGTTGGGTCTTAGTGCTGTAAACAGTCATCTGTTATCACCTCCTGCCAGGCCCTTTCTCACTGCCCTCACACACTGCCCACTCCTTAAAGCCCCATCCTCCCAGGATCTTTCTGCCTTCTCTATTCTAGTTCTCTCACGCTTCTGTTCCTCTGCGCATATGCAGGTCTCCTTGCCTTTATCCCCTTCACTTGCCACACTCCACCGAACCGGAGATAAACCCGTTATCTGTGTTATCTGAACAACTGGCAGACTCCGAGGCCCCATCGAATGATCAAGGCACACCCCGTCACTCCAAATCCACTTGGCTCCAGCACAAGAGGTGACTTCCCAACACTCTGGCCCCTTGGCCTCCTCTGCCCTACTCACGTCAGCCTCTCATTCCCAAGGTCGCGCCTCTTGCCATCGCCTGGCCCACACACAACCCCTTCAGTCTCAGACCACTGCGCCCTGCAGTTCCAACTCTTGCCCTCTAGGACTCCTACTCCAGCAACCCCCCGACTGCCTATCCACTGACCCTCAGCCTCAGATGTCCTCCTGACGCAGCCTGAGCTCCAACTCCTCAACACTGCCTTTGGGTCACTGCATCACATTAGATCCCAGTGAGGCTGACCCTGGCTGGACAAACGTTCACAACCACGGAGGGTATTTTTAATTTCAACACGTGTCCACAAAGCTCAGCTAGTCATACGCCTCACTTCTCCTTTCTCTCTTTTTAAAGCTTTTGTTATTTGTGGGCCTAGTGCTGTGGCAAAGCAAGAAAAGCCACCGCCTGCAGTGCCAGCATCCCATTTGGGTGCTGGTTCAAGTCCTGGCTGCTCCACTTCTGATCTAGCTCTCTGCTATGGCCTGGGAAGGCAGTAGAGGATGGCCCAAGGCCTTGGGCCCCTGCACCCACGTGGGAGACCCAGAAAACGTTCCTGTCTTCAGATTGGCTCAGCTCCGGCCAGCCATTGCGGCCATCTGGGGAATGAACCAGCGGATGGAAGAACTCTCTCTCTCTCTCTCTCTCTCTGCCTCTCTATAACTCTGTCTTTAAAATAAATCAATCAATCTTTTTTTAAAAAAAGTTATTTGTTTGAAAGAGAGAGAGAGAGACTGATTTTTCATTCACTAGTTGACTCCCTAAATGGCCACAACAGCTGAGACAGGGTCAGGCAGAAGCCAGGAGCCAGAATCTGCATCTGGGTCTCCCACATGGGTGGCAGGAACTCAAGTACTTGAGCGTTCACTTGCTGCTTCCCAGGTGCATTAGCTGGGAGCTATACTGAGAGCAGAGCAGCGAGGCACTAACTTGGTGTTCCACCGCGGGTGTGGGTGTTCCACCGCGGGTGTGGGTGTCCCCGAGGCGGCTGCATCTGCTGTACCACAACCGGCCTCACTCCTCCCCCTCTTGCACCAGGAGCCCATCAGCTGGACGCTGATAAAGCTTTATTAAAGCCCAGGCACGGGACAAGACTGCATGGCTCAGTCTGCCTCTGGGGCACAATAGCGGAGCAGCTGGACAGAGATCACATGGTCGCAAAGCCTGAAATATTTGCCCGACTGACCGCTGTCCCTGGCTATTTCCCATTTCTCCTCAATCTGTTCCCTTTTCCTGTCAGTTGGTGACTCTGCCTCCCACGTGAGGACGGAGGGGACCAGGAGAGAGCTTTCACAACCTCCCACGGCCGTGTCTACTCACCAGCCGGCTTCTGCCCCTGTGCCTAACCAAAGCCAGCCTTTCGCCTTTTACGCTGGACCCCACCCCCTTCCCACTCAAGGACACAGAGCAAGCTTCTCTCTTGCTCGCACGCGAGTTTTCCCGCGAAGGCACGTGCCGGTCAGCACACCAGCAGTTGCTGGCCTGACAGCCGCGGCTCTCTGCAGCGACGCTGAGCCTGCAGGCGACTTCCCAGCGCTCGCTGCCCGAGGCTCAGCAGCCGCTCTCCTCTACAGAACGGTTTCCTCGGCTCTCTCCGTCTCCTTTCCTAGTCCTTCCTCTTCTCCTCAACCTGCTGTCCCAGGGCTAAGTCTCTGGCTCTTTTCCTCTGTCTAAACCTGTGTTCCTGGGGATTTCATCTGATCTCGCTTTAAACATCACCTGTGTGCAAACCACCCACCTTCAGTTCATAGACACCAGCATCCTCCTCTTCTCACAATTCCCGACTCTAACACATGCCCCAGGACGAGCTCCTGGCTTCCCTGCCAAACGGCCACCCCACCCCACCCGCCACGCGTCATCCTATTCGTCCGCACAACCTCCCCGCTGTCCCCCCTCACCTGGGGGACTCTGCTCTAGCCAGTGCTCCTGCCCACACCCAGACAGCTGCTCAGCCAACTTCCTCCCTCACGTTCGGCTCAGATTTCACACACCTGCACACACCCGTCACTCCTGTCTCCTTACTGTGCTGTGCTTTTCAGTAGCTCCTGTCCTGGAACATACATTTAGTGTATACGAGGGAGTTTTAAAAAATTGGTGGAAAAAGTTACAAGTTTGTTTTGGTACAAAAAAATCTGAAATCCATACATATGAAGGGGTCTCCAAAAAATTCATTAAAAAAAATCTGTATTATGAAAGAACTATGCATGAATCTCAAACTGTTTACTCCAAAATAAACATATTTTAATTCCATTTTCTATGCACTTAAGAAATAATTATTTACTTTCATTTTATTTGAAAGGCAGACAGACAGACAGACAGATCTTTCACCTGCTGGTTCACTTCCCAAATGTCTACAGCAGCCATGGTTGGGCCGGGCCAAAGCCAGGAGCCTGGAACTCAATCCAAGTCTCCCACATGAATGTCAAGGACCCAAGTACTTGTCATTATCTGCTGTCTCCCAAGGTATACATTAGCAGGAAGCTGGGGCCAGGACTTGAACCAGACACTCTAATACGTGATGCAAACATCCCAAGTGGCAACTTAACCACCATGCCAAACACCTCACCCCCATTAACTTTTTTTTTTTCTATTTTGAAGAGTTATTTATTTGAATGGCAGAATAACACACAGAGAGGGAGATACATAGAGAAGAAGAGATTTTGCATTGGCTGGTTCACTCCCTAAATGGCTGGGCCAAGCTGAAGCCAGGAGCCCAGAACTCCATCTGGGTCTCCCATGTAAGTGGCCCAAGCACTTGAGCCATCTTCCGTTGCTTTCCCAGGCACATTAGCAGGGAACTGGACTGGAAGTGGAACACCTGGGACTCGAACTGGCGCCCATATGGGATGCTGCCACCTGCAAGCAGCAGCTCAACCCGCTGTGGGACACTGGCCTGCTCCCCCTCAACTTTTTGAAGTATCCTGCACACAGTTTGTAACTGACCTCCCTCCACGAGACAGTAAGCTCCACGAGGGTGAGGGTTTTATTTTGTTCCGATTCCCAGGACAGTGCCTGGTACACAGCAGGAGCTCAACACCAATGTGTGGGGTGAGCAAGGTGATCAGCAATGCTTACAAGGTGAGATGGGAGAGTTCACACTGAGAGAGAGTGAGTTATCTTCTGCTCTGGCCAGTGTTGCGTCTCTTTGTAATGATACTGACCACACAGTATTCCACTGATATGAACACACACCCCTGTGTCTCCCCTCCAGCCTGTGAACTGGCCCACACCACGTGCACCTATGAACCTTCTGCATCTTGTTTGGATTTTTTAAAAAATACACCAGTTGTGAAATGCTCTTTACGGGGCCGGTGCTGTGGCATAGCGGGTAAAGTCGCTGCCTGCAGTGCTGGCATCCCATGTGGGTGCTGGTTCAAGTCCCAGCTGCTCCACTTCCAATCCAGCTCTCTGCTATGGCCTGGGAAAGCAGTAGAAGACGGCCCAAGTCCTTGGGTCCCTGCACCCGCATGGGAGACCTGGAAGAAGCTCCTGGCTTTGGATCAGCGTAGCTCCTGCCATTGCAGCCAACTGGGGAGTGAACCAGCGGACAGAAGACCTCTCTCTCTCTCTCTTTCTCTGCCTCATCTTCTCTCCGTGTAACTCTGACTTTCAAGTAAATAAATAAATCTTTAAAAAAGAAAATGTTCAGTACACAGCCATGTACAGTAGACAATACAATGCAGAATTACCAGGTTAGATACAGTAAGTAGCTGATGACTACATTTCACAACCTCCCAAGGTTATTTTAGGACAGATGACAGGGAGTGCACCCAGAAGCCATTACCACTGTTGTCTATAGTTTTTGTAAAGAAACAATGGAGTAATTTAACTAATTTGAATTCAAACGTGCAGCACACTAATACATTCTTTGAAGAAAGAGATATTTAAATATAGGTTAGAATTGAATTTAAAAGGCTGCACCTGCCTATCTTGGATCTTCTTGGATATTCATGCATTAGTTTTTCTAAAATATCCTGTAATTACCAGTGCACATTTAGACAGGTGGATGTCCAGTGCATTTTTTAGAGGTTTTTAATTCTAAAGAAAAAATACTGCACAAAACTACTTTAAAACGTTCCTATTTCCAGGGCTGGTACTGTGGCGCAAGCAGGTTAAGCTGCTGCCTGTGACGCTGGCATGCCACGTGAGCGCTGGTTCAAGTCCTGGGTCCACTTCCAATACAGCCCCCTGCTCATGTGCCAGAGAAGGCACTGGAAGATGGTCCAGTGCATGGGCCCCAGTCACCCACATGGGAGACTGGAGGAAGCTTCTGTCTCCTGGCTTCAGCCTGACCCAGCCATTGTAGCCATTTGGGGAGTGAACCAGTGGATGGAAAAATCTCTCTCTGTAACTCTTTCAAACAAACAAATAAATTTAGTTTGAAAGGCAGAGTTACAAAGAGAGGAGGAGAGACAGAGAGATCTTCCATCTGCTGGTTCACTCCCTAAATGGCTGTAATGACTTGGGCTGGACCAGGCTGAAGCCAGGAGCTTCATCTGGGTCTCTCACGTGGGTGGCAGGAGTCCAAGGACTTGGGCCATCTGCTGCTGCCTTCCCAGGCACATTAGCAGGCAGCTGGATTGGCAGTGGAGCAACTGGGTCTCAAACCAGCACCCATATGGGATGCCAGTATTGCAGGCAGAGGGTTAACCTGCTATACCACAATGCTGGCCCCATAAATCTTTAAAAAAATTTTCTGTTTCACATAAGCACTCTTTCTCTTGCTCAATCCCTTGGGGCCCACCTATGGCACTCAATGTATATTAGCTTTCCTAAATCACAAGAAGAAAAAAAAGAACCTTGGCAATTTCCTTAATTATCAAGAAGTCAGAATTTTCTTGCATTACCTTTGTTTTACAGCAATTGTCACAAGAAACATCCGAGTATTTCTTACAAAAATTAGGATTAAATCCATTTTCACCAAAGTAAGCCAGAAGCTGTATCCTCCTGCATTCTGTTATGTTCTCACAGTAATGCACCATGCTGTACAGGTTGTTGAAATGAGTCTCCCTCGTATGTTGGTTTCCATCTTTCTCCACTGAAAGAGATGAAGAGCACAGTGAAACACACATTCTGCAGCAGGGAGACCGGACAGGATCAGAACAGGTTCATACAGCTTCAAACAGCGAGGCGACCACAGGACAGCAGGCGGCCAGCATGTCGTCACCCTATATTGTAACTCACTGGGCATTTATGTTCATCTCTCAAGGTTTTAATGTTATAGGAATGCTAATTCCTCTTTTTTCAAATGGAAACACTAATCTTCATTATCCTCAATGATCAAGGTTAGCCCTGCATTTACTGTATTTATCAGAGAGGCACAGACTGAACCGGACACAGGGCAAGAGAGCGAGGACCAAGGCAGGGGCGTGCACCGCCCGAGAACCCGAGGCCAGGTAGCTCCACCAGTGGCCCCCAGATGGTGGGCCAGCAAGCCCTGGGGTGTGCAGAGAGCTCCCAGGAGCAGAAGACTCCAATGCATGTTCAGTACCACTCCGCGAGTCTGCGGCAGCAATGGCTTGGACATTAGACTGTGCCACACTCCTTCCAGGGTCGCCTCGTGCAGCTGCATTTTTGGCAGCTGTTGCCATGATAAAAACAGGAAAATTAATGTGAAACAGGAATTGAGTGTGGCAGCATCTGACTGGATTCCAAGGTGTGCAAAGCGCAGGTACATGCTTTCTTAAGCAATTGTGGTTACTTAAGAATAAAATTAAAACATTATTTTTATTCCAGTTTATGAGTATTATTTTTTCACATGGTTGCTAGGTTATTAGACTCTAAATATTGATTTAATTGTTTGGAGCTAACTCAATACAGATGCTCCTTGACTAAGGGTTATATTCCAAGAACCCACTGTGAGTTGAAAATATGCAGAGTGGAAAATGCATTCAACACACCTAACCTACAGGACATTCTGGCTTGGCAACACAGCGCACCATGGAGTGCGGGCTCGTTCCGTGATCTCAGGGGTGAGTGGGAGCTGCAGTTCACAACGTTGCCCGGGGCGTACTGCATCATGGATCGTTAGCCCAAGAACAGAGGCAAATTCGAGACTCTACTGGTGTTGCTTTTGCATAACGAAGATGAAAAATTAAAAGTCACACCATTTTGTGAAGGGGGGGGGCACCTAAAGAGGTTTTGTTTAAAAACACAAACAGGTCATTTTTTTCACTGACAATCATTTTGGTATGAGTATAGCACAAGAAACATGAACTCTGGGTTCTCTCAGAGCTCTGCCACCGAGTGTCAGCCTTTAGGACTGATACACACAAAGCTTTTCAAACAGCACACAAAGTGCCACAGGTGCATCACCCAGACAGCCACCGCTGCGGTGACTGCTCGCCATCACTCCAAGTGCTCCCGCTTCTATCGGTTCTATCGGTGATCCTGGAGCAGTGGAGTGCCCTCTGAGCCTGCTCTCTTCCCGGCACTGACTCTACCTTTCTGAGCTACTTCTCAGGAGCACGCGAGGGAATGAGGCGCCGCACACGGTACGTGGCCTTTCCCATGTGCAGGGTGTCCGCCGGAGTTAATTCAAAAGTGGTTGCAAAGAGTCACTCTATTTAATGATCACAATCCAGTAGAAAAAGGGGTCAAGGATAAAATAAAATGTGTTCATTCTGACTCTGCCAAGTCTAAGTCTTGAAGTTTATCTCACATACGTAGGGTATATATGTCTTATACAGCCTATCTTATATATCTTATCTTATATACACAGGATAGCGACATCTGTACACAGATGCTTAATACTGCACTGGTGATACCAGTAGAAATAATAACCTAAATATCTATTAAAAGGGATTGGTTTAGTAGCATGGAACAACCATACTGTAGAATTAAATGTAGTCAAACTATGCATGTTGATCAGAGCAACAATTACATTTTAGTGTTGACTGAAAGAAAAACAGGTCATAAAAAAGTATACATACATAAAGAAGCACGCATCACATGATCCCATTTGCTTTTTTACGCATTTGGGACAGGTAAACAAACAGATGACACTGTCTGTCTTGAATGCGGAGAGGGCAAAAGGAGGTGGCGTCTGGCGGGTTCGGCTCTGCTGCCTGTTGTTATCTTACAGTCTCATGCACGAGAGCTCATCATTTTCTCCTTTTCATCTCCTTGCACGTTTGAAAGATGCACTAGATGCAGAGATGTGGGTGAAAGATGTGTCTGAAAGGCTATAAAGGAAAGCAGTAACGGGGGCTGACTTCTTGGGAGAAGATGAGACAGGGCTTGGAAATTTGTTTGTCTTGTACAAGACTGCACTATTCAAGTTTTATGCGAAAAAAAAAGTACAACTTTTATAATAAAGTATAACTTCCAATCCACACGAAGACCGATTTTCTCTAACTATTCAAGGACAATGGAGTGAGAGGAACACAAGGGCAGGAGCGCCCCTGACCCCGAGCGCGGGAGGCCAGGATGCTGGGGCTTACTCAGTATCAGCCTCTTGAGTCTGGTCACATCGTGGTACGTGTAGAAGAGCACGCAGTGGGAGATCTCCCCGTCCCTGCCGGCCCGGCCAGACTCCTGGTAGTAACCCTCCACAGACTTGGGGAGAGACGCGTGGATCACAAACCGCACGTCGGGCTTGTCAATGCCCATCCCAAACGCGATGGTCGCACAGATAACCTGCAGGGAGAGCGAGAAGCTATCAGACTCAAAGGGACATTCTAGTCACAGATGCTTTCCACAGCTCAACCTCTTCTTTTACTTTAAAACACATTCCACGTGACGATCCAATATCTTAACTTGGACCAGCGGGTTAGCGTGACTAATAGATTTTCACACTGATAACCTGCAATTCTATTAAGACCCAGGGAGGTGAAGAGAAGCACGTGGTGTGGCAGGCACTTCCCTGGGTGAGTCGGCACCGCCATGGGGGCCACCGTGTTCACCCCCTCCCCGTATCTGTGAGGAGTGGTGAGCTCACACAGGCGAGACTTCCAGGTCAGGGGACGCAAGCAACACGCTGCCAGGGAGCTCCGGCTGGCCCCCGGGCTGCCGCGAGCCCCTGCACGGCTCAGAACAAGGGCCCTCGCCTGCCCCAGGGCTCCCCAGCAGTCAGCAGGGCACCAGCTGGTCCTACAGCAGCTTGCATTCATCAGCCGACTCCAAGGTCACAGCCTGTGCCATTCTCATGGAAACGCACAGGGGTAGGAGTAGCGAGCTCGCCATACTGACAGGGAAGTACAGGAAAGAAGAAAAGAAAAGGCCAGGGACTGCGGATGTTGGCCAGATTACTTACTAGAAGCAAGGTGATGGTTAAATTTCAAGAGCTTGATAAACCAGTTTTCCAGACGGTCCATTTCAGTTGCAAATTTAGGACTTATTTAACCCAGATCAAAATGCTATATCTCCAGGCAAAATTACACTATACAAATAAAGCTGCATGCCTTTTTTTAGCACTTAAAAAAAATGAATTGCCACTGCAAGAAGAGTATTTCAAAAGCAACTGAAGTGTCTGGCAGGCAGACTGAGGCTAATGACATGATTTCAGTACCTGTGAGCGCCCAAGAGAGGAGCTGCCACAGTGGGCACACTTGTCAACACCCGCGATGGCCGCGGCCTGGGCTGCAGGCTCTAAGTCAGGCCAAGCTGCCGGGACAGCTCATTCTGTCTTGTACCTCGGAAAACTGGCCTTGTCGAACTCTTACTTCCTTTAACTTAATCTCCTCCTTCTTTCCTCCTCCATTTTCTCTTTTCATGCCATTTCTGAGTCCCATTTCCCCCATCTGCCCCGTGATTAGCCCCTGCACATCCTCACACACTGAACGTAACGCAGGCAGGGCCTCCTCCGTCTCTCCGTGCTCAACACTGGCCCGTGTATCCCACGCCCAACATGGGGCTCCTGACCCTAACATGCAAGGGGCTTCGCACAGCAGGCCCACCGACAGCTCAGGTGAAAAGTGGCCTCCTGCTGCTTTCACACTGGAATTCCTTTGATTAGCAAAGTTGAACTGTTCAAAACATTTGTTATTTCCTCATTTCCAACATCTGTTTATAGCCTGGGCTAATTAACTCGTGTTTTTCTTATCAAAGCTGTGACAAGCTCAGATGTTTTCTTTGAAGATTATCTCCTGGTCTGCTGTTGCCTTTTACTTTTGTTTAACGATATGGCAGTGTTTTGTTTTCCAATCATTTCTCGCAATGATTTCCTTTGGGACTGTTATAAGCTCAGTGTCTCCTCCACTTGGTAGCATAAAATACCTTCCTTTTTCTATAGTTTACCTGTTGTAAGAAACTAAAATGATTCCCTTCCCCAGGTAACCAGTGCCACTAGCTGAATACTCTTCCCCTTCCTCATTTTTTAAAAAAGATTTATTTTATTTATTTGAAAGGCAGAGTTATCGAGAGAGAGAGACAGAGAGACAGAGAGAGAGAGAGACAGAGAGAGAGACAGAGACAGAGACAGAGAGAGGTCTTCCATTCACTGGTTCACTCCTCAAATGGCAGCAAGAGCTGGAGCTGGGACAATCCGAAGCCAAGAAGTCAGCAGCAGCCCAGGCACTTGGGCCATCTTCCACTGCTTTCCCAGGCCACAGCAGAGAGCTGGGTCAGAGTGGAGCAGCCGGGACTGGAACTGGCACCCATATAGGATGCCGGCACTGCAGGCAGCGGCTTTTCCCACTGTACCACAGCACCGGTCCCCTCCATTAACGTCTAATGCCACCCTTCATATATGGTTTTCTGTTCCATTTCTGGATTTCTATTCTGCTGACTTGTCCATAAGGTATTGCCAACTAGAGTTTTTTTTTTTTTTTTGCCAAATTCCTTCAAACAATTTTAACTGACTTTATTTTTCATTCTAGAACCAAGCAATACATTATTCTATAAAACAGTTCAGTGTTGCTTGTCAAATTATTTTGTTTATTTTCACCTGAATATTCTTCCAGGTAAGCTTTAAGAAAAGCTTGCCAAAGAGGGGGCTACACAGGAAGTCGGGTTGAATGGGTACATTAATATGCATAGACTGACATCTGTAACTATTTCAGTAACGATAACTGAGTGACATGTTTCTGCATTTATGAAAATGCCTTTCTGCTGTTTCCAACACACACGACCGAGCGCTGGCTGCGAACGTCTTCAGTCCCAGCCTTCCTCTGTTTCTGTTACATATTTGCTTCAACTTAAAAATTCTTTTTTGAAAGGCGGGGGCGGGGGAGCTTCCCACTGCTTGCTCACTCCCTACATGCCACTGGAGCTGGGAACTCAATCCAGGGCCCAGGGTTGGCACTGGCAGGACGCCGGAGCAAGGAAGTGAACTGAAGCCCTCCAGTGTTGCCCGCGGGTGCTCTAACCGGCATGTTAGCCACGAGGCAAACACTCGCCGATTACGCGTTACGTATTTATTTATAACACATCTGACTACCATATCTGTTTCAACTACCCTGCTTTTTTCCTTGGGTACACTTACTATTCTTAGGCTGAATCTCTATTTCCTGTTGCCAACAAATATCATTTTCATTCCTCCCATCTCAGTGTTTATCTCTTCTTCCCTTCTCGCATTCTCAAGTCAATGACTACTTCACTGTGCGGTTATCTGCAATTCCGTTAGCCCATTTGTGTCTTAAAATAAAGTGGGCAGCGCGGTGCTGCAACGTAGCAGGTAAAGCCGTGGCCTGCAGCGCCGGCATCTCACATGGGTTCCTGTTTCGGTCCTGGCTGTTGCACTTCCCACCTAGATCCCTGCTAATGTGCCTGGGAAAGCAGTGGAAGACAGTTCAAGTCCTTGTGCACCCACGGGGGAGGCTTGGACAGAGCTCCTGGCTCCTGGCTTCAGCGTGGCCCAGCCCTGGCTGTTGCAACCATCTGGGGAGTGAATTGACGAATGGACGATCTCTCTGTAACACCACCTTTCAAATAAGTAAAACCTTTTTTTTAAAGATTTCTTTAAAAAAAAAAAAAAAGATATTTATTTAAAAGAATGACAGACAGAGAGAAAGAGATCTTCCATCTGCTGATTTACCCCCTACATGGCTGCAACATGCGGGTCTGGACCAAGCTGAAAACCAGGAGCCAGGAGCTCCATTCTGGTCTCCCATGTGGGTGCAGGGGCCCAAGGACTTGGGTTGTCTTCTGCTGCTTTCCCAGAGGCACTGGCAGGGAGGTGGATCAGAAATGGAGCATCTGGGACTGGAACCAGCACTCCCTTCCTGCTCATATGCATGTGAGATGCGTGTCGAGGGTGGTAGCTTAACCTGCTGTGCTACAACGCTAGCCCTGCACTGTGCTTGGCACATAATTCTGCCGTTTTGGTTTTGTTATTTTGACAAACTAGTTTAGTTTCCCCCTTCATCGCAGCCTGGAATCTTCTTAGTTTATCTGTATTAGTTTCTTTCATGTATTCATTCTTTTTTTTTTATTTTAAGATTTCCTTATTTATTTGAAAGGCAGAGTTATAAAGAGAGAGAGAGGGTGAGATTGACAGAGAGAGAAAAAGAGAGAGAGAGAGAGAGAATATTTTTCATGTGCTGGTTCACTCCCCACTTGGCCACAACAGCTGGACCTAGGCCATTCAGGAACTGGGAGCTTCCTCCAGGTCTCCCAAGTGGGTGCAGGGGCCCAAGGAGTTGGGCCATCTGCTGCTGCTTTCCCTGGCACACTAGCAGGAGCTGGATGGGAAGTGGAGCAGCTGGGACTAGTGGAGCAGCCGGCTCCCATACGGGATGCTGGCGCCGCAGGTTTACCCACTATGGCACAGCTCCGGCCCCTTGTTTCGATAGGCCAAGTCTTCTTACATCTTTCTGGGGATACTAGGCTGATACCCCCTGGGATTTTCTTCTGTTTTAAGAATTATTAGAATCAATTTTGAGAGATATTTTTCCCCTGAATATTCAGGGGAAGCATCTTATTTTTCCTGAGCTGAGAAATGTTCATAGGCTCCACATGATCACTAACTGTTAGCTCACGTTCACCCCTGCCTGTGGAGGGATCTCTCCGAGGCCAGCATCTCCCAGCACAGGACGCCTCGAGTGTTCCCAGCTTCCCTCTCAATCTATTTGGGTGAAGGCAAATCGGTCACCTTCAGAGACAGATCCTCATCTTCAGATCTGAGGGAAATGCAAGATCAAAATCACAGTGGGATACCTCTTCACAGCCACTTGGACAGATGCTAAAAATGATGGACAACAACCAGTGCTGGTTAGAAGAAGGTGGACTGGCAGGGACGTCACCCTCTGCTGGTGGGAGGTGAGACTGTGTAGCCACTTTGGAAAACAGTCTGGCAGTTCCTCAAAGTGTTAAGCACAGCAGTACCACGTGACCCACAAACAGAAACACAGGTGACTTCACAGAACCACTGTTCACTCTCCACCAGCCTGGGGTGGATCAGCTGATGAGCGGATGCATAAAAGAACTGGTCTATCCACAGGGCGGTGCGGTATCTGGCCAAGGAAAGGAGTGAGTGCTGACACCCTACAGTGTGTACTACCTTGAAAACATTATGCTAAGTGAAAGAAATCAGTCACAAAAGGCCACAGCGTATGATACCATTTATATAAAATGTATAGAACACGGGGCCAGCACCATGGCACAGCCGGTTAACTCCCTGGCCTGCAGTGCCGGTATTCCATATGGGCGCTGGTTCAAGTCCCGGCTGCTCCCCTTCCGATCTCGCTCTCTGCTATGGCCTGGGAAAACAGCAAAAGATGGTCCAAGGCCTTGGGCCCCTGCACCCACGTGGGAGACCTGGAAGAAGCTCTGGCTCCTGATTTTGGATTGGTGCAGCTCCAGCCGTGGCGGCCAACTGGGGAGTGAACCAGTGGATGAGACCTCTCTCTCTCTGCCTCTCCTTCTTTCTCTGTGTAACTCTAACTTTAAAATAAATAAATAAATCTTAAAAAAAAAATAAATGAATGAATAGAACGTGAAAGTCTAGAGATAGGTTAGCAGTGGCTAGAAGACTAGCGATTGAAAGGGGCTGTGAAGTGGAGAAAGTTGCTAATGCGTATGGGCTTGCTTTTTGGGGTGACAAAACGTTCTGGAATTATGGTAGTGGTGATGGTCACACAACCTTATGACGATGCAAAACCCACTAGCTTGCACACTTTAAAAGCATGAATTTTATGGTATGGGAATTATGCCTCAATAAAAGAAAAAGTTTTGCTAGAGAAAGAAGCAACTTGGAAGTCCCGAAGTCTGTTTTTGACTTGCAGTCTTTGGTGTTCACTACCTTGAAGGCATGAGCAGTTTGCAGGAGCCAGTGTTGTGGTACAGCGGGTTAAGCTGGTTTGAGTCCTGGCTGCTCCGCTCTGATCCAGCTCCCAGCTAACGGGTCTGTGAAGGCAGAGGAAGATGGCCCAAGTGCTTGTGCCCCTGCAGCCATGTGGGAGTTCCCAGCTGCTGTAGCCATCTGGGGAGTGAACCATGGATGGAAGATCTCTCTACGTCTCTCCCTCTCTTTCTCTGTCACTCTGCCTTTCAAATGAGTGAATGAATATTTAAAAAACAAAACCACTTTGCATTTTGCACGTGCAAGGTTGCATGTATGAGTATACTATAAATTTTTTTTTATTTTAAAAGCAGTTACCTGGCAGCCATCCTGATTAATCCACTTGTGCTGTACTTCATCTCTGGCAGAATCACTGAGGCCGGCGTGGTAAGCAAGAGCAGCAAGGCCGTCTTTCTGCAGCGTGTCAGCCATTGTGTCACATTCTCGTCTGGAGAGGCAGTAAATTATCCCCGAGTCATCTGCCGGAAACCAAAACAGGGTTGAGAAATGAGGACTTTTCGCACGGTAACAGCATGGCTGGCTGCAGTGTTCTGGAAGGAGAGGAAGAGCACACGTAGAACAACTCCAGCAATGAATACACACGCCAAGGAAACAAGACGCGACTCTGAACCCTGTTCCTGTGCACAACGTGTCGGGGGGCCTGGGCACATCCGGGGCTGCTTCACGCCGGCTTGAAAACCAGGAGGCCGAGACAGGTGTCTGGTGCCTCGGTTAAGACACTAGCGCCGGTGCCGTGGCTCACTAGGCTAATCCTCCACCTTGCGGCGCCGGCACACCGGGTTCTAGTCCCAGTCGGGGCGCCGGATTCTGTCCCAGTTGCCCCTCTTTCAGGCCAGCTCTCTGCTGTGGCCCGGGAGTGCAGTGGAGGATGGCCCAAGTCCTTAGGCCCTACACCCCATGGGAGACCAGGGGAAGCACCTGGCTCCTGCCATCGGATCAGTGTGGTGCGCCAGCCGCGGCAGCCATTGGAGGGTGAACCAACGGCAAAGACCTTTCTCTCTGTCTCTCTCTCTTACTGTCCACTCTGCCTGTCAAAAAAAAAAAGACACTATTTGGGATGCCTGCACCCCACATAGAAGGCCTGGGCTCGAGTCCTAGCTCTGGCTCTGATTCCGGCTTCCTGCTAATGCATACGCTGGGAAGCAGCAAGTGATGGCTCAGGGACATGGGTCCCTGCCACCCACAAGGGAGACACAGCCGGCACCTCCAGCTCCCAGCTTTAGCTTGGGCTCAGCCCTGCCTGCTGTGAGCACTGGGGAGAGCTCTCTCTTTCAAATAAACGTAAATAAATAATTTCTTTTTTTAAGAGAAGGCAGCTTATTTACCTTTTGTATAATGCACATGGCAATACACTTCAAGAGCTTCAGGAATACTGTAGGGGCCAGCGCTGAGGTTAAACTACTACCTGTCCCTGGCATCCCTTAGAAGCACTGATTCAGCCGGCACCGCGGCTCACTAGGCTAATCCTCCACCTGCAGCGCCGGCACACCGGGTTCTAGTCCCGGTCGGGGCGCCGGATTCTGTCCCAGTTGCCCCTCTTCCAGGCCAGCTCTCTGCTGTGGCCAGGGAGTGCAGTGGAGGATGGCCCAAGTGCTTGGGCCCTGCACCCCATGGGAGACCAGGAGAAGCTCCTGGCTCCTGCCATTGGATCAGCATGGTGCGCTGGCTGCAGCGGCCATTGGAGGGTGAACCAACGGCAAAGGAAGACCTTTCTCTCTGTCTCTCTCTCTCGCTGTCCACTCTGCCTGTCAAAAGTAAATAAAGAAAAAAAAAAAAAAAAGCACTGCTTCAAGTCCTGGCTGCTCCATTTCCAACGCAGCTCCCTGCTAATGTGTCTGGGAGAGCAGTGGAGGAGTCCCGAGTATCTGGGCCCCTGCCACCCACATGGGAGACCTGGATGGAGTTCCAGACTCCTGGTTCCAGACTGGCCCAGCCCTGGCCACTGTGGCCATTTGGGCAGTGAACCAGTAGATGGAAGATCTCTCTTTCTGTCTTTCCCCTTCTCTGTAACTTTGGCTTTTAAATAAATACATAAAAAGAAAGAAAGAAAGAGAGGAAGGGAGGGAGGGAAAGAAAGAAAGAAAGAAAGGCAGGCCATAACAGAGAGCTGGATTGGAAGAGGAGCAGCTGGGACTAGAACAGGTGCCCATATAGGATGTCGGCATTGCAGGCGGCGGCTTTACCCAATATACTACAGTGCTGGATCCTTGCTTACAATTTTAAAAATTATAAATATTTTAAAGAACATTAGGATAATAATTTAAAAAGAAAATTGTACAATAAGATGTACATAACTATTAAACATGTTCTTTTAAGTTTCTAAAAGCTAGGGAGGGGCCAGAGTTGTGGCGCAGTGGGCTAAGCTATGCTGTGACACTGGCATCCCATTCTGGAATGCTGGTTCAAGTCCTGGCTGCTCCACTTCCAAACCAGCTTTCTGCTCATGTGCTGGGAAAGCAGCACAAGATGGCCTAAGTGTCTGGGCACCCACAACCCACATGGGAGAGTTCTGGGCTTCTGGCTTTGGCCTGGCCCAGCCCTGGCTGTTGCAGCCATTTGGGGAGTGAACCAGCAGATGCAAAATCTCTTTTTTCTCTTTCTGTCTCCATCTGTCACTCTGCCCTTCAAATAAATAAAACAAACCTTAATAAACAAATGAATAAAATGAATGAGTGACAGGAAAATGCTCCAGAAGTACAGCAGGGGACAGGTCACAACACTACACACAGAGAGTACACAGGTGCGAAGAAAAATGCAGACAAAAATACTGGCGCTAATAGGCCAACGTGGACATGTGACTCGTTTTGACTGAGGCTTGTCTTTGCTTCTTCTTTTTGTTGTTTTCTAAATTTTCTTTAATGAGCATTTACTGTTGTGTTGATGCATGTTTGTTTATTTTTTTATTTGCGAGACACACAGAGAGGGAAAGACAGACTGACAAAGGGCTCCCATCTACTGCTTCACTCCCCAGACGTCTGGGCCAGGCTGAAGCTGGGAATCAGAACAGCACTCCAGGTTCCCCATGTGTGCGGCCAGAGTCCACCCCAGGCACTCCAGGGTGGTGGGTGAGTGTCCTAACTGGTGTTTCAGGTGCTAGGACAAACGCCTGCCCCTACATAGGTTATTTTTCAAGTCAGAAAATAAAAGGCATTAAATGAAAAGTCACTTCTCTGTGGTAGAACCAAAGCTGAGGCTGGCAGGGAGAGCACCATCTTTCTCTTGGTAGATGACTGTACTGTTTGTTTACACACACACACACACACACACACACACACACTAATCCCTAACAAAGGAAACAGAAATGTTTACCAAAAAAGTTCTCCACGGGAAAAGTGGGGCAGGGGCTCCACGGACAACTGCTGTGAATGGTAGAGCAGTTAATCCAATCCAAGGCGGGCCTGCTTGGGAGCAGGCACAAAAACAAAGAGACCCTGACAGAAGCCAGAGCAAAGACAATGAAACAGGAGTACAGCTGTGTAGGAGGCAGTGCTTAATATATTTTTTTTGTTAGGGTTTATTGTTATCACACCAAATGAAATTTTGCAATTTCCAGAGTTGAGAAGAGTTGGCAATATTCTGCTCTATAAATAGCAAGTTGTGCTATCACATGGGAAGAGAAATGTCTAATACGCAACTTTACATGCCCTACTGCGGTCCTGAAAACACATTCATCCATGACTTCTCGACGTGACTCACCACACGTCTGTACTCACATGGGTGATGCTTTCGGATCCACTCTAAGCAGTCAAATGCCACCTTTTTAGGCTTTTTTGGTAATACATAGTATTTCAGATTATGTCTGTTGAAGCTCATGCTAAACCTAAAAGAAGACAAACACGATGCTTGGTTATTATGAGAATACACAGCTTGAGCCACTGTTCTGCACTCAATGTGCTCCCCCCCTCCAGGTCCTCAACCCTAATGGGCCAGTACGAGGAGGCAGGGCCTGTGGGAGGTGATCAGGCCATGGGGGTGGAGTCATGAGTGAGACCAGTGCCCCTCTGGGCACAGATCGTGACGCCTCCCGGTGCCCCACTCCTGATGCCACCTGTGGGCCAGGAAGTGGTGCTTCTATCACCAGACAGCGGATCTGCAGCCGCCTTGACCTTGAACTACAGAGCTGTCTGACTCACCAGTCTGTGGTGTTCCTATCACAGCAGCCCAAACCAAGCCAGTCATCTTCAAGAAGCTAAACAGTGACTTCCCACATGTAAACCTCTGTATCAAGGTGTCTTTAGTCGAGTATCGTCACTGGCGGATTATAGCACAGACACTGAACTTATGCTGAGGGTTAAAGGATGGTGACAAGGGGGGAGCATCTACAGGACCAGCTGACAAAAGGTTAGGATTGCAGAAGAAAGCGTGTAGAAAAGACAAGGTAAGCCAAGAGCTCGGTCTGCAAGAAGCAGAGATTAAGAAAATCACTGGGCGGGCAGCTGTTTGGCACAGCAGCTAAAATGCTGTTTAGGACACTCTCATCCCCTATGGGAGTGCTAGGCTGAGGTCCAGTCCACTCTCGATTCCAGTGTCCTGCTACTGCACACCCGCGGAGGCAGCAGGTGATGTCTTAAGTACTTGCGTCCCTGTCACCCACATGGGAGACTCCTGGCTTTGGCCTGGCCCAGCACTTGCTGCTGTGGGCATTTGGGGAGCAAACCAGCATATAGAAGACCTCTCTATCTCTGCCTTTCAAACAAATAAAATAACAACAAAAATCACAGAGCAAACATTTATCTGAGAGGCAGTGACAGGCAGCAGGGGGGTCTCCAGCAGACCTCGCCCCGAGTCCCCACTCCCCGTGTCGTTGGTTAGCCTCTGACCACTGTCCGCTTCCGCCACCCCACCCCTCCCCCACCATCTTGTAGCCCCGATTTCCCCATCCCCTTCTCTTCCTTTGCTGACGCCAGCCCAAACGCCTGGCTCTCACGGCACACACGTCTCACCCCAGGAATGCCAGCCTTTGCCCTCGGCTCAGGAAGCTCTCCACCAATTCCAGCCTCTCCTGAGACCCCTGGTCTGAGACTAAGGGACGTGCGTGCCGGGCTTGGCAAAGGCCACGGCACTGGCATGCAGATCGTCCACGCTCCTCACACCCTGCCTTCTCCTTCCCTGTTTTCCTTCTCCAACTGTCCTCTCACTTTTTCTCCTCTCTCCAAACATGAGGCTAATTTTACTGAAACAAGAAAGACACGGTGTCCTCTCACTTATAAACAAATCCTACAGCCGTGCATTCTGGAATTTACCACTATGCATTGTAGCAGGATGGAAAAATAAGGCAATCGCAGATGTAGTAGTGACGCAGGTAAAACGTTAATCAAAGCACCAGAGGCCCCTGACAGGGCTGCATGAGCTCACGTGCTTCACTCATTTCTGCTAACAGTAGGAAATAACATCAGGACACGAGTATTCTGGCCCTCATTAGGATGTTCATGGGCCTGCACTGTGGCATAAGGCCTTAAGCCGTTGCCTGCAATGCCTGCATCCCATAAGGGCACCGGTTTGAGCCTTGGCTGCTCCACTTCTGATCCAGCTCCTTGCTGGAGACGTGAAGACGCTCCTGGCTTCGGCTTGGCCCAGCCTCGGCAACTGCAGCCATCGGGAGAGTGAGGTAGAGGATGGAAGATGGATGTGCACCTCATGAAGCTGCTTCTTTCATCCCTGGCACTGTCGGAGCGTGGGGCTGAGAGCTTGCGAGGCTGCAATGATCCTTCTAAACCATCTCTCACGACGGCATTTATATGCCTGAAACACTAAGAGTTCTAGCGTTTGAAACGGCAGACAATGGAAAACAGACTGGGCCCAAAAGGTGGGAGATAAAAACCGGCTACGGCCATGGGCTGTTTTGATCACTCTCCGGCGTCACGGCAGGAAGAGCTGTCTGGGAGCGCGAGCGATGAAGACCATCTCTGAACGTACTGCAGCAGACTTGGGTTCCCGCCGAGAATGGTGCCCGAGCCCCTCCAGCAGGAGTGCTGCCCACTCATGGCCTTGCTTCTGTCCCCACATTTTAAACTACACTTTAACTTCAGAAAAGTGCTTTATCATTTTTTTTAAAGCTTCAGGTCAAAAAGAGACAAAATCAAGTGTCAGTGAGCCTCTGGAGGAATCAGGACCCTCTGCTGGCAGAATCTGGCAGCGTCTTTGGAAAATGGCATGGCAGCTCTTTGAACAGTTAAACCTGTCAGCACAGGACCCAACAATCCCACTCCTGTGGACACCCAAGAGAAACGAAAACCTCCGTTCACACAAACGGCGCTGGGTGTTTGGCCTAGCAGTTAAGACTGTTGTGTAGGGCCCCTGTGTTGTGGCACATCTTATAAAGTTATTGCCTGTGACGCAAGTATCCCATATGGGCATTGGTTCAAGTACCGGCTGCTCTACTTCTGATCCAGCTCCCTGCTGATGTGTCTGGGAAAGCAGCAGAAGATGGCCCAAGTGCTTGGTCTCCTGCCACCTACGAGGGAGACTCAGATGAAGCTCCTGACTCTTGGTTTCGGCCTTAGCCCAGCCCTGCTTGTTTCGACCAGCAGATGGAAGACCCCTCTCTCTTTCTCTCTGTCTCTCCCTCCCTCTCTGCTTTTCAAATAAGTAAAATAAGCCTTAAAAAAGTCTGCTGTGTCTAATCAGAGTGCCTACACTTGATTTCCAGCCCCTGCTCCTGACTCCAGCTTCCTGCTAAGGCAGATCCCGGGAGGCAGTGGCGGCAGCTTATGTAGTTGGGTCCCTGAAACCAGCATGAAACATGGGTTTCCAGTTCCTGGTTTCAGCCCACCTGAGGCTATCGAGGGCATCTGGGGGAGGAGGCCAGTCTCCACCTCTCAAGTAAATAGAAACCACCTCTCAAAGGCATTAAAAACAACCCTTGTACATGAATGTTCATAGGAACATTAGCTATAATATCCAAGCAGTGGAAAACCCAACACCATCAACTGATGAATGGAGAAAGAGAAAGAAAATGAGGTGTATCTATACAGCAGGACACTACTTAGCAACAAACCTTGAAAACAAGTGAAAGCAGCCAGTCTCAGATCACAGCAGCCAACGACTCCGTTTATATGAGATGCCCAAAACAGGCCCTGAGAGTTTATTGCACGTAACAAAATCAGACCTTGGTAGAAAATAGGCTGTTTGGGATTCCCAGATTTCCCGTTAGAGAGTTCTCACCGGGGTGGGCATTTGGCACAGGGTTAAGACACTGCTTGGACGCCCATATCCATACTGGAGTGCTTGGGTTTGAGTCCCAGCTCCACTTACACTCCCAGCTTCCTGCAGATACGTACCCTGGGAAGCCGTAGGTGATGGTTCCAGCCCAGGGTGTCACCTGTTACCTGTGTGGGAGGCCTGGATTGACCTCCTGGCTCCTGATTTGTTCAACCTGGGGCAGCCCTGGCGGTTACAGGCATCTGTGGCATGAACCAGCAGATGAGAGACCTCCTGTCTTGCTACCTTTCAAATAAATATTGAAATATGAAAAGAAAAAGAGTCTGTTCCCATTAGTCAATGAGTGGATAAGTGAAACTGGCCAATTTGACGACGAAGATGACCCCTTGAAGATGTTACGCTCTGCGAAAGGAGGCAGGCACAAAGGGGAAGGGGGGAGAACAAGAAACGGCAAACACCATCAGGTCCAGGGCGGCACACTCACATCCCCTGAAAGTGACGGAGAAAATGGAGTCAATTCACGCTCACCTCCAGTGGTGCTGGGGACAGAGGCAGTTGTCATGGGACGGACACTAAAGAGTGTATGTAGGGGCCGGCACTGTGGCGCAGGTTAATCCTACGCCTGCAGTGCCGGCATCCCATATGGGCACCAGTTCAAGTCCCGGCTGCTCCTTTTCCAGTCCAGCTCCTCTGCTGTGGCCTGGGAGAGCAGTAGAGGATGGCCCAAGCCCAAGAGCCCTTGTACCTGCCTGGGAGACCCGGAAGAAGCTCCTGGATTTTGGCTTCACATCAGCTCAGCTCTGGCTGTTGCAGCCATTTGGGGAGTAAACCAGCAGATGGAAGACCTTTCACTATCTTTCCTTCTCACTGTCTGTAACTGTACCTCTCACACAACTAAATAAAAATTTTTTTTTCCAAGAAGAAGAGTGTATGTGAATTGGAAAAACAAAGCCAGAGTTTTACGTGTGTGTGTGGCTGACTGGTCTGGCAATGAAAACTGGCTTTGCCAACTAGGTTAGGTGGCAGTCGTTACTCATTATTTGAAAGAGATAATATGGCAGATGCCGCGGCTCACTAGGCTAATCCTCCAACTCCGGCGCCGGCTCCCCAGGTTCTAGTCCTGGTCAGGGCACTGGATTCTGTCCCGGTCGCTCCTCTTCCAGGCCAGCTCTGTGCTGTGGCCCGGGAGTGCAGTGGAGGATGGCCCAAGTCCTTGGGCCCTGCACCCACATGGGAGACCAGAAGAAGCACCTGGCTCCTGGCTTCGGATCAGTGCGGTGCTGATAAAAAAATCTCTCTTATTTTTATTCATTTATTTAAGAGCAGGAGGCACGGTGCGGGGGAGGAATATTTCCCAAATGCTTGCAAACGGCTCTGGGCCGGGTTAAGGGCCAAAGGTGGGAGCTGGGAACTAACCCAACTCTCCACATAGGTGGTAGGAACCCGATTATTTGAGGCATCACTACTTTATCCCAGGAAGCTGGAGTCAGGAGCAGGGGTTGGGCACTGAATCCCGACACTCTGATTTGGGATGTCGCAGCCTGGTGTCTTAACCACTAGGCCAAATGCCTGCTCCCAAAGTTTTGACAAAACTATATTTAAAAAGTACACCATGGGGCTGGTATTGTGGCATAACAGGTTAAGCCGCCACCTGCAATGTTGGCATCCCATATGGGTGCCAGTTCGAATCCTGGCTGCTCCATTTCCAATACACCTCCCCGGAAAAGCAGTAGAAGATGGCCCACGTACTTGAGCCCCTGTACCCATGCAGGAGACCTGGCTGAAGGTCCTGGTTTCAGGCTTCGGCTTGGCCCAGCCCTGGCCATTGCGGCCATCTGGGGAATGAACCAGCAGATGGAGGATCTCTTTCTATAACTCTGTCTTTTGAATAAATAAAATAAATCTTAACAAAAAAAAAGAAATTCTCAAAAATACACAAAGTAGACAATATCAAAAGAAATCCTCCAATACCCATCACCAAACTCAAGGCTCTTAAAAAAAAAAAAAAAAAAATAGAAGCTGGCGCCGCTGCTCACTAGGCTAATCCTCTGCCTAGCGGCGCCGGCACACCGGTTTCTAGTCCCAGTCGGGGCGCCGGATTCTGTCCCGGTTGCCCCTCTTCCAGGCCAGCTCTGTGCTGTGGCCCGGGAGTGCAGTGGAGGATGGCCCAAGTGCTTGGGCCCTGCACCCCATGGGAGACCAGGATAAGTACCTGGCTCCTGCCTGCGGATCAGCGCAGTGCGCCGGCCGCAGCACGCCAGCTGTGGCGGCCATTGGAAGGTGAACCAATGGCAAAAGGAAGACCTTTCTCTCTGTCTCTCTGTCTCTCTCTCTCACTATCCACTCTGCCCGTCAAAAAATAAATAAATAAATAATTAAAAAATTTAAAAAAATAAAAGAAAGAAAGAAAGAAAGAAAAGCACAAGGGGCCAGCCCCGCGGCTCACTAGGCTAATCCTCCGCTTGCGGCGCTGGCACACCGGGTTCTAGTCCCAGTCGGGGCGCCAGATTCTGTCCCGGTTGCTCCTCTTCTAGTCCAGCTCTCTGCTGTGGCCAGGGAGTGCAGTGGAGGATGGCCCAAGTCCTTGGGCCTTGCACCTGCATAGGAGACCAGGAGAAGTACCTGGCTCCTGGCTTCGGATCAGCGTGGTACACTGGCCACAGAGGCCATTGTGGGGGTGAAGCAACGGAAGGAAGACCTTTCTCTCTGTCTCTCTCTCACTGTCCACTCTGCCTGTCCAAAACAAACAAACAAAACAAAACAAAACAAAAACCAAAAAACACAAGGCACAGTAAAAGCGTTTTGTCAAAAACATCTTATCAGGAAAAGTGTATGGAAACAAACATTACTTCAATTTTCCCAACTCTTCCAAATATATGGGATCCAGAGTACAAGGTTCTTGTTGGAAGAGAGACAAAAGCATTCAGCGGTCTTTAGATAAGGCGTGGTGAAGTGCTTTCGGGGTCTTTCCCAGAACAAGTGAAATGAGTACTTTGCCAGTCAGATAATTTTCAGCTCTTTGCTTACTACAAAATTTGGAGAACTTAACTGAGCTGTCAGCTGACAGATCATTAACAATAATTTCTGGTGACAGATGATGATGTAATTTTGTCATATATCTCAGAAGGAATTCAAGTAATTGAGTGTTACTGCTGCAATAAGATGCCTTTATGTGGGCAACACGTCTCAGGGCTCCCACTTGTGAAAATCAGAAACTGGAGCTGGCTCCATGCATCCAGGGGCTCGTGAGCTAACGGGAAACACAAAGCCCTGGATCAGTGAGGAACAAACTCTCAATTGGAATTCATGCTTGAAGATTATCTCTAAAATGTGTCTAAGCTGTTTCCATCAATTACGTGCCACCAACAGCTATCACAGAAGAAAATCTTGGTATAAGAGATTAAAAAAAATTTACAAAGTTTTTTTTTGCAGGTAAAATATGACAGAGTGTGAAGCAGCATCCCATACGGGCGCTGGTTTGAGTCCCAGCTGCTCCACTTCCAATCTAGCTCCCTGGGAATGACCTGGGAAAGCAGTGGAAGATGGCCCCTGCACCCGTGTGGGAGACCCAGAAGAAGCTCCTGGCTCCTGGCTCCGGATCAGCCCAGCTCCAGCCATTGTCTGTAACTCAAATAAATAAATAAACCTAAAAAAAAAAAAAAAAAAAAAAAAAAACCAACTGGGCTGGTGCTGTGGCATAGTGGGCTAAGCCTCTGTATGTGGTGCGGACAACCCATATGGGCACCAGTTCTAGTCCCAGCTGCTCTACTTCTGATCCAGCTCTCTGCTAAGTGCTTGGGCCCCTGCACCCACATGGGAGACCTGGAAGAAGCTCCTGGCTCCTGGCTTTAGATCGGCTCAGCTCTGGCCATTGCAGCCATTTGGGGAGTGAACCAGCAGATGGAAAACCTCTCTCTCTCTTTAATTCTGCCTCTCAAGTAAATACATCTTTTTTTTTTTTTTTTTTTGGACAGGCAGAGTTAGTGAGAGAGAGAGAGAGAGAGAGAAAGCTCTTCCTTCTGTTGGTTCACCCCCAAAATGGCCGCTACGGCTGGTGCGCTGCGCCGATCTGAAGCCAGGAGACAGGTGCCTCCTCCTGGTCTCCCATGTGGGTGCAGGGCCCAAGCACTTGGGCCATCCTCCACTGCCTTCCCGGGCCACAGCAGAGAGCTGGACTGGAAGAGGAGCAACCGGGACAGAACCGGCGCCCAACTGGGACTGGAACCTGGAGTGCCGGTGCCACAGGCAGAGGATTAGCCTAGTGAGCTGCGGCGATAGCCAAGTAAATACATTAAAAAAAAAAATATGTGAAAGAGTTAAAACTTTTAATGTTTCATAAATGCTTGATAATGGGTATAAAATTATGACTGCATTTATATTCTGCTGGATACATTGTAAAGAGCTAGGTTACAATTCTTTTAAAAAATGTTGACACTGGGGCCAACGCTGTAGCATAGCCGGTAAAGCCGCCACCTGAAGTGCCAGCATCCCATATGGGTGCCAGTTCGAGTCCCGGCTGCTCCACTTCCGATCCAGCTCTCTGCTGTGGCCTGGGAAAGCAGTAGAAGATGGTCCAAGTCCTCGGGCCCCTGTACCCATGTGGGAGACCTGGAGGAAGCCCCTAGCTCCTGGCTTTGGATTGGCGCAGTCCTGGCCTTTGTGGTCAATTGAGGAGTGAACCAGCGGATGGAAGACCTCTCTCTTTCTGCTTCTCCTTCTCTCTCTGTGTAACTCTTTCATATAAATAAATAAATCTTAAAAAAATTTTGACACTTGCAACAGACCATACTCTCTTCATTTAAACTCAAGCTGAAAAATTCTATGTGTCAGGTAGAAAACGTGCAAGGGCTACATGGGTTTCTGGGATTCCCATGGGGCCAAAGAAAGCATGAAGGCCACTGTCTATCTCCACACATCCCTCAAACATCCCAAACCCCACACACCCCAAGTCCAGGCTGCTCCTCTTCCTCCCGCCACAGGTCAGCAGTGCTTGTCACCTGCCTGGAAACTGGTATAAACTTCCGCTGCCCTCAGCTTTCTCTCCTCAGCCAGCTGCCGGTCCTGTTAATTCAACTCTGCTCTCCTGATTCTGTCCTCTCCTTCTCCTACCACCACCCACATCTTCCTGGACACGAGCAGGAGACGAGATGGCCCTCTGGTTCCCTCTCTCTATCTTCCATTCCACGGCCAGAGCTATCAGTTCAGACCAAAGCCTGCCGAGCAGTCTCTAAACCCAAGCACCAGCATTACGACAGGCCAGACCCCCGGACCCGGCCTCCGCTTCCTTTCGCGGGGCCTCCCTTCTTTGCATTTCTCTACTTCCCCTGGGGATCACTCCCTGTGCCTTCGGCCTGTCCTGTACTTTCATGCCAGACGCCAGCCTGGAGTCTGGTCTTTCCCTGTGAAGGCCCCGTCCACCCACACTTCACGCAGCTCTAACTCAAAAGGCAGCTGCGAGCAAGTGCGGACAAGGATGTGGGGTGACTGCAAGCCTCCAGTGCTGGAGGTGACAGAAGCAGCACAGGTGCTGGGAGCCAGGCTGGTATTCTTCAGGCTGATCAGTTACCACACATGGGCTCGGCCAAGGAAGCCAGCAGAAAGGGCCCCGTCCTGGATGACTCCACCCCCACGACATGTGCGGAACAGGCAACAACGAGTGGAGACAGAGAGCAGAGGAACGGCTGCCGGGGGCCGGGGGCCGGGGGCAGCAGAAAGCAGGCATTGATTGCTAATTGGTAGGGAGTCTCTCTGAAGAGAGACAAAAATGTTCTAAAAAGTACACGGTGTTGATGGTTGAACAACTTAAGAACAAACTGAAAAAAAAAAAAAAAACAAAAAACCACAACCCACAACTCCAGAGAATTGTATACTGTAACTCGATGAATATAAATTGTTGTGGGCCTTTGCGGAGTGAACCACTGGATGGAAGAACTCTAGCTTTGTATTGCTCTGCCTTCCAAGTAGATAAAAAGAAACTTTTCTTCTTAAGGGTTTTAAAAGCAGATTGCTGGTACTGAAGTGCTCACTCTGTCGTCCGCTAGGTGCAGGGCGCTAGTGAGGGATTTCATCTCCTTGTTTCTCAGTCTCCTCGCCCACAGAATGTACCTGTCTCAAAAGACTTCCGACAAGCAGGTTCACACACACACAACGTCCTGCACAGCACGCGGCCGTCGCGCAGTGGACCTGTACGTGTGAGCTGTGAGGTGTCACTGTTCTGTCAGTCAGCTTTCTATGGCCACCACTGGTCGCTCTCCCTGGCTCATATTTGAAGGTCCTTAGGAAATGGGACCAAGCCTTGCTCTATTATCTATTCTTGCATTTCCCAAAGAGGAAGAACATCATCACAGACTGGCAGCAAGACAGGAACATGGGCCGTGGCGGCAACCCTGGGACTGACGTCACCGGGGTCATGACCCAGCAGCACTGGGCAAATCTGATACAAACAAGGGCTCTTCTGACACGGGAGAAGATGGGGAAATACTGCAGCAGACAGCACTCCTCAAGATCTGCTTCCACCAAGGGTTTACCCCGCCCCCCGCCCAGTGTGGAGAAGGATCACGTACAGCATGCAGTCAACAGCCTTGCCCAAATGTGAACGTGGTACCCACACTTGCCAAATTGCCTCCGTATATTTCACTTGTTAATTCTTACTGAGTGCCAGTCACAAAAAAGACACCACATGTTAGAGTCTGAAAATGTACAATTTTCTTTCCTAGGCAGACTTCCTCTCCACAGTACTAGAAGAGGTTCAGGTTATCAGTCTCCACATAGCCATGTGCAGTGTTCACACCAACATAAATCACAAAACCTGCATTTACGAAAATTTACTCTAAAGGTGAAAGGAATTCATGTAATTCCTTTTTCTTTTCTTTTTTTAAAGATTGATTTTATTTATTTGAAAGCCAGAGTTACAGAGAGAGCTTCTTCCGGGTTTCCCACACAGGTGCAGAAACCCAAGGATTTGGGCCATATTCCAATGCTTTCCTAGGCCATAAGCAGAGAGCTGGATTGCAAGTGGAACAGCAGGAATCGAACTGGTGCCTTATGGAATGCCGGCACTTCACCTGCTAGACCACAGTGCTGACCCCTGTCATTTCTTTTAACCACAGGCATCTGTCAAGTAGTATAATAGATATAAAAACACAGTAGATTGCATTTGGCATAAGCCAATGGGAAAAGCTAAAAAAAAAAAAAAAAAAAAAAAATCCATTAGAAAAAAGAAAAAAATTTCCTAGACCAAGGTGGTACTTGTAGAAGCAAATTCTTAGCATATGGTTTATTTATTAGAACTTAAATCATAATATGACATCTTAAATTCAGCATTATAGGGGTTGGTATGGCATGGGAATTAACCCTCTGCTTGCTGTACTGGTGTCCCATATGAGTGCCAACCCAAGTTCCAGCCGCTCCATTTTCAATCCAGCTCCCTGCTAATGCGCCTGGAAAGCAGTAGATGATGATCAAGTACTTGGGCCCCTGCCAGCCACGAGGGAGACCTGGATGGGGTTCCAGGGTCCCGGTTTCAGCCTGGCCCAGCCCTCACCTTTGTAGTTGTTTAGCGATCTCTCCCTCTCCCTCCCTTCCTCTTTGTAACTCTGCCTTTCAAATAAATAAACTTAAAAACAAGGCACTTCAAATATAGCATTACAGTACATATCAATAATTGAAGCAAAAATATCTTCTCCCAAAAATTTCATGTAAACACTTCTCTCCAAGTGAGATTAAATTAAAATATCCCATTTCCAAGTTCTTGCACTCAAGTATGATCATCAGTAAGATAGGAAAGTACTATTAGCAATAAAATATTTTAGGCTGGAACCAAACAACTTAAAGGCTGGCAGACACCCAAAGCGCTTGGACTCCCTGGTTGAGATCAGATAACTGAGAGGCCACCAGTTCACTCTGCAAAGGCGGCCACGGCCACCCTAATCTCGTGGCCCCTACATTCCCTCCACACGCAACTTCCAGCTTTCTCGCCACCCTCTGACAGATCCTGCTGTGGGGTCCACTGCTTACTGCGTTTACAGAGCCCCCTTGGTCTTTATTTTCAAGTGAACAAAAGCTGTGCTTTAAAACTCACTTCACTACCCTGTTCAGCCGTTATTCCTTCGGGCATTCCAGAATCATTAAAGTTTGTAACCTCAGACTCAAAGTGCCTGCTGATAAAGTAGAAGGAAAAATACTTTAACCTTGGTACACAACAGATGTTAAAGAAATATTTGCTGAGTGAACGAACCCAACAAAGATGCCATCTGTCTCAACAATCTCAGGTCGGGGTACAAATTGCACAGCCCAACCCAGATGCAGAAGCAAGGAGGCTTTCTGTCATAGTTTCTGAATAATTATGGATTTGGTGGAAACCAGAAGCATCTTGCTGGGGAGATAAAAATACAGCAGCAAAGCTGTTCTACATTGGTTCTGCAGTGTTCTCAACACCACTGATGTGAGCGGGTTTGAGGGGAAGTGACAAAGCAAGGTCATCAGCTGGCTTGGTGAAGTTTACCCAGGGATGCCTGGCAGCCAGAGGGAGGGAACTCAGCGCTCGCTTGTTCCCGCTACAGCATGCACTTTAGCCTCACTTCCAAGGTGGTCCCTGGGATTTAGTTTTCATTTCGCTAAGTAAAGCAAAGCCCCAGGGCGCTGGCTTCCGACCTTCGCTGCACGTAGGACTCGCTGGGGGATTTCTAGAGAGCACACTGGTTCCCAGCCCCAGACACTCTCGTTTGCTGGCACGGGGGACTCAACGCGCAGCCGCTCTGGGAAGCCACGGCCGACTTGCAGGAACTTACACCTGAGGCCGGACGATCTTCAGCTGAGTGAGGATGTCCTTCTGCACCCTGGGGTTGGCTGTGGCCGTGAGAGCCATCACCGGGACAGACGGGAACTTCTGGCGAAGCATGTTCATTCTCTTGTAGTCTTGACGAAAATCGTGTCCCCACTAGTTGGAACAAAACACTGTTTTTCAGGATGTTTGGACTTTCCTTATATAAAAAGCAAACACTGGCCGATATACTAGGAACGACTTTATTCTTCAATGAAATAGCAGGAGAGCTCACTCAGCGTGGGTTTGTCTCCGTTCTACAAATACATCTGCTTTGGGTGGCACACACGTGTCGAGACTTCCAGACAAAAGAGCCGGACGTACCTGACTGACGCAGTGCGCTTCGTCAATGACAAAACGCGCCAGGAGCTTCCTCTCGTACAGGTTCTCCAGGGTGGAAATCAGCCTGTTGCTGGCACAGACCTAGACCAGAAACACACCAGACATTGAAACTCAGCATCGCGCTGATGATGTCACCTTCTCACAGCTGAAGCGGGCTCAAAATCTCCGTAGAGAGTGGGTGCTCGTTTGGATCTACAGAGAGAACAGCAGAAGCCCTGTCCACGGCGCCCGGAGCCACCAGCACATCTAGCACCCACACCCTGACAGGGACAGGCCGAAATGACACGGAAGCCGGCCTCAGGGCACTCTCACTGGTGCCCTCTAGGACAATTAGAACATCAGAATGCGGACTTCTAATTGACCGTAACCCACTGAGTAAATAAAGACTGCTTGGGTTTGCACTGATACAAACAGGAAGCTTGTGGAATACGGGGAAGCCTGCTCCTCCACTACGGCAGAATTTGGAAATAAGGAAAATCACGATTTGGCATTCATTGCGGTCGTCACTGACTGGGGAAGGGAGTGAGTCAAAGGACACTACACAGACTCAAAGCGCCCCACTGCAGGGGACCTGCACATTACGAAGGCCAAAAGGGGAAAAAGGCCTGATTGCAGGGGAGAGGGCTGCCGGGCACCTCAACCAGGTGACCAGGTAAGTGACATCATTATGGGCTGAATGGCCCCTGAGTGCCTCCTGAGATGCTCCCGCCAAAGCCAACAGTGAACAGCGGGAACCTAATCAGGAGGAAAGGCAAACTGAGGGGCGGCCTTCACAACCATCAGAATCAGCACAGGCAGGGAGTGCAACGGCTCCAGAGAGATGGATCCGGACATTAGTGAGACTGGAACAAACTTTGTAGATTGAGTGACGTGACTGTAACCACGTGCATTTAATGTTACTGTAACCACGTGCATTTCCTGACTGGTTAATCACACTGAGATTATCCGGGATACAATTCCCGACGCTTAGGAAATGCACAGTGCAGTATTTAGGGTTTTCACTTCCTCTCAAATGTTTGAGGGGAAAAATAGAGAAAGGAAGAACAATGAAGTGTTCTGGGTGAAATTTATAAGGGAATTCCTTACACTATGCTGTACATCAAAAAACACGTCAAAATTTTAAAAACATTCATGAGTATTTCTTGTAGCCTTTAATAGTATATTTAAAACAATGATATGCATACAAACCTTCTCTGGAGTAACATACAGAAGTTTTATTATTGGGTCTTTTTTTGATAACTGGAGGTAAATACTTGCAGCTTCCGAATCAGTCTTATCGCCTGTTAGATACGTAGCTGGAATCTAAGCACAAAAGTAATAAATGATTCAAATTTTATACAGTAACCTGACTTAAGAGCATATTTATTCTTAGGCGTTAACATATTTTCTAGGTCATACATTTGACCTCTCGAGAGATATAATCGGGGTGGGCATCGTCGCAGCAGCGGGTTAAGCCACCACCTGGGGTGGCCATATTCCACACGGACGTCCTTGCTCTATTTCTGACCCAGCTTCCTGCTCACGTGCCTGGGAGGCAGCGGATGATGGCCCAAGTGTTTCAGCCTCTGACACCTGTGTGGGAGAACTGGGTAGAGGTCCTGGCCCAGCCCCAGCTGCCGCTGACATGTAGGGGCTGAGCCAGTGGATCAAAGAGCTCTCTCTCTCTCTCCCTGTCAGTCTGCCTTTAAAAAAAGGGGAAGTAATCTCAACACAATAACAAATAATCAGTGCATATATTTTAAAAACCCTTATTAAGCACAACTCAAAACAGTCTCCCCATTGTTCACTTCCTTTTCTAGGGCTGATTTACTTTTCCTCTTTTCAACAGGAGAAATATGAATTTAGCATCCCAGAGATTACAGTCCAAGTGTATGGCTTTTTTTTTTTTTAAAGGCTAATGTATCTTGAGGATTTTAATGCATAATGACACTAAAAAGGCCACAACATCACAGACGCCTGGACAATGGCCACCTTCATTGTATTAAGGCATTTTTGGGAAGAAAAACCAAATCAGTGGTCTTGTTGACAGATTGTGACTCACAACCGCGAAAACAATCTTGGTTGATCACAATATGAAGAATTTAGGGGAACGCATTCATATCCTTCCTTAAATTCAGCCCTGAGGAAAAAAGACATATGTGTGTGGGCATGTGCATGTGGCTGCATTTTAAGATACAAGGGAGAGAGAACTATGCTGACTGGCAGACGCAGAAAAGGAAATCCTTTTATATTAAAAAAAAATTCACATCAGCAAAATATAGGTTTTTAAAATACATTTTTTGTAGAATAAAATCAGATTGAATTATGAACCATGGGTTGCCTGTATCAGAATTTCCAACAACTTGTGCTCAACCATACAACTTAATCAACAGGTGCATTCTTTCTGACAAGTCATGAGGTCTTTCATAAAAATGCTGTCAGATACCCAGAATACAGCAACAGAGTCGTTTCTAAGGCAAGCTTTCACTGGCGTTTTTATGTCATAACTTACATCCAAGGAGGTCAGCTTTTGGACTTGATCTACTATTAGTGATCTCAAGGGGGAGATGACAATAGTAACTCCAGGAGAAATACAGGCAGGTAGCTGGTAACACAAACTCTTACCACCTCCTGAAAGGGAAACAATGCAAAAATACCTGTCAGGTTCTATCTTGAGAGCAAGAAGTTACTAAGGAAGCCACATACAATATTAATAGGACACCAAGAGATATTGCCCATGGTGCCAACAACTTGCTACACAGAAATGAGGCAAGCTATTCAGCCAATCTAAATAATGTGTAAAAATACTCTTTCAGCACATCTTATACAGTTACATAAAATAGTAAAAGCAAGAATCAGGGCAGGAAATTTAAATGCAATGGAAATTGCTTGAAAAACTTCTTAGGAAATCAAGGGATCTCTAAAAATCATGATAAAGGGATTAAAAGACTTACTTTCCATACAACACTTAAGAGTTAGAATGTAATAAAATACGCAGTTCTAAAAACCACACACAACATGGCTTACTATTCCTATGAGGACCCAGAAGGCACTTCTATGATTTCAGTTTTTCTTAAAATTCATTAATTAACAAATTTTAGCTGAAAGGCAAAGACAGAGAGAGAGACTTCTCACTCTTTCAATTTCACTCTTCCAACGCCCACAGCATCTGTACGTAACACAGGTCTTCCATCTGAGTGGCAGGAACCCAGGCACTGGAGCCATCCGGGCTGCCTCCCGGGGTGTGCCTTAGCAGGAAGCTGGGATCAGGACCAGGAGTGGAACTGGGAACTCTGATATTGGACATGGGCATTCCAAGCGGTGTTTTAACCAGTAGGTCGAAGGCCTGTGCCTTGAATGTACACAAACCACAAGTTTGATTTAGGGTAAAAGGAACCTTAAAAGTGCCTCCTTGACGGAAGGGAATTTGGCATAGCAGTTAAGACAGGAAATGGGATGCCTGCGTCCTGTGCGGGAGAACCTGGTTTGAGCCCAGCTCTCCCACTCCTGACCCAGCTTCCTGCTAATGTGCACCCTGGGAAGCAGCAGTGATGGCCCAAGCACCGGGGTCCCTGCCACTCAACCAGGAAACCAGCACGGAGTTCTGGAATCCGGGCTTGCGTCTGGCCCAGCCGTGGTTGTTGTAGGTGTTTGGGGAGTGAACCGGCAGACAGAAGACCTCTCTGCCTTTCAAATACAGCCAAAATAACTACATAAAGCAGGGGGTTGTGAGGCATGAGGCTGCAACCCAGTCCTGGCCCTCTTAGGGGGGTTTAAAAAAAAAGGCCCTAAAGGACCTGGGAAGCCCCGAAAGTCACTGCATCAGTTCCTCACGGAGGGCCTTTCCAACAGTGAGCGTCTCAGATTCCAAACCAGGGTCAAAATGGAAGACAGGGAGTGATCCAGTTAATAAAATTGAAAATTCTCCTGGGGCTGGCGCTGTGGCATAGCGGGTAAAGCTGCTGTCTGCAGTGCCAGCATCCCATATGGGCACCAGTTCGAGTCCTGGCTGTTCCACTTCCAATCCAGCTCTCTGCTATGGCCTGGAGAAGCAGTGGAAGATGGCCCAAGTCCTTGGGCACCTGTACCTGCATGGGAGAACCGGAAGAAGCTCCTGGCTCCTTCTTCGGATCAGAAGATGGAAGACCTCTCTCTCTCTGTCTCTGCTTCTCTCTCTAACTCTGCCTTTCAAATAAATAAATAAAATAAATCTTAAAATAAAAAAAAAAAGAACTCTAGTTGGCAATACCTTTTGGACAGGTCAGCAGAATAGAAATCCAGAAATGGAATAGAAAACCAATATATGAAGGGTGGCATTAGATGTTAATGGAGGGACCGGTGCTGTGGTGCAGTGGGTAAAGCTGCCACCTGCAGTGTCAGCATCCCATATGGGCGCCAGTTTAAGTCCCAACTGCTCCACTTCCCATCCAGCTCTCTGCTGTGGCCTGGGAAAGCAGCAGCAGATGGCCTCTAGTCCTTGGGCCCCTGCACCTGCATGGGAGACCTGGAGGAAGCTCCTGGCTCCTGGCTTTGGATCAGTGCAGCTCCGGTCATTGCAGCCATTTGGGGAGTGAATTGGTGGATGGAAGACCTCTCTCTCTCTTTGTATAATTCTGACTTTCAAATAAATAAATAAATAAATCTTTTAAAAAAAGAAAATGCTACTATCTAAACTAACATCACTTAAATCTGAAAAATGGTTTGAAAAAATCCAGACACGCAGTCAACATTATTTAACAAAGACGTCAGTGACTAAGCAAGTAAAGGGCAGAGGGAGAGGCACATGGGACTGAAACCCCAGAGGCTGCGAGCCGCCCCAGCTCCCCGGGAGATGCTCTCGCTTTCGTGGGGAAAGCTGAGCAGTGGCGGCAGCACATGGGAAGTCCTGGACTCCCCCAGACTGGGGCCGAGGAAGCACTGCGCTCACTGCTTTGCACCTGACCGCCTGGACTCTCCGGGCAGCAGGCATATTTACCATCATCCTAGCACCGCACAGCAGAGCTGTGTTCTAAGCCAGGCCACCCCCCAGAGCTGAAGGGTTGACCCACCATGCAACATCAGTGTGCGTCAAACCTGCTGCACTTACCAGACTTACTCAGAGAAAAGGAAAAATTGCCAAGGAAAAATTCTGGATTAATTCGACACAATGAGCTTTGAGTTGAAGATCTTAAAGGGCTGTAAACCCGACCACGTTGCCAGCGGGAGCAGAGGACTCGAGCTCACACAACTTCCTCCTCTGCCACGGGAGGTTAAGGGGTCCCTCAATGGCAGAGACACTGTGGAGGTGTTCTTTGCACTTCTGTTAAAGGCTTTTATTTGACATCTGCCAACGTGTCGCTGCCAACTCCTGTCTAAAAATACCTACCGGTGGGCATCAGGATGAAGCAGTCCTCCCCAAGCAGAGCCGCGTTGATCGCCTCCAGCTGATTCGTTCTGAAATTATGCAGACCAAACTTTTTGTGAAAAATCTTCATCATGTCTTTTGTATGGGGAAAATTCAGACTTTGGAAACGCTCGTGTTTCAGATTTCCAGATGCTAAACTTTGCGCAGGCTTGTCTGGGAAAACAATCAAAGGTTAAGAAATGAGAGTGCACTGGGTAACAAGCCCACATCAGCATTCACCTCCCAGAGTCGCCCACACAGGGCTCCCTGGGGCTCATGTTTCTTATTTCTGACTGGTGCACTGTCTACGGGGCGCCATGTGATGTCTCAACGCATAGTACCTATTGCGTGCAACGGTGTTCCAATCAGGGTAAACATATCTTCTCAAACACTTATCATCTCTCTTAAGGTGAAAACAATAAAAATCTTCTCTTCTGGGTTTTTGGAAAAAATTCTAGTCTCGACACTGCGGGCCCCGCCTCAGCGCGTCTCTAGATCTGACTCTGCCCCCTGATCGCTGTCCACGGTGTCACAGCTGTCCCGGTCACCTGGCCCGAGATCTCTTTCCTAACATTTCCCACATCCGCCCTGCTCCGCACCCTGGCTGTCGCAACTCTGGCTCAGCACATGGAGTGACAGGTACTCGTGCCAGTCCTGGCAGCCACTCTAACCCCAACACTCAGTCCTCTCGAACATAATTGCCAGCGTCAAGTGTGACACATTGTAACACGATACAAAAATAAATTAATGGTTATTTTAAAGGTCACGGCATTAACTGTCAGAGCAACTTCTGAGGTATTAAGTTGTCAATGGCAAAAGAGGGAGTGCTGTGCTTCGTGCAGCCTTGCACGTAGAAACTTGTTTCCAGGAAACACTGCGATAACTTCACAGCATTGATGTTAAGGCTTTAAATTAATTTTGGCTTTTCCTTGGAGCCTTTACAATGGCTAATCTCACCTCCCCCTCAAAATTTCTCTCACTTAAACTGCGCTCCGAAGGGCAGGAATCGTCTCTACTGCTTTATATGTGGTATGAACAGAACCCGCACAGGAGTGAGCCCTCAGTATGTGTGTGCTGAATGAATGACAAGGACTCTAGGCCCAATGCTTCCACATCCTTAGACGGCCTCACAGTTAGTTATTCTAAGACATAAAACGTGTTTCTCCAGGATGGTGCCGTGACACAGATCACCTGCGATGCTGGCATCCCATATGAGCACTGGTTCAAGTCCCAGCTGCTCCACTTCCGATCCAGCTCCCTGCTAATGTGCCAGGGAAAGCAGTGGAAGACGGCCCAAGTGCTTGGTCCCTGCCACCCTCATGGAAGACCTGGATGGAGTTTCAGGCTCCTGGCTTTGGCCTGGTCCAGCCTTGGCCACTGCAGCCATTTGGGGCATGAACTAGTGGATGGAAGAGCTCTGTCTCTGTCTCTCTACCTTTCAAATAAATAAACAAGCAAGCAAATCTTTGCGGGGAAGAAAAAGTTTCTCTACTTCATAAATTAATCAATCCTCATCAATCCAGAATTCTAAAAATATATACACTTTCAGCACATAAATTCATCTTTGCTTTTTCCCATCCCCAAATCATAAAAAACTTGGCCCTCGTGAGCTATTGTTTTAGGGACTAAAGAACCTTACTTGAAAGGCACATTTGTAAACGACTTCGGAGCTTTACTACAATAGGTGATAATTACACACTTTACAAAACTACAGCTGCAGCACAGACAAAAGAGCAACTTGCCTTTGAAACTGTGATTTGTAATTCATATCATCAGTAGAAATTCGCACAGAAACAATGTGACTTCAGGCAGCCCTGACTTGCTGTGGTTTCTCTTACACAATTCCTACTTTGGACAGTTTTGGTTCCCTGTACTATGTATGCATTCGATTTATCATAAACTTACCCGCGTCATTCTGAACTGACTCTGAGATGTGCCTGCGGTGAGCGGTGGACACCATGGGAAGACAGCTGGTCTTGGCTGAGGAAATTCTCTCCGATGCTGACCTCACGGGGCCCCCTTCCCTGATAGGGCGATAGGCAGCTGTGGAGGACTTGTTGGCTGCTAAACTATGCATTATATCTTCCCAGTCGTCGTCATCATCAAAGTCGTCTATGTCAAAGTCGTCGACATCACAGGCGGCCCGGGCGTCTCTCGCTGTGTCACTCGCTGAAGCCCTGTGCTTGCTCTGGTCCCTCACGGCCGTGCTGGTGAGCACGTTTTCTGGGAAGTAGCATCTTCCATTTCTTTGTCCCGTCCTTGGGGTGTCAGCCCAGTTGCCGCTCACGAAGGACTTGTGTAAGTGGGAACTGAATGAGGGTCCTTCGGAGAGATGCTTTGTGGGAGCTGAGAATTCCGTCTTTCCCGGGGGAGTGGTCAAACATTTCCCATTGGAAAGAGAATTTGAGGGGAGGTGTGGAAAAGTTGGCGCCTTAACAGAATCCCCCACAGAGCAGGACTCGCCATCCACAGGGCTTCCCAGGGAATCAGGCCCGACTTCCCACAGTGAACCAAGAAGGCTGGCCCCGTTTCTAGTAAAATCTGCTTCGGCCAGGAGTTTCCTTCTGAAGAGACAAAACAGGACAACATGTTAAACACAGTTGTCTACAATGGTTGGCCACAAAGTGTATCTTCCAACAGAAATCCTGGAAAATGTATCCTCTTTCCCTCAATCTAAAAAATTTCAATTTAAGTGCTACAGGAATGGTTTGAAGAGTGAATCCATTTAGAACGGAGTCTGGTGACAATCACCCTTCGGAGGATTTGCCCTGTGCACTTTGGACGCGGGGGGGGGGGGGGGGGATGCAGTCAGATGCGTTCCAGGAGTGAGATCCAGGTACCTCGTGTCCCGCTGGCGTAGCAGCTCGCTCCCACCCTCCAGGGCTCTCAGGGCCTCAGCAGGGATGGCATCGACTAACACGCAGATGTGCTCCATCACTTGAAGCAGCCGCCGCTGCACGGGGCTCGGCCGAGCTGCAAGGCAACGGTGCTGTTAGGTCTCCCTTAGAAACAAAAGACTTGGCCAGCGCCGCGGCTCACTAGGCTAATCCTCCGCCTTGCGGCGCTGGCACACCGGGTTCTAGTCCCGGTCAGGACGCTGGATTCTGTCCCGGTTGCCCTTCTTCCAGGCCAGCTCTCTGCTGTGGCCAGGGAGTGCAGTAGAGGATGGCCCAGGTGCTTGGGCCCTGCACCCCATGGGAGACCAGGAGAAGCACCTGGCTCCTGCCTTCGGATCAATGCAGTGCGCCGGCCATGGCGGCCATTGGAGGGTGAACCAACGGCAAAGGAAGACCTTTCTCTCTGTCTCTCTCTCTCACTGTCCACTCTGCCTGTCAAAAAAAAAAAAAAAAAAAAAGAGAGAGAGAGAAAAGAAAAAAGAAACAAAAGACTTAAGATTCCGAAGACCACAGGTGTGAAACGTGAACCACTGTAGAACAAGAGCACAGACAACCAGACGCGTCCTTTCATCTGCCTGTGAATTAGCCTGGAATCAGACTGTCTCTAAGAACAGAGAACACGTAAGTGTATTTCCATTCAGTCTCACGACCACTCCTAACAGTGCTCTTAGGGTAACCGCGGTTGTTGGGAGGCGCGAAGCCCTTGCAGCTTACTGTGTTTAATTCACTACGAGGTAAGGGCTGGACGGGCAAGAACTTCAGCACTAACAGCACCGCACGTGGCTTTTCTTTGCCCAACTCCCTCCATGGGCATCTGGTGTGAGGCAGTCTGAAGGGAATCAGCTCTGGGAGACTTTTTTTAAATTAGGCAAGGGGGCAGCAAGCGGGTCCAGCACCAAAGGGAAAAGGACCAAAAAAAGGGCTGGGCTCACTGTGCCCCAGGTCTTTAATCCCCTTCCAAAGGGGAGTGGTCAATTAGCCTAAGTGGCCGGTGGGCACACAGGTGAGACCTTTTTATTTTTTAAAGATTTATTTATTTGAGAGAGAGAGTGACAGAGACAGAAGGACACACACACAGACACACATACACACACACATCTTCCATCTGCTGGTTCACTCCCCAAATGGCCACAACAGTCAGGGGGCGGCCAGGACAAAGCAAGGGGCCAGGAACTCCATCCAGGTCTCCCACGTGTGTGGCAGGAGCAGCCCAAGCACTTGGTCCATCGTCTGCTGCTCTCCCAGGCACTGGCGTTAGCAAGGAGCTGCACTGGAGCTGGCACTCTAAAATGGGATGCTGGCCGCTGCCTGTGGCGGCCTAACCTGCTGCACCACAACACTGGCCCCAGCTCCAGGAGTGTTTATAGACCAGCTGTGAAAGAGGACCTCTCTTTCAACAAGCTTGACCACCGCTGCTGGCGGCCTCTCTGTCACCACACAAGAACGGACAGCTTGTGGATAAGAACAACATAAAGGAATGAAAAAAAAAGAAGAAAGAAAGAAAGAAAGAAAGGAAGGAAGGAAGGAAGGAAGGAAGGAAGGAAGGAAGGAAGGAAGGAAGGAAGGAAGAAAGAAAACAGGCTAGAAGGAAATGCGGGGCTGAGACAGGAGCCAGCCGGGGAAGAGGGGGAGCAGGCAAACGCGAGAAAGCCCGAGGACGCCAGCCAGCTGGCTCCAGGGCCTGGGTTACCCATGTGACGAGAACTAGAATGTCAGAGAAGCTGGGATTTTAGACGCAGTCAAGAAGAGGTGGTTTAGGGGAGCGAGGGGGAGCAGGGACCCCTGTCCGCCTCTAGTCTCTAAGGGGGAGCGAGGACCCCTGTCCGCCTCTAGTCTCTAAGGGGGAGCGAGGACCCCTGTCCGCCTCTAGTCTCTAAGGGGGAGCGAGGACCCCTGTCCGCCTCTAGTCTCTAAGGGGTATGGGAGAACACCCGGTGCGGCGAGCTGCAGGAGAGCCCGAGGGAAGAAAACGCTCCGAGCTGGGAAAGGAACAGGCACTGGCTGCGGAGTGACAGCCAAGGACTCAGGGGCAGGAGGCAGAGGAATCAGGACCAAGCAGCTGTGAGAATGGCTGGGGACGGAGGAAATGGGTGGGGGGTACGTGATGGTAAAAGTGGAAGTGCTAAGTCCCCACGTGACTGTTTTCTATGAAAGGAGAATGGACAGGAGACTGGGCAGTGTCTGACAGGCCAGAGAGAGACGCAGGAGTCCCAGCTACTAGGAAGGCGCTCAGGTCTCCAAGGAGACCAAGGAGACACAAAGGCAGGACTCGGGGGCCCGGCCACTGATAGAGGCGTCCCGCACCGTGGAGTGGAGGAAAGTGAAGACGAAGACACACACACACTGTTGTAACTTTCAAAAACACTTGAAGGTGACTGCCCAAAGCCACAGGCTGGTGATCTTGATACCAATTCAAGGGGAAATCTAGAACATGCTATCGAATACCTGGTTTGTGAGCTCTAAGAGTTCATAAAACCAGACCAGGCATCTTCATGTATTTCCTTCCATGAAAGGATTACTAGACTAGCAGGTAACAATGGCTACCACTCCCCGAGGGACCAGGGCACCTGACACTCTGAGCCCCAATCACCCAGGGCCCAGGGCACCCCTGACACTCTGAGCCCCACTCCCCGAGGGACCAGGGCACCTGACACTCGAGTCCTCACATCGAGGCAGGTGCTCCTTTCCTCATTCTATGGAAGGAGAACAGGTGCAGAAGTTAAGGAGCCTGCGACAGTGTGGGGGAGGAGGAGGAGGAAGGGGAAGAGGAGGAGGAGGAAGCTGTGTCAGTGGCAGGTCTGCATCTCTCTAGAGCCAAGGCCTATCCCTTCCCTGGGGCCTCTTGGAGTCCCGTGACCAGGTCCACTGCACGCACAGGGACAAGGGAGAGAAACGTGGCCTCATGGGGGATTTGTGACTCGCTGAACAACAAGTGATGATGCGCAGACTGGCGTCAGCTGCGGAGGCCTGATGACATTCTGCAGGACCGTCCTTGCCCCTGTCCTCGCTGACCATTTTATCAGTGGAAATGAGTGACACAGAGAAGGCCGAGTTCACGGGTTATCAGTGGATGTTTAAGGGCCTCCAGGCTGTTGGGCCGGGGCCCAGCCCTTCTGCTGTCTGGATCCAACCCTCCTGAATCTTCATGTGTAAAAATAAGGATGGAGGAAACCACGTTAAAGGGCCGGCGTGAGGCTGGAAGGTGTTTAGGAAAGCATCCAGGACATCAGATAGAACATCTCCAACAACAGACTCAGAGACCAAAACAAAAGAAGTTCAGAGGAAACAAAACAACACATGGATAACACTACACGTGTGCACGTACACGCCCTGCACATGACACAGAACAACACGGCACATATCAAAAAGGAGAATTCAGACAGTATGAAAGAGCTCACGGAAATTCACTAGACAAAAATGGAATATTCCACAGAAGAGTTAAAGATGAACTATAAAAATCTCCTAACAGAGAGACAGAAAATAGAAAAAATAACTAATAGAAGTCTAACATTCAAATAATAGAAGTCCCAGGAAAAGTGAAAGAGAAAATGCAAGGAAAGAAAATCAGAAATATTTCTATAAGAATACAAATCTACCCGATCCTTCCCTCTCCTCCCCACTTTCCTTTTCTTTCTCTCTCTCGCTCTTTCTTTTTTAAAAAAGATTTATTTATTTATTTGAAAGGAAGAGTAACAGAGAAGAGAGGGAGAGACAGAGAGAGGTCTTCCATTTTATGGTTCACTCCCCAAATGGCTGCAATGGCCAAGGCTGGACCAGGCTGAAGCCAAGAGCCAGGAGCTTCCTCTGGGTCTCCCACATGGGTGTAGGGGCCCAAGCACTTGGGCCATTCTCCATTGCCTTCCCAGGTGCATTAGCAGCAAACTGGATCTGAACTGAAGCAGCAGGGACTTGAACTTTTAACCTGCTGTACCACAATGCCAGCCCTGAGGGCACTGTCGCTCCCCCTCTTCGTGGAGGAACGACACAGGACCCTGCGCTGTTCTTTCTGTCTGCTCGGCCCTCCCCGGGTTTGCTGCTGGTTCTTCCCGGGTTGGCTACTGTCCCTTCCACCTCCGTGGAAGGGCAGTTCCCCCTGGCCACATTCCCCACTTCCGCAGGGGAGCGGCACACCGCCGGCCGGCTCTCTGGGGGCTGCACAGGTGTTCCTTCAACTAGATGTTCCCCTTAGATGTTCCTGGTGCATGCCGTCTCTCTCCTCCTTTATAGTCCTCCTCCGCCAATCCCAACTCGGCTGCCCACACGCCGAGTACGCTGCTCTCCTCCAATCAGGAGCAAGTCCTACAGTTTATTAGCTGAACTGGAGGCAGCTGTGTGGAAGCTGTTTACTTCTCTCCCAGCGCCATATTGTGGGAGAGCAGATGCATAGAATAAGTCTTAATTCCAGTTAACTCAGTCTAGTCCGGATTGCTCCCCACAGGCACCAATTTCTAGGCAGAAAGTGCCCCTGGGAAGCATGAATCATGGAATGGGACAAGAGATCACTATGTTTCAAAGACTTGCAGCATGGTTGGGTTATTTATAGTCAATGTTTAATAAAAAGTAAAACATGAATTAGAACTACATGAAATGAGTAAGCAAAATATATTAAACTGTAAATGAACATCCAGACCACAGCTTTTAGGAGGGAGCAGCAGAAGGACAGGTCTGGAGACCAGGGCCGGCACTGTGGTGGAGTAGGTTAAGGCTCCATCTGTGGTGCCAGCATCCCATGTGGGTGCTGGTTTGAGTACCGGCTGCTCCTCTTCTGATCCAGCTCTCTGCTGTGGCCTGGGAAAGCAGTGGAAGATGGCCCAAGTGCTTGGGCCCCTGCACTCATGTGGGAGACCCAGAGGAAGCTCCTAGCTCTTGGCTTTGGCCTGGCTAAGGCCACTGCGGTCACCTGGGGAGTGAACCAGCAGATGGAAGACCTCTCTCTGTCTCTCCCTCCCTCTCTCGGTACGCAGAGGGTTAAGCTGCCTCTTGGGGGAACCGCATCCCACATCAGAGTTGCGTCCTGGGGACTCTGCTTCTCTTCAGCTTTGTCAGTGCATCCTGAGGCGCAGCAGGTGACGGCCCAAGTACTCGGGCCCCTGCCACCCACGGGGGAGACCCAGGTGGAGGTCTTGGCTCCTGGCTTCAGCCTGGCCATCCCCTGCTACTGCAGACATTTGGGGAATGAATGTGGATGATCTTTCTCTTTCTGTAGCCCTACCTTTCAAGTAGAATAAAAAATTAAGCAGTAGAGCCAGTGCCTTGGCGTAGCGGGTAAAAGCCGCTGCTGCAGTGCCGGCATCCCATATGGGCGCCGGTTCTAGTCCTGGCTGCTCTACTTCCGATCCAGCTCTCTGCTGTGGCCTGGGAAAGCAGTGGAAGATGGCCCAAGTCCTTGGGCCCCTGCACCCGCGTGGGAGACCCCGGGGAAGCTTCTGGTTCCTGGCTTCAGGTCAACACAGCTCCGACCGTTGTGGCCAATTGGGAGTGAACCAGCAGATGGAAGACCTCTCTCTCTCTGCCTCTCCTTCTCACTGTGTAACTCTGACTTGCAAGTAAACAAATAAATCTTTTTTTTTTTTTTTAAATTAAGCAGTAAACATCTAAAACACTTTTTAAAAAATGTTTATTTGAAGGGCAGAGTTAGAGAGAGAGAGAGAGAGCAAGAAAGGGAAAGACACAGAAAGTGAGGTCTTCTAACTGCTGGTTCACTCCTCAAATGGCCACGACAGACAGAGCTAGGCCAGGCTGAAGCCAGGAGCCAGGAGCTTCTTCTGGGTCTCCCATGTGGGTGCAGGGTCCCAAACACCTGGGCCATCTTCCACTGCTTTCTCAGGCACATTAGCAGGGAGCTGGATCGGAAGTGGAGCAGGTGGGACATGAACCAGCATTCACATGAGATACTGGAGTCCCAGGTGGAGGGTTAACACCACATGTGGGCCCCAGTAAATGTTTTTTTAAAGACCCAATATATTTAGCCTGGGAGGGGGAGGAATAAAACTCCTAGAAGCTCTATATTTATCTCACAAGGATTAAAGTTATAGGGAGGAAAATTTTGGCTCAATATGAGAAATATTTTTAAAGAAATTTTTAAAAAAGGATTTATTTGGCCGGCGCCGCGGCTCACTAGGCTAATCCTCCACCTTGCGGCGCCGGCACACCAGGTTCTAGTCCCGGTCGGGGCGCCGGATTCTGTCCCGGTTGCCCCTCTTCCAGGCCAGCTCTCTACTGTGGCCAGGGAGTGCAGTGGAGGATGGCCCAAGTGCTTGGGCCCTGCACCCATATGGGAGACCAGGAGAAGCACCTGGCTCCTGCCTTTGGATCAGCGCGGTGCGCCGGCCACAACGCGCCAGCCGTGGCGGCCATTGGAGGGTGAACCAACAGCAAAGGAAGACCTTTCTCTCTCTCTCTCTCACTATCCACTCTGCCTGTCCAAAAAAAAAAAAAAAAAAAAGGATTTATTTATTTAGTTGTAAGTCAGAATTTCAGAATTTCAGAGAAAGAGGGACAGAAGAGAGAGAGCCCTTCCATCCGCTGGTTCACTCCCCAGATGACTGCAACAGCTAGAGCTGTGTTGATCTGAAGCCAGGAGCTTCTTCTGGGTCCCCCACATGGGTGCAAGGGCCCAACCAGTTGGGCTACCCTCTGCTGCTCTCCCAGCCGTATTAGCAGGGAGCTGGATCAGAAGTGGAGCAGCTGAGACATGAACTGGCACCCACATGGGATGCCCACACTGCAGATGGTGGCTTAACCCACTGTGCCAACCCCAAGAAATACTTTTATACTTCTAACAAGCAGCATTTTCAAGACAGAGAATGTACCTTGTAAGAGCATGAGGTTAGCACATGCTGGCTAATGGATGATTCTGTGACATTAGAATCTGTAAATCTGCCATTTCACGCTGCATAGCCACAGATTTGGAAACACAATCTTACGCTGTTTGCAAAATTAAGTAGCTGAATTATGTGACTCATCTAAACACTCTGTACCTTCACAGCCCGCTGTGGTTTCTGGATCAGGCTCCTGCGGGGTGAGTTTCTCAGGTTTTGACAAAAGGTCTTGTGCCGGGCTAAGGACATCCTTCTCTCTGTGCGAGGTGTCCAGGTCCTTCAACATACTACAAAGCAGAAAGTTAGACCAATCACGCCACAGATCAGAACACATGCATAATTTTTTCTGCAACTGGCCTGACAGATGGCAGGAAAGAGGAGCCTGGCTTCCTGTGCCCCTGTCCTGACACCTCTCAGCTGGCCCTTGGTCTTCCCCCTCCTGAATCCAAGAGGCCTTTCCAGCTTTCTCTCTCGTCGGTCCTTTCAATGACCGCAGGTTCCAATCTCAAGTATCACACTCCTCACAGGCCCTGCATTGTCTGTTTTGGGGGGTTTTGTCCCTTCTCTTCTCCCAATTTCAAAATCTGTGCTTCCAATGTATTTTAAGGAGTTATTTATGGGGCTGGTGCTGTGGTGTAGCAGGTAAAACCACTACCTGCAGTGCCGGCATCCCATATGGGCACAGGTTCAAGTCCCGGCTGCTCCACTTCTGATTCAGCTCCCTGCCAATACACCTGGGAAAGCGCGGAAGATGGCCCAAGTGCTTGGGCCCTTGCACCCAGGAAGGAGACCTGGAAGAAGCTCCTGGCTCCCGGCTCCGGATCTGCCCAGCTCTGGCCATTGCAGCCATTTGGGCAGTGAACTAGCAGATGAAAGCTCTCTGTAACTTTGCCTTTCAAATAATAAATCTTTAAAAAAGGGGGGGGGGGGCAGGCAGAGTTACAGAGAGAGAGAGAGAGAGAGAGAGACAGACTCCATCCACTGGTTCACTCCCCAGATGGCAGCAATGGCCAGGATTGGGCCAGGCTGAAGCTAGGAGCCAGGAGCTTTATCTGGGTCTCCCACCTGGGTGCAGGGGCCCAAACACTTGGGCCATCCTTTGCTGTTTCTCCTAGGCACATTAGCAGGGAGCTGGATCATAAGTGGAGCAGAAGGACTCGAACCAATGCCCATGTGGGATGCCGGCACTGCAGGTGGTGGCTTCACCTGCTATACTGCAATGCTGGCCCCTGCACTTCCACTTTTTTTCTTACACGCCTGTTCCTCCAGGCCCAGTCTAATCATTACTCAGTTTTCCCCAGTGAGAGGTTATTAATGTCTCTTTCTTCTGAAATTCCGAAGCATTTCAGTTAGAACTTCTTGTATTATGCCAATATGTATATGAATATGTTTGTAATAATAATGAAACCATACAGATTACACACAAATATATATATATATTTTAAAGATTTATTTATGTATTTGAAAGAGTTATACACAAAGAGAAGGAGAGGCAGAGGCAGAGAGAGAGAGAGAGAGAGAGAGAGAGGTCTTCCATCCGATGGTTCACTTCCCAGTTGAGTGGGAGTTGGGCCGGAGCTGCGCCGATCCAAAGCCAGGAGCCAAGAGCTTCTTCCAGGTCTCCCACACAGGTGCAGGGGCCCAAGGACTTGGGCCATCTTCTACTGCTTTCCCAGGCCAAAGCAGAGAGCTGGATCGGAAGTGGAGCAGCTGGGACTTGAACCAGCGCCCATATGGGATGCCGGCACTGCAGGCGGTGGCTTTACCTGCTACACCACAGCACCAGCCTCAGATTACACACAAATATATTAACATATAAACACAGGGCAGCGTTATGGCACAGTTGCTGCCCACGTCTCACATCAGAGTTCTGGTTCAAGTCCCAGCTACTCCAATCCAGCTCCCTGCTAATGTGTCTGGGAAGACAGCAGATGACGGCCCAAGTGCTTGGGCACCTTCCACTCACAAGGGAGACCTGGATGGAGTTCTGGTTCCTGGCTTTGGCCTGGCCCAGCCCAGTCCTGTCTGGTGTGGTAATTTTGGGAGTTAAACAGTAGATATAAGATCTCTCTATCACTTTTTCAAATAAATAAATCTTAAAAAGACAGCACTTTCTAGAATTAGAGAAAGATCTGCCAAGGAGGTGGGATTTGAACATCTGGAAAAACAGGTTTGGGAAAAAAGTGGCAGACTATGAAGGAAAGACCGAAAAAGACAATTCTGCTTTTTTAACATTGAGGAATCAACTATATTCTCCTAAAGTAGAATTCTGAGACAAAATTTTCTAATTAAAAATTATGGTTTTATACTGGATTTCTTTTTTAAAGATTTATTTATATGAAAGGCAGAGTTGGAGAGAGAGATCTTTCATCTGCTGTCTTACTCCCCAAATGGGCGCGATGGCCAGGGAGGGACCAGTCTGAAGCCAGGAGCCTGGAACTCCCATCCAGGTCTCCCATGTGGGTGCAGGGGCCCAATCACTCGGGCCATCTTCTGCTGCTTTCCCAGCTACATTCCCATGGAGCTGGATTGGAAATGGAACAGCTGGGACTTGAACCAGTGCCCATATGGGATACCAGCATTGCAGGCAGAAGCTTAACTGGAGGCGCCACAGTGCCAGCCCCTGTAACTCTGACTCTCAAATAAATTAATAAATCTTAAAAACAAAAAAAATTAGGTAGAGTTATTCATGGTATGACAACTCAATAAATTATGTAGCTATTACAAGGAACAGGAACATGCAGCAATATGGAATATGTTTAAAAAATAATGTTAAAAGAAACAGAATATGAAATTATTGTTACATATGGATTACAACAATGCAAAAATCAAACCCACATGTGGAGCAGGATCAAAACCAAACATGGGCAAACAAAATGTTTTGTTGGAACTGTGGGACTATAAATATTTCTTCACTCTTATTTAAAATGGGTGCAATACAAACATTTTAAGAAAAAAGCAAAAAGTCAGGCATCCAACAAGGCACTGATGTGGCCAGGAGAAAGCACTAGACGGATCCTAGGGCATTTGTCAAGATTCATGGCACCCCGGGTGACCCCCTGCTGCTCCTGGGGCCCAGCACCCACCGGTGTGAGGCAGACCTGAACTCTAAAGGAGTGATCGCTCTGTTTCAGAACTTCTATAGGGCTCTCTGAACTTAGAAAGGAAAGAAGACAGGTGAGTTCTACCGGTTCACTAGTTTAGTTATCCAACAGAAATCACACTTCAGGGGCTGGCGCTGTGGCACAGCGGGTTAAGCAGTAGCCTATGACACCGGCATCCTATACAGGTGCGTTTGAGACCTGGATGCTCTCTCTCTCCCTTCCTCTAGGTAATGTCCTTTCAAATCAGTTAATTAATTCATTTCCCAAAGAACAATCAGGCTCTGCGTCATTTCAGGACCAGGATTTTGGAAATAGAGTGTTTTAAGGAATATATTAATCATGCCAAAAATCAACTACACATAACTGATTGGAGGTTCCATAATGAAATGATACATCTTGGAGCCAGTGTGTAGCATAATGGGTTAAGCCACTGCCTGCAACACTGGTATCATGGCTGCTCCATTTGTGATCCAGCTCCCTCTAACGCATCTGGGAAAGCAGTGGAAGATGTCCTAAGTCCTTGGACCCCTGCACCCACGTGGGAGACCTGGAAGAAGCTCCTGGCTTTGGCCTGGCCCAGCCCTGGCCATGGTGGCTATCTGGGGAGTAAACCAGTGGATGGAAGACATCTCTCTCTTTACTCCCGTCACTATCTCTGTAACTCTGTCCTTCAAATAAATAAAATAATAAGTAAATCTTTAAGAAAAAGAAAACAAAATGATACATCTTTAGAATACTGCTAATTAGGCCGGTGCCGCAGCTCACTTGGCTAATCCTCCGCCTTGCGGCGCTGGCACACCGGGTTCTAGTCATGGTCGGGGCGCCGGATTCTGTCCCGGTTGCTCCTCTTCCAGGCCAGCTCTCTGCTGTGGCCTGGGAAAGCAGTGGAGGATGGCCCAAGTGCTTGGGCCCTGCACCCGCATGGGAGACCAGGAGAAGCACCTGGCTCCTGGCTTTGGATCGGCGCAGTGTGCCGGCTGTAGCAGCCATTTGGGGGGTGAACCAACGGAAGGAAGACCTTTCTCTCTGTCTCTCTGTCTCTGTCTAACTCTGCCTGTAAAAAAACAAAACACAAATAAGAATACTGCTAATTAACTAAAATGTATAAGTGGTGCTTTCACCCACAGGTGAAGGGCACAAGAGCTGCCGCAGTGAAATGTTACCTAGAGCATTTTAAGGAGGAAGAGGTGGCAGAAGAGACCTCTTCTTCTGGGGATGGTGGAACGAAGTCGATGTCGTAATCGTCGTCCTCAAGCTCAATGCACGGGACTTCCTCGGCGGAATGCAATTCAACTGTGTCCAGAACCTTCTTGTCTTCAGGATGATCTAAAGGAAAACAGTTGAAAGGCACCAGTGATTCTGATCGTTAATGCGGCAGAGGCTGGCACCGCGGCTCACTAGGCTAATCCTCCGCCTTGCGGCGCCGGCACACTGGGTTCTAGTCCCGGTCGGGGTGCCGGATTCTGTCCCGGTTGCCCCTCTTCCAGGCCAGCTCTCTGCTGTGGCCCGGGAGTGCAGTGGAGGATGGCCCAGGTGCTTGGGCCCTGCACCCCATGGGAGACCAGGATAAGTACCTGGCTCCTGGCTTCGGATCAGCGCAGTGCGCCGGCCGCAGCGGCCATTGGAGGGTGAACCAATAGCAAAGGAAGACCTTTCTCTCTGTCTCTCTCTCACTGTCCACTCTGCCTGTCAAAAAAAAAAAAAAAAAAAGGCGCCAGTGATTCTGATTGTTAATGCGGCAGAAGAGCCTGGAGCCGGAGCACTTAGGGCAAGCGCTTGGCAGCCGCGGCCTGGGCACAGGGCCTCTCCTGCACTCACTCCGGCGTCTTGCTTCACAAGCAACTGCAGAGTCCTCTGGATGAAGTCCAGAGAATGCCGGGTTGGGCGGAAGGTTTGCTTAGGGATTGTCACGCCTGTCTCTCGCTAAATCCTGACACCCATACTTGGCATCAGCATTTCCACTTTTCTCTTTTCTACTCACATTCAGATAAGGGCGAAGCCCAGAAACCACGAGTGATAACAGTATGAGCGGGGCTGCCTGGACCGTAAGCTGCCTCTGCCGCAGAGGCTCCCTGGACACCTCAGGCTCTTTGGACTGAGCAGGAAAACACGAGGCCAGACTTGCTCTCTAGTTTACCAACAGCCACAGAACTGATTAGACTACAGTTCTGGTCATCACCAACCCTGCTGAGTCCTCTCTCACCTGGATAACCCGGATGGGATTCAGGCGGTCAAAACTTTTAGTCTCATATTTACAGTTATCTTCAAGGGAGGTTATACCACACTCGGCTAAGCTCAGTTAAGTTCTAGGAATCTAGTAACGACAAGAACTATGCAGGAAATACGCTGAATGTGACGTTACAGTCACAGGCCACTTAACAATGTCTCAGTCAGTGACAGGTCACAGATGTGGCAGTGTTCCCTAAGATCACAAGGGAGCTGCTGCCATCTGTAGCCAACAGAATATGCAGCACAGCAGTGCACTGCGGGGCTCATGGGTCTTGGATCATGCTGGTGTAGACAAATCCACTGTGGGGGCTGGCATTGTGGTGCAGGGGGCTAAGTCTCTGCCTGCAGTGCCTGTGTCCCATGTGAGCATCATTTTAAGTCCTGGCTGCTGTGCTTCAGATTCAGCTCTCCACTGGCCCTCCGGGGAAAGCAGCAGCAGATGACCCACATGCTTGGCCCCTGCCACCCACCTGACACCCGGATGGAGTTCCTAGCTCTGGCTTTGGCCTGGCCCAGCCCCAGCTGTTGCTGCCATTTGGGGAGTAAACCAGCAGATGGGAGATTTCTAACTCTGCCTTTTAAATAAAAAGTATAAAATATATTTGTATAAAAATATGTATATACTATGTATAAAAATATAGCACCCACAATTAGGAACAGTACCTATCTGTAAACAGTTACTAACAGCACATACTTGGTAGTAAGCAACTACATTATTGGTCCATATATTTAACATATCACACTTATTAATTGTTTATACATTTTTTAGGTACCATCTAATTTTTTACAAAATTTATTTCTCACTTACTTGAAAAGCAGAAAGGCAGAGAGATCTCCCACTGCTGGCTCACGCCCCAGATGCCCACAACGTCCGGGGACGGGGCAGACGGAAGTCAGAAGCCATACCTCCCCCCAAGTCTCCTATGTGGGTCTCCCTTGTGGGTGGCAGAGATCCATCACTGCGGCCCCCCAGAGTGTGTATCACGGAGAAGCTGCAAGAGTGCAGCCAGGATTTGAACCCCAGCACTCGGATAATGGATGTGCTCATTTGGTGCTGCAGCTGCATCCAACGCGCGCCCATCGAAAGTTCAGTGTACAGCAGCCTCGGGCAGGTCCCTGTGGTGGCACTGCAGGACCACGCCAGCTACGCAGGAAATGAGAGCCCCGCGTGTTAGTGCTCCTGAGGACTACCGTAAGCTAAGGTGAATTTCTTATTGAAGAAAAAAAGGTGCCAGGAGTCCAGCGCAGCCTGAGTGCACAGAGTTTAGATGGTCTACGCCAGTGGACAGCATCGTCCTTGGCCTTCACACTCACGGACCCAGGACAACTCCCACGCCGGCAACCTCCATTCACAGGAAGTGCCCTACACAGGAGGACCTCTTCTGTTTCCCCTCCAACCTTTTATGCCATACTGTTACTGTACCTTTTCTGTGTTTAAGATACAAATGCTTACCACTGTATCACGGCTGCCAGCAGCAGTCAGGATGGTGACGTCCTATTAACAAGAGGCCCTATTCCACAAGGCCCAGGTGTGCAGCAGGCGACACTACCTGTGTCTGGCAAGGACAGTGTGATGTCCATGCAGCGACAACATCGCCTAACAATGCCTCCCCCAGAACGTATCCGCGCATGAAACACCACACGCCAGCACTTCAGCGCAGTTAGCTCAGGTCACACATCAACATCCAGTGCACAGTGAGGGCAACGAGCCACAGAGGGGCGTATGCCGGGGAAAGGCGCAGGTTCACTTTCCAGTTCTACCTCTAGCCAGGCATTTCCACCCGCGCGGACCTTATTTTCTTCATGTACAAAGCCACAGAGCTATGCCTGGCATTGATACAATTAACACCAGCAGAATAAAACCTTCTCTCTCGTCAGTACGACCTGCCTCAAGGATGTGGCCCAGAGATCAGCTCAACAGATCACAAGGTTCTTAAGACACAGCTCCAGCAGACTCCCTGCTGCTCCCATCGCCTAGCCCTGACCCAACAGAAAGCCATCGCCACGCTGGGATCCAGAGACGACGGTGGTTCTTACCTCTTTCACCTCCCAAATGAGTTTCCAACGAGTGACTTTCCTGAGAATCTAGTATCAGCACTTGGGAAACGGGGCCATCGTCGTCATCGATGCAAATCACGCCGCCCCCCACCCCGTCGCAGTCGCCCTTGCCCGCCCCTGCCAGCTCCACCGGCTTGCTGGCCGCGGAGGCAGGCGTCAAGTCAGCCTCGGCGGCGTCTGCTTTCTTAAGCTGTGCTTTACAAAAGTTTCTCTTGGCTCTTTTTGACTTCTGAGCCGTGCTTACTCTCGCCACGGGCTTTCTGGGGGACGCAGCAAATGCTTTCGGGGTCCCAGAGGTGTCAAAGTCATCCATGTCGTCCCAGCCATTGAGGGCGCCCAGGGAATCTAGGGAAGAGCTGAAGTCCAATTTCTTGAAAACGGTGTCACGGGGTGTCTTTGCAGCTGGCGCGAGTCGGGGAGTACAGGACGCTTCCTGTGGGGTCTGCGACACATCTGGCAGTAATGGGGTGCTCCCAGCTCCCCTGCTCTGCAGTCCTGCAGGGGCGTTTTTAAAGAAGTCATTGATCCTCGCCGGCGGCCCTGCGGGGCAGGCCTGTGGCTCACTGAAGGAAGAGCCCTCGGTGACGTTGACGTCTTTGTCACTCAGCACAGGCGTTCTGGCCGCCGACACACTGGTCACAGATGCGCTGTTGCCTGAAGATGCTTTCTTTTTAAAAGTGAAACCTCTGCAAAATAACGGAAAGTCTGAATTAGATGGACTCAGCTTCAAGAAACCCACCAACTCTGTCAAGCGAAAGTTTTTTCTTTTAACTAATTCCTCTGACAAGGTGCATTAATTGTCTCATAAACGAGTAAATGAGCAGAGAATGCAGCTGGCTCTCTGATTTTACAACTTATCAGGTGAGAGAAATCACAGGGTGCACTCTGCTGCTTCCATTTGGCTCTGAGAGTTTCAAGGCCACTCCCCCTAGTGTATTTTGCTGGGTGGTGGTACTTGGTTAAGTACTGAAATGCAGCACCTCCAGAGGGAAGCAATGGTGTTAAGTAAAAAGGGAAGAGACCAATGTGGATACTTGTGCTTTCTGATAAAGCTCTTAAGGGAAAGAGTCAAAACGGCCAGCTATGCTGAGACCTGAAGGACACACAGTGGAGGCAGGGTCCTGGCTGCTGGCCGGAATGAAGGATTCCAAGGTCAGTGGTGACTTGAAAGTCAAGTGCCCAGATCAGTGTCCACGTCTCGGCAGAGGGCTAACAGATACAAACCACCATCGCCTAGCATTAGAGGGAGGTTCTGAACGTACAGCCTGGAGAGGGTGCAGGGGTGGAGAGCTGTGGTTGCCATAAACACTTTGGGAAAAAAAATGTAAAATGATACTAAAATATGAAAAATACCTATTTGCCCAAATTTATAAGAAGATTCATCACTCATTTATGCAACCAATCGTTACTGAGCAAATATGTCAGCAAAGACGTTGGATAATTTATTAGCTGGTGCTGCCAAGACATGTTCTGCATGAACTTGCCAAGTGGGAAAACCCTCGAACCCCTCGCTTCATTGCCTCGTGTGTTCAGCGAGAAAGGGAGGAGGGAAGTTAAGTCGCACGCAGGACAGGGTGCAGTCGGTGCCTAGGACAGGTCGACCAAACAAAATACTTACGAGGATTTGGGTTTGGAAAGGTTTAACCTGTTATGAAGTTTTCTGGCCGAGTGCAGCTCCAGCTGCTCCTGCAGGTTATTCTGAGGAACGGCAGCCATGATTCTAAAAAGTGAGGGAGGAGAGTTATCAGTGGGGGTAGGTGCTTCACGCCGATGCCAAGCCTCACTGGCGGAGGAGACTCGATTAGACAGGCACTGTCCCGACTGCGCCCGCAGCAATGAGGTGGCTCTTCCTGGTCAGTGGGTGGCTTTGGTGACATCTGAACTGCAGAATCATCAGCTCACTGAAGGCTCGCGTAGGTAACAAGATGCCCTTCTCTCTTCCACCACACACACAGTGAAACAGAACCAAAACGTCAGGAAGGGACTATTAGGGGAGGGCTTGTAGGACCATGGGCCCTGGCCTGAGAGAAGAGCGGGCATGGGACGGGGAGTGACATGAGAGGAAACGTCAGCGCAAGCTGCGAACACAAAGAACAAGGAATAACCGAGTCCCCCGCAGGATTCTGGGAAGCAGGGAGCTGCCCCGCACTGGCCAGGGGCAGAGGCCAACCAGGGACGCCCAGTGGCTCACGATCACCCAGTCTCAGCCAACGGGAGACTCCCACCCAGCTCACTTATGTCCCTCGGGGAACAAGTTTTGGTGTCGCCGCGTTCCTGCCCAGCAGAGTGCACCTCTTAGGCCACCTTAAAACTACCGGAGCACGAAGAAGCTGCCATCTACAACGGCAGAAGTGTTCACTGTACGTGCAGGCGACAACCCCTCTCCCCAGGCACCGTCACCAAAGACCTACTCTTATATCACCCACCTTAGGGGAAGGGGCTGGCAACGCTCGTTGGTATCCGTGGAAATCACAAGCTTCACATTAACTGTGTTTCATTCTTAAACTGGTCACCTAGGTTTACAGAGAAAGAATGTATCTGAGGTTATGCGTGTGTTAATTACCCTGGTTTGGTCATGATACACTGTATACATGTATCAAAATTATCATACTGTACCCCCAAAATATGACAATTATGTATCAATCAGAAAATAAAATAAGAGGAGGCATGTGGCCCAGTGATGAAGCTGTACTTGGAGCGCCCATGTCCTATCAGAGTGCCTGGTTCCAGTCCTGGCTACTCGGCGTCCAATTTAGTTTCCTGCTAACGCGTACTCTTGAAGGCAGCGGACGATGGCTTGAGTACTTGGGTCCTCCTCACCCTTATGAGAGATCTGGATTGACTTTGGGGCTCCTAGCTTCGCCCTGGTCCAGCCCCAGCTATTTCGGGTACTAGGGAAATGAACCAGTGGCTGGAAGGTCTCTCTGCCTGCCTGCCTTAATAGATGGATAAATAAATATTAAAACTCCCTGGCTACTCCTCACAGGCGGCAGCCTCCAGACAGCTGTACTCTGAAGCATGGATGTGAACATACGATTTTCCTTCTCCAGATCCTGCGGTGGAAATGCCTTGAGTGCCGAGACATGAAAGTACTTCTTCCATTCAAGTATCAGCGAAGTTGTTTGAAACTAAAATATATATATATATATATATATAGTTCACCAACAATAGTAAAGAGCAGTGACAAGAGGAAAACTAACTGAAAACAAATGGAGACCAGCAAAATCCTTTGTAACACGAAAGAAAAGGAACAAAACAACAGGAGCTTAAAAGTTTAAAACTAAACCTCTGAATTAGACTCACCACCAGAATCACAAGGATAATTTGGAAAATTATACTTTTCCCTTAAATATATAAAAGAATAAAAAATCAGCAAAAAGCTCATTTTGAAAATGTGCTGAGTAACGCAAAAGCTGGGAAACCATATCCAAAGATGGGAAGAAGAGGAAATCAGGGGAAAGATGGTGAAACAACCCAGAACTAGGACACACACAGTATTGCCAGTACAGGAGGCTTCTTCCACAGGAAGACAAATCCGTGACAAAGAAAGGGTGGGCGTCTGGCCCTGGCCCAGTGGTCACGTTGCCACTTGGGACTTGGGATGCTGGCAAGCTCCATTTCCCATCCAGCTTCCTGCTGATGTGCGCCCAGAGAGACAGCAGATGATGACCCAAGTGCTTGAGCACCTGCGACTCTCATGGGAGAGTTGGATGGAGATCCTGGCTCTTGGCTTCGGCCTGGACCAGCCCTGGTGTTGCAGGCATCTGGGGAGTGAACCAGTGGATCAAAGATTGCTTCCTCCATCATTCTGCCTTTCAATTAAATCTCAAAAAAATGAAAGAGAAAAAAAGAAAAAGAACACTAATGGGGAAAGGGCTATTGCTAGAAAATGCATAATTACCAGAACAAAAGTAAAATAAAAAAAAGATTTATTTACTTATTTTAAAGTCAGAGCTAGAGGGTGGGGGGAGTGGGACAGAAAGGGATCTTCCATGTGCTGGTTCACTTCCCAAATGGCTGCAATGGCCAGGTCTTGGCCAAGCCAAAGCCAGGAGCCAGGAGCTTCATCCAGTCTCCCACATGGATGGCAGGGCCCAAGCACTTAGACCATGTTCTGCCACTTTTCCCAGGCCATTAGCATAATGGTCCATATGGGATGCCAGTGTCACAAGTGGTGGCTTTCCCTTCTGTGCCACAACCCTGCAATCAAAAATACTTTTAAGGGGCCAACGTTGTGGCACAGTGGGCTAAGCCATTGCCTCTGATGCTGGCATTCCATATGGGTGCTGCTCTAACTGTGATCCAGCTCCCTTCTTTTTCTTTTTTTCTCTTTCTTTCTTTCTTTTTTTTTTTCTTTTTTTGACAGGCAGAGTGGACAGTGAGAGAGAGAGACAGAGAGAAAGGTCTTCTTTTGCCGTTGGTTCACCCTCCAATGGCTGTTGCGGCTAGCACGCTGTGGCCGGCGCACCATGCTGATCTGAAGCCGTCACTGCCGCCTCCCAGGGCCTGCATTGGCAGGAAGCTGGGGGCAGGAGCCAGACGCTGGTAGGGTGCTTCTCCTGGTCTCCCATGCAGGTGCAGGGCCCAAGCACTTGGGCCATCCTCCACTGCACTCCCGGGCCACAGCAGAGAGCTGGCCTGGAAGAGGAGCAACTGGGACAGAATCCGGCAGGCACCCTGACTGGGACTAGAACCCGGGGTGCCAGTGCTGCAGGCGGAGGTTTAGTCTATTGAGCTGCAGCACCGGCCCTAGGTCCCTTCTAATGCACCTGGGAAAGCATGGAAGATGGCCCAACTGCTTGGGCTTCTGCACCCACGTGGGAGACCCAGAAGGAGTTCCTGGCTTTGGCCTGGCCTAGGACTGGCTGTTGCAGTCATTTGGAAAGTAAACCAGCAGATGGAAGATCTCTCTCCTTTTCTCTGTGTAAATCTGTCTTTCAGATAAATAAATACATCTTAAACACAAAACCACAGGATGGTAAAAACAATGTTGCACAAAAGAGCAGAATTCCTTTCCTTTCAAACATATGAAACTCAAGTTACTGTTTTAGGATCCACTAAAATTAGGACCACCTGCCCTCTCTAAGGCAAACCTTCCTTTTATTCGTTGTTGTCCTAAAATGGCTATTTCAGGACCTCAAGAGACAGACTGCCAAGAAGTCCTCTCTAAGACATTCAATGCCATTCACATACTTCTGTTTCCAGGCCTCTGCTAACAGCGGGGGCCTGCGGGATGGCTGCCAGACTCTGCCGGGCTCACTCGCTTCCCTTCTCTGGGGCAGAAGTGGGGAGCCTGACGCAGGAGCAATCACGGCCTTAGGAAACTCAGCATCGCCTCACAGAGGGAAGCAGCTCTCTGTCCTCCGGTCAAATTCAACATCAAACACGGCTTCTATAGAGTCCCCGGACAGGGAGGCCGTAAATGTGTTTTCTCCACTTATTCTTTTATAAGTACAAGGGTACTTCAAAGTTTGTGGAAAATGGAATTAAAAGATAAAGTTTATTTCATTACAGAAAAAATTTTGTAATCCATGCATAAAGTATAATCTTTAGCAAACTGGGGCAGAGGGGGAAAAATCTCAACCTTGTAAAACTACATTAGTTTTATTTTTTATTTGAGAAGCAAAGAGAAAGAGAGCTCGCAGCCTCCGGTTCACTTTCCAAATGCCTGCAACAATCAGGGATGGAGCCAGGAGCCAGAATGCACTCCGGGTCTCCCAAGTGTGTGGCAGGAGTGCAGCTACCTGAGCCGTCACTGCCGCCTCCCAGGGCCTGCATTGGCAGGAAGCTGGGGGCAGGAGCCAGACGCTGGTAGGGAACCCAGGAACTCTGACAAGGGACACAGACGATCTTAACCACTGGGCTGACCACCTGCTGCTATACTATTTTTAAATAGTGGTAATTAAAATACCACAACTCTTAGCTGGCAGTGGTTCTTAGCAGTTTGTGTCATAGCTTCTACTGACAATCTGACAAAAGTGACAGGCCCTCTGTCCATGAAAACAAACGCAGTTTTACAATCAGTCTCAAGGGCCTCTGAGTCCCACCAGGAATCCATGGCCCTTGGTAAAAGTCTGCTCTATTTGAGCATGACCAAAGGAGAGGAGACAATGGAGTGTTTTGTGAGTGAAGATCTGAGGAAAACCCCAGAACAACATTCAGAACCCTTGGAAAATGGCAGAGAGGGAAACCAATAAAGAAAAATTCAGGAAAATGAAAACATCAGGAAGTCATTTTTTTGGGGGGGGTGGGGGTGGGAAGGGTAAGGCAAAAACTAGGATAAAATATGAAAAAAGTAAAATATAATGAAAAGACAGAACACAGGAGAGATACACATGGAAGTATTAAGTATCATAGCATAATAGTTGATTTTAAAATCTAAATTAAACATTTTTTCCCACAAAAATAAGAAATCATCAATACTGATACGAGAAGCAGCAAACCACGGGTAGGCGGGCATTCGGCGTAGCAGTTCAGCCACCTCTTGAGATGCCTGCATCCCATTTGGAGAGTCTAGGTTTGAATCCCTGCTACTCTACTTCCAATCCAGCTTCCTGCTAATAGCACGTGCCCTGGGAGGCAGCAGACATGGTTCAAGTACCTGCGTCCCTGCCATTCACATGGGAGACCCAAATGGAGTTCCTAACTCCCAGCTTCAGCATGGCCCAGCTGTGGCTGTTGTGGACATTCAGGGAGTGAATTCTGTAGACAGAAAAACCTCTCTCTTTTTTTAAAGATTTATTTATTTGAAAGGCAGAGTTATGATGGGAGGAGAGGAAGAATCAGAGGATTTTCCATCCACCGGTTTACTCCCCAGATGGCTTCAACGGCTGGAGCCAAGAGCCAGGAGCTTCTTCTGGTCTCCCACCAGGTCTTCTACACGGCCAGGCTCCCAAGCACTAGGGCTGTCTTCTGCTGCTTTCCCAGGCGCATCAGCAGGGAACTGGATTGGAAGTGGAGCAGCTGGGACTCAAACTGGCGCCCATATGAGACGCTGGTGCTGCAGGTGGCAGCTTTATGCATGATGCCACAGCACCAGCCACTCTGTCTTTAGCTCTCTTTACCTTCCAAATCAATACAAATGTTTTTCAGCCAGCGCCACGGCTCACTAGGCTAATCCTCCACCTGCAGCGCCGGCACCCCAGGTTCTAATCCAGGTCGGGGCGCCGGATTCTGTCCCGGTTGCCCCTCTTCCAGTCCAGCTCTCTGCTGTGGCCCGGGAGTGCAGTGGAGGATGGCCCAAGTGCTTGGGCCCTGCACCCCATGGGAGACCAGGAGAAGCACCTGGCTCCTGGCTTTGGATCAGCATGGTGCGCCGGGCGCAGCGTGCTGGCCGCAGCGGCCATTAGGGGGTGAACCAACGGAAAAGGAAGACCTTTCTCTCTCTCTCACTGTCCACTCTGCCTGTAAAAAAAAAAAAAAAAAAAAAAAAAGGAAAAAAAAGGAGGAATGTTAAAATCTTTATTAAAAAAAGATTTTTATTTATTTTATTTGAGAGAGTTACAGACAGTAAGAGGGAGAGACAGAAAGAAAGGTCTTCCTTCCTTTGGTTCATGCCCCAGATGGCCAGAGCGGCTGGAGCTGTGCCAATATGAAGCCAGGAGCCAGGAGCCTCCTCCAAGTCTCCCACGTGGTTGCAAGGGCCCAAGGACTTGGGCCGTTTTCTACTGCTTTCCCAGGCCATAGCAGAGAGCTGGACTGGAAGTGGAACAACCAGGACTAGAACCGGTGCCCATATGGGATGCCAGCACTGCAGGCAGAGGATTAACCTACTGTACCACAGCACCGGCCCCAAAATCCTTTTAATTTTTTTAAAGATTTATTTATTTATTTGAAAGTCAGAGTTACACAGAGAGAGGAGAGGCAGAGAGAGAGAGAGAGGGAGGGAGGGAGGGAGGGAGGGAGGAGAGAGAGAGAAAGAGGTTCTCCATCCTCTGGTTCACTCCCCAATTGGCTGCAACGGCAGGAGCTGTGCCAATCTGAAGCCAGGAGCCAGGAACTTCTTTCGGGTCTCCCACATGCGCTAAGGGGCCCAAGGACTTGGGCCATCTTCCACTACTATCCCAGGCCATAGCAGAGAGCTGGATTGGAAGTGGAGCAGCCGGGTCTCCAACCGGCGCCCATACGGGATGCCAGCGCTGCAGGCCAGGGCGTTAACCCACTGCGCCACAGCGCCGGCCCCCCCAAATCCTTTTTTAAAGCACCAAATTTATTATACAAAACAAGCATCCTGATCTTAACCCACCTTTTACATGGACCCAGCTGACCCTGATTAACAAGGTCAATTCCACCCAGTACTCTGCCTTCTCAAGAACACTACTCTGTTATTAATCTTTCTTTGCTGCGTAATTGGCCCCTTCTCAACTAGCTTCCCTTTATCTTTTAAACAGCCTCTTCCTTTGGGAGAAAAGTAACCAAAAGATGACAATTACAATTATACGACCACCACAGACCCAAACAACGTTACTGCCCATTCTCTCTCCTTCCTGGCCAAGTCAAACTTTGTGAAAAACTTACCTCTGCTCCCCACTTCCCACATGCAATCAGACTCTCCACACAAATCCAGCTTCCACCCTGATCACAACACCAACCGCCTGACCAGGATCACTAATGAGCTCCATGGTAATGACCTCAACATTCCTTCCTTCCTCAAGAATATTTACTTATTTATTTATGTATTTGAAAGACAGAATGACAGAGGGAAGAGAGAGAAAAAGAGAGCTGTCTTCCATCTGCCAGTGCACTCCCCAAATGGCCATGACAGCCGGGGCTGGAGCAGGCAGAAGCCAGGAGCCAGGAGCTTCTTCCAGGTCTCCCTTTTGGGTACAGAGGCCTGAGGACTTGGGCTGTCCTCTGCTGCCTTCCCAGGCTATAGCAGAGAGTTGGATCAGAAGTTGACTAGCTGGGACTCAAACTGGCATTCTGGTTGGGATGCTGGAGTCACAGGCAGCGGCTTCACCCACCACACCATGACAACAGCCCCTCAACGGCCTTTTTCTACTTTTCCTGACCACCTAGCGTGTGATGCAGTGGTCGGCACTCTCTTCCTGAACTCGAGCCTTCCCACAGATCCTCTCGGCACGGCCTACTCCTGCGCCTCATGCGCCTCCTCCTCCACGGCGACCAGGTCATGACTGCCCTCAGGAAAACGCTGCACAGAGGCAGCAGCCTACCAGTGGCAAAGCACACGGGCTCAGAGCCAAACGCCACGGCACCCCGGCTCTGCCACCCATCAGCAAGGTGTCCTTGGACCTCTCATTGAACTTCTCTGTACCTCAGCCCCCTCATCTGAAGAATGCCCACTTCACACGGTTGGTATAGGCAAACTGAGCGCTGGTGGAGCACTGAGAATGGTGTCTGGCAGACAGAGAACAACACAAAGCATTTGATAAAGAAAAGTTCTGCTATAATACACTCCTAAAATAATACTAATAAATGGCCTCCAAAGGCAGTATTTATCAAAGTATAATTCTACATTCACTTTGGTAATTACTTCATGGACTATTTCTTCCACCAGACTGTAAGTGCTATGGCAATATGGGCTACTGGTTTTGCAATCCACAGCTAAGTGTGTAGCACTCCATCAATGTTTATTGGAAGAGAAAATAAAAAACAATGTTAAAGAAGAGAGAAAGGATGTCTCATGGGGCCGGTGTTGTGGCGCAGCAGGTTAAAGCCCTGGCCTGAGGCGCCAGCATCCCATGTAGGCGCCAGTTCTAGTCCTGGCTGCTCCTCTTCCAATCCAGCTCTCTGCTATGGCCTGGGATAGCAGTAGAAGATGGCCCAAGTCCTTGGGCCCCTGCATCCACGTGGGAGACCCAGAGGAGGCTCCTGGCTCTGGATCAGCGCAGCTTCAGCCATTGCGGCCATCTGGAGAGTGAACTAGCGGATGGAAGACCTCTCTCTGTAACTCTTTCAAATAAATAAATCTTAAAAAAAAAAAAAAAAAAAAAAAGGATGTCTCAGAAGGTTTATAACTGTAATGAACAATGGCTTCTCCCAGAAACATGAAGGTGGTACAACATGAAGTGAAACCAATAATGGAAACACGAACGCAATAGGTGAATAAAAACCCATGTGATGAGATCAGTAGGTTTGCACATATACTTCTACTGAGACGAAGGAATGTGCACTAAGCTCCAGCGTATGGCTCAGTAGGTTGACTGGGGAACATAACTGTCAACAAAACTCAAATCGAGATATACAGCACTCCCAGCACCCAGTGCACTTCCTGTGCTCCTTCTGTCAGATTAGTTTTGCTGTACTTGAACTTCTTGCTCCTTCCTTCCTTTCAAGATGTATTTATTCAGAGTTAGAGAGAGAGAGAGAGAGAGAGAGAGAGAGAGATCCTCTATCTGCTGGTTCACCCCTCTGAAGACCACCAGGAGCCAGGAGCTTCATGAGTGGCAGAGGTAAAAACATTCGGCCATCCTCCACTGCCTTTCCCAGGCCACCAGCAGGGAGCGGGACCAGAAGTGGAGCAGCACGGACATGAACCAGCGCTCACACGGGATGCCAGCTCCACCTGCCGTGCCACAACAGGGGTCCCCTCTTTTTGCTCATTTCTATGGAATCACACAGCAGCACATGTTATTAATGCATTTTTTAAAAGATATCTGATAAAACTCAAACCATTTCTGAAAAACAGATTAAAACACAGAATTAGAAGTACTTCCAATCAAGAGCCAATATAATGTATTTTACACTAGGGGTGAATCCATGAAAGCCAGGGGCCAATCAAGACTATTCTCATTTTCCCTCACACTGGACCTTCTTGCCAATGCAAACTATTTAAAATAGAAGGCAGAGATAAGATTATCACTTCATGTAGACAACTTGATTACATACTAGGATGATCCAAAAAAACCAGTCACAACAACGCACTTCAGAAAAGTGGTTAAATAAAAGATGAATATAAATTCTCCAGTCAAACGCACTCATGTAGTAGTAATAACCAGACAATACAATTTTTAAAATGTACTCCACTAACGATAGCTATGACAAATATCAAGCAACTAGCAATTAACCTAACAAAGGACATACATAACTGATATGAATAGAATGACCAAATATTACTGGGAGAAACAGACGAACACTTCATGTTCTTAGATGAGAAGGTCTATACATCATAAAGGCAACAGCTCCTCACAAATTTATGGGTTAACAAAATTCCAATTAAAACACCAAAACAACCTCTCACACATTCAACAAAAACGCCTCTAAAATCCATTTGACAAGAGCACAGGGGAAGAAGAACACTGGACGCCTCAGGGAGGAATATTTCACACACATTAAATGCAAGGAACTTAAATGTGGTCACCTCCGTCTTCATAGACCGCCAGCCTGGTGATCAACGGGCCCATGTTCCACACTGGAGTCCCTAGGTCTGAGCCCATCTCTGCCTCCCGACTCCAGTTTCCCACCAACGAAGACCCAGGGGTAACTGAGTCCCTGCACCCATGTGGGAGACCTGGACTGAGATCCCAGCTCCCAGCTCCAGTCCTGTCCACTGCATCTGTAGATGGAAGCTGCCTGCTTCTGTGTCTCAAATACGTAATAATTTTTTTAAAGATTTATTTGGAATTCAGAGTTACACAGAGAGATTAGGAGAGGCGTGGCGGGGGGGTGGTCTTCCATCCGCTGGTTCACTCCCCAGATAGCCGCAATAGCCGGTGCTGTGCCAATCCGAAGCCAGGAGCCAAGAGCCTCCTCCATGTCTCCCACGCGGGTGCAGAAGCTCTAGGACTTGGGCCATCCTCTACTGCTTTCCCAGGCCATAGCAGAGAGCTGGCTCAGAAGTGGAGCAGCGGGGACTCGAACTGGCGCCCACATGGAATGCCAGCACTGCAGGCAGTGGCTTTACCTGCTACGCCACAGCACTGGCCCAAGTAATAAAATTTTAAAGAAAGAAAAAAAGGGGACGGTGCAGGGGCGTAGTGGGTTAAGCTGCCACCTGCAACACCAGCATTCCATATGGACACTGGTTCAAGTCCAGCTGCTCCACTTCTGGTCTAGCCCCCTGGGAAAGCAGCAAGACAACCCAAGTACTGTGCAGCTGCCACCAAGTGGGAGACCCAGAAGAAACTCCTGGCTCCTGGCTTCAGTTTGGGCCAGCCCTAGTGTTGTGGCCATTTGGGCAATGAACCAGCAGATGGAAGGTATCTCCCCCCTCCCCCTTCTGTCTAACTGCCTTTCAAGTCAATAAATTTTTTTTAAAAAGAAAAAGTCTCAAAAATATGTTAAACATCTAGTAAGAAAACCCTAATAACATAAGGAAAGGAATCAAAATTTAACAAACGTTACTAGTAAGTAAGCAACATCCTCCAGGTCAGTAAATGGCAAACTACAACTCACGGCCAAATCTGGCTGCCTGTGTCTGTAAACACCATTTTACGTCTGTTCACATACTGCCTAGGGTTGCTCTTGCAGCTGGGTACTCGAAGAGAGAGGTTTTTAGCAGGAAGCAGTTTAATCATGCCAGGGCTGGCTCAGTGGATTCACACGCAAAAGTGAGCCCCGAATGCAGCAGCGCGCTGCCTTAGATTCCTCTGCTAGTGTCCCGTTTCAGTTACGTGGTTACATACATTCTGACTGGATGCCCTAGTGCTACAGGGTTGCTACAGGGTTTCCCATGAGTACATAGTTACTGTTTAGGCCTCGGTACTTTCATTGTTCCCGGCTCTGATGCTCGGGTCCCCTGAAGGAGCATCATCCTGGTTTAAGGGTTTCTGCTTCCATGACATCATCACCTGTGCCACCATGGCCTCCATGAGGCTGGAGACAGACATTACAACCAGGGGCAGCAGGCAAGGTAGACTCAGGTAGGCCCCTGACATTAAAACCACAACACTTGGGAGGGTACTGGATCCCCCCAAAGTGGAGAACCACCCCCAGGCAAATCTCTGGGGTTCTGGCCTTTGCCCATCTGGACAGGGACGTGGGCGATGGTTCTCTCTGGCCTGTGATTTCCTCCATGACCCGCCCTCATCATCTATCTGTAGGCAGCAGTTGCTCACGCTGAATCTTCCACAAGCTCCTCCATCAGAGGCAAGCCAAGCAGTCTAAGGCTAAATGGTTTTGACAGAGTACTGTGCCTCTGAGTGTGCTGTCTGGCATCTATGCTGAGAGTCCTTACAGCGTCATTAGTCATAGCGTGTAACCTGATGATACGGTTTACCACATAGACGGGGACCCAGTACACACAGGACCCATCCTCTGCACAGGGATCCATCGAGCACCTTTGCAGTCACCAACCTGTATGGTGCGCAGCTCTCTTTGGCCTCCTAGATCTTTGTATATGAGGGACCCCCCCCAAATGCTCTTTTCTGGCCAGTGGGAGTAGGGAGGAGGAGGGGCGGACAGTTCCTGGTACATAGGATCCGGACCAGTACTGGGGTAATTCAGTATAGGTGGCCTTCCACATAGCCAGCAGAGTCCCCCGGGGTTCAGCCATTCAGTGTCTGAGGCAAGGCTGTCCCAGGCCTGTGGTTAGAGAAACTGGACGGGGGGGGGGGGGGGGGGATTTGGCTCTGTGTGATTTGAGGATCCCCACCACTGAGTTTTTAAGCGTGGTTGCATTAAAGAAATTTTGGCCCAGGCATGTTAGGTTTCCAACTGAAACGTTAAACTCCCTGCCCCCTCCACTGGGAGAGACAGTTTTTTTTCCCCAGTAATTGAGGTTTTGAGTAACTGGCAGTTGAGCGGAGAGGGCAGACTTGGCTTCATCAGAGGGCTCGAGGGTCTAGTTCCCTAGCGTCCCAAGGCCACTGGCCTCCCGTATTAGGTCCCCCACAGACATAACAAGAAGAGACATTTAGAGATCGAGCTACAGTCTCTGCAGGATCAGGACCAGATTTTGGGTTGTGATGGACATGGTGGGGAGTCTTTTCTCATCTCTTCACAGAGGGAATGAAAGACTCCATGAGATGAGGCCTGGTGTGGGAACTTAACTTTCTTGAAGTCTAACAGGACTCCAGGGTCCTGGCCTCATCCACAGATATATCCCAATCTACCCTTATTTCCCCATCCAAGGTCACGTAGGTTGAGCACAGTGAAATTAACAGGGTTGCAGGCCCCTAAGGGACAGTCTGATGCAGCAATACCCTTTTGCAAGAGTGCTGTTTTGTCTATGCCTTGCCAAGGGGCCCATGAAACACAACTCCAGGAAGGACAATCAGGGGCACAACTTGAGGTTTTCCAACACGTGTTCTTGTCGTTGAGTCTGTACTCTCAGTCCCAAGACAGGCCTCCACATGGACTGCAGCAGCTGGTCTCCACCAGCGCCCTTGTACTTCTTGCATACAGGTAAGGTGGCCTGTTGTGTTCCATGGCCCCACATACATCAAAGATTGACACTGGCTGTTCTGGATTGGTGATCTGGGTTCGGTCAATGATTTGATGTTTACTGTTGCAGCTTCTGACCTCTAGCCATTCCTCACTTGAGCACTGTGGGTCGAAACAAGCGTACAGACCTTCTTGTTGGCAGATGGAATAGGTGGTCTTATTATGTCTGCAGGTCCTTGAGACTGTTCCCTTGCAGGAGAATCGAGTATGGTAAAGTAGGGTTGTGGTAACACCCTGGCCCGGTCTAGCCATGCGAATACACAGGTCACAGGATGAGGAACTGAGGTGTACAAAAGGGAGTCAGATCAGATGCAACCAACGGCAACAAAACACCCTGCCCAAAAGAGGTAAAAGACTAACAAGGGCCAGTGCTGTGGTGTAGCAGGCTAAGCCTCTGCCTGCGGTGCCAGCATCCCACATGGGTGCCAGCTTGAGTCCCAGCTGCTCTACTTCCAGTCCAGCTCTCTGCTATGGCCTGGGAAAGCAGTGGAAGATGGCCCAAGTGCTTGGGCCCCTGCACACACACAGGAGACTTGGAAGAAGCTCCTGGCTTCAGCTTGGCCCAGCTCCGGCTGTTGTGGCCATTTGGGGAGTGAACCAGTGGATGGAAGACCACTCTGTCTCTCCCTGTCTGTCACTCTGCCTCTCAAATAGATAAATAAATCTTAAAAGAACAAGAAGAAGACCACTAACAGAAACTCCCTACCACAGCTCCAGCGGGCTGGAGCAGTCTCCATCAACCCTGCTGTGAGGACAAGGCCTCAAGTCACAGCAACATAGACCCGGAAGGGGTGACAGTGTGCTACAGTGAGAAGACTGATACAGAAAGTTAGAATGGTCCATTTATCCCGCCAGGTGGTGGGTCCTTCAAGCTCCCACTGTGCGTAGATTAGTCAGCTTCCGGAGTGACTAAAGCAGGGCTGTCGTCCTTGGGGATCTCTTGGGGTACGGCTCGCTGGTTCTGGATGGTCAACTTGCACGGCAGAGCTGGACTGGGGAAGCATTCCAGGCCATAAGAGGCCAGTTTCACCCTGTTCTGGTGGATCCAGGATGCCACCTTGGCAACCTTAACTATATCATGGCTGGACAAAACATCAGTGAACGAACTTCTCTAAAGGGGTTCTAGGGGATGAGCATTCTACTCCTTCACTCATACCACATCTCCTGGCTTAAAGGGATGGGTGTCTGCTAAGCCCCTGGGTAGTCGTTTCCTAACCCAATGATTGATGGGAGATAGGTTCAAGGGTTTGCATCTGCTGTCTCGGGGTGAGGCTGCCTATTTCTTTTAGATCTCCCTGTATTCCCTTGATGGTAGGGGAAGGGCTCCTGTAAAGGATTTCAAAGGGAGAGAGCCCTGTTTGCTGGGTAGGGCTAGACCTACTTCTTAACAGAGCTATTGGTAATAGCTGATTCCAGTGTAGGTGGGTCTCCTGGCACAATTTACTCAATTGTATTTCAGAGTTCTGTTCTTCATTCCATTTTTCAAGAGCCCTGGGGCCAATAAGCCGTGTGTAACTGCCAGGTGATTCCTGGTCCTTTTGCCACCATCTGCACCACCTCCGTTACGAATGAGGGCCAGCCGTCGGATCCAGGAGCGACTGGGATCCCGAAGTGAGATAATTTCCTTTAGCAGAAGCCGGGGCATTTTGTGGGCCTTTTCAGTGTGGGTTGAGAAAGCTTCCACCCAACCTGAGAAAGTGCACACAAAAACCAATAGAAAATTGCAGCCCTGAACATGAGGGAGCTCAGTAAAAACTAAGTTTTCAAATGGAGTTCCTCCCAGGCTTTGTATCTGGGAGAGCACCTTGGGCCCCTGGTGGGGGTTCTGGGCACACCTCACATTGCTCACACACTGCCCGGGCTATGCTGAAAGGGTTGGGGTGGGGGGGGTGGGGTAAAAGTGCCAGCCCATGCGCTCGCTTCAGCAGCACATATTCTAAAAGTGCCAGCCCAGCGAGGATTCCAGGGCTGTCTGGCTGCTGTGAGTCTCCTGGTGGAACCGCTTGACAGAAGCTGGGGCTAGGGACTCAGGGACCACCACCCCACTATCCACCGGGGATGTAACTTCCACTTTCAGTTTTGAACCAGGTTAACTCATGCTGGGAGTAGTTTGGGTCCCATTCTGCTAGGGAGCTGGGCAACAAGGCAGCAGTCAGATGATCGTCCCTATCCGTCCCTTGATTTCCCCAAGGGGAGATGGCGTCCCCCTTTGGATGGCCCCAACAGTACATGACAGCCACTCCTTTGGATGCCCAGACAGCTCAAAGCTTTCTTTTCCACATCCAGTGTCTTTCCCCTGAATGGATTAGTCCTTTTCCCATATGTAAGGGCCCGTGTACATGGAGAGTGCTTGAAGATGTACTTGGAGTCTGTGTGGATGTCGACACGGGTTCTGGCCACCAGCTGGAGAGCTCAGGTCAGCATGACGGCGTCCAAATTCTGTGCAGAGATTCCCGTGGGCAGGCGTCTGACCCCAGTGGTGGAATGCAGGATACTCCAGAGTATCCTGCGAGGCGTTTGCCTCCTCTGAGAAACTACCACCATCGGTGACATACTCTGCGCTGGGCTCTGGGGCTGATCCGAAGGTCCAGGCAGCTGGCACACACCTCACCCGTGCCTTCCGTACAGTCGTGCTCTGGCACACTGACCACATGCAGTCGTCGCTGGGTTTAAAGTTTTCACTTCCGGGGCGGGCTGCCGTTGTGGCACAGCGGGTAAAGCTGTCACTTGCAATGCTGGCATCCCATATGGGCACCGGTTTGCATCCCAGCTGCTCTACTTCTGATCCAGCTCCCTGCCAATGGCCTAGGAAAAGCAGGAGGATGGCCTAAACATTTGGGTCCGTGCCACCCATGTGGGAGACATGGCTGGCCCAGCCCTGGCTGCTGCAAGCATTTGGGGAGTGAAGCAGCAGATGGAAGAGCTCCCTGTCTCCCCATCTCTCTCTCTCAGCCTCTCAAACAAAACAAATATTTTAAAAAAAAGTTTTCACTACCTCCAGGCGAATGTGCGGGTTTTCACACAGCATCCCCTGGTGTCTGACCATTCGGGCATCAGTTAGCCAGTATTGCCCTTTATATTCCATTAGGGTCAAGACCAAGTGTGGCACTTGGACTGTTAAATCCTGCCTCATGGTAAGTCTGCCAGCCTCTGATACGAGGAGGGCTGTGGTGGCAGAAGCTCGGAGCAGGGTGGCCAGCTTTGAGAGAGAGTCAAGTTGTTTAGAAATATGCCTCTGGACGATGCCCAGACTCCAGCCTGGGGGTCAGCACCCTGGCTGCTGTACACCGTTCATGCACGTGCAGGAAAAAAGGTTTAGTTATGTCCGGGATATAGTGAGGGCTTACTTGAGCTGTTTCAAGGCCTTTTCTGGTGTCTGTTCCCACAACAGAGGCTCCCTTTCTCCCCCGTGTGGCTTCATAAAGGGGTTTGGCTAGAACAGAAACTGGAAATCCAGATTCTGCAAAGTCGACAGCCCCAGCAACTGCCACACTTGCTGGGTCGCAGGGCTTGGAATTGAGCAGACTGTCTGCTTTCTCTCTGGACTGAGCTGACGCTGTCTTTGGGACAGGTGAAAACCAAGGCATTTTACCTTCTCTTGGCGGATTTGAGCCTCCCACAGGAGGGTAAGGAGCAGCCGTGTTCCCTCCATACAATCCTCCCGTGCACATCCTGCAGTAGCATGTGGCCACACTGGTCCACTGAGGTTTTTTATCAAGGCCAGCGTGGTGCTGAAAATGGCTGGAGAGTTTTTGAATCTTCGAGGCAGTCTAGTCCAGGCCAAAGGGCCTTGATCTCTGTTCTTGGGATTTTCCCACCGGAAGATGAAGATCGGCTGACTCAGGGGCCAGGCGGGCACAGAAGGCATCCTTGAGGTCCACACGTGTAAAGCAGGCAGCTTCGGCGGAGATGAGACCTAGCAGAGTGCAGGGGTTAGGGACAACAGGGTGTACGCTAACGGTGGCCTGGCTTACTGCCCGTAGGTCCTGAGCTGCAACAGTTGTCAGTTCCCAGCTTCTGAGCTGGCAGGCGGGGAGTGCTCCAAGGTGACTGGCAGGGCTGGAGGATTTCATCCTTCAGAATTCTCTCCAGATGCTTTTGAATTCCACTTTGTGCCTTTGTGAGGGATGAAATAATCTTGGGTGGGTGGGTCCAGCCCCTGGTTTTAGTTCTGCTACTACTGGGGGGGTATGTCTCCGGCCAATCGAAGAGAACTGCCCTCAGCCCATACTCCAGGCCCCCAAAAGGGAAGCTCAAGTCCCCGTTGTGGCTCCTCTCAGAGGCTACAGAGGCACCACCCCTCTCCCTGGGGACCTGTGAGAGTCGTTTCTGCTGATTTTCCCAGGGTCAGGGCTGCTTGGCCATGGGGGTTGAAAGTTATCTGGTGCTGCCATTTTCCTAACAGGTCCTGACTCATTAAGGCCACAGGACAGTCAGGGAGGTACAGGAATTCGTGAATGACTTCACAGCTGCCCAAACTGCATGGGCACGGCAGGAAGAAGGGGCAATGTGCCTGGGGACCTGTGGCTCCCAGGACAGTAGCTAGTTTCTGTGCAAGGAGGCCCACAGGCTGGGTCGGCACCAAGTGGTCTACTCAAGTGTCCAACACGAAGTCAATGGGCCGGCCCCCTACAGTCATTCCGATAATGAGCTCCTGGGGTCTGTCCTAGCCTGCTTCCTAGTTTTCCCTGGTGGCTACACCTACAAAGTCTTCCCAGGGGCCTCGGACGGTCATTGTGAGGGTTGGTCCCTGGATCACACGTCCTCTCTCTTGGGCCCAGGGTGTTGAGTGGTATTTTCCCAACTGCTGAGGACACTCATTTTCCCAGTGACCTTCCTGGTGACAGTGGGCACTCTGGTTTCATCCTGGTCTGGCCTCCGGGCACCCGTGTCCCTCTGGTGCACCTCTCTCCCTGGGCCTTGTCCTGGACCCGACAGGGCACCCCTTGGGGGTCCTGACTGTCCTGCTAGGGCTACGGCAAGCAGATTTGCCTTTTGCTTTAAGCTTTGGTCAGATCTCCGTTGAAAGCACTGCGGTGACCCCCAATAGCTGGCTGGCATTCACGGCAGCAAAGCCCTCCAACTTCTGTAGCTCACGTCTGAGGTCTCCCTGTGACAGGCCGACGCAAGCCGTGTTGATCGTCCGTTGATTCTCTGCTGCTGCAGGGCCGAAGGGCTCTCTTCAGGTCCTCGGAGGTTGCACTCGTATTCACAGCCTTCCCCTCGTTCCTTCAGGCTGCGAAAAAGGGCCTCTTGGAAAGGTTCAAGCATTTCGAACTCCCAGTGTCATCAGGGCCCACTGGGATCTTCCTCAGGGACGGAGTGAGCCTGGGCACTTAGAGAACAGCCAGCATGTTCTCTGACCGCCTCAGGCAGCCTGGGTAACCAGCAGTGTTCCTTAGCGTCAGGAGGAGCCAGGAGGCGCCAGGAGGCGCTGCGGCAGTCGGCTCAGAGGGCTCTGGGCCTGGATGATGGACTGCGTCAGACCCACCATGGCATGGGTTTCTCGGTGAATGAGGGCTATGGTTTTCCAGTTCAGGAGATCAGTGGTGGAAAAAGGCTGATATATATATATGAAGGTACGCTGTCCCTCGATCGTCGCGTCATAGTAGATGGGCCCTTGGGCCTCTCAGTGGCATCTGCAGGGCCATTTACTGGGAAGGAGATTACTGGCCGGTTCCTCCTGGCTCCTCCCAGCTGCAGTACATGGGGTAGGGACTGGCGGCCCCCGGACGTGGGCGGCCCCTGGGAGGCTCCGGTCACATGGACAATCTCTCCCATGGGTGTGGGAAATGCAGGTGGCAGCGGAAGGTATACCAGTGTGCAAGGCAGGGGAACTCCTCTGACTCCTCAGATAAAATGGCTTCTTAGGTTCTGGCTGGCATTTTGAAGGGGCTGTCATTCGGGTCGTCATGATTTTACAGTTTTCTTCTAAGTAAGTTTTCAGCCAGGGTGGCTGAGAGAGGATTATGTCTTGCCAGCAGTCAAAATAATGGAATTGGCCTGGCGGCCTGGTTTCG